>NC_141695.1:1706044224-1706614224 GCF_964263255.1 Lissotriton vulgaris
ATTGGGGGCGACATGATTCAATAAAGTGATGCAGTTTCCTGAAGCCACCTGTGCCTGTGCCTTCTTCCGCGGAGTTCTTCTTTGTGGGAGCTGGATGTTCTGTACATATATATATATATATATATATATATATATATATATATATATATATATATATATATATATATATATATATATATATATTCACTGAAAAAACCATAGGTTTCACACCAGTTATAGTTAGGTGGAAATTTTACTTGCATAAAACCATTGAAATTCCCATGTTATAGTTAGTTGGACTCACTATAACTTGCGCGTGCAATTCACTGCTGATGACGTCACAGATTACATCACTCATGACATGGTCAGTGACATCACTGATGACATCTCAAGTGACATCAATGATGACATCATCCAGTGAATGTGTATCTTTCTGAAAAATAAATATTTTTTATATATGTATATCTAAAGGTTGATGGAAGAATAAATGGGTGAATAAATGTCTAAATGGATGTTTTTTTGTGTAAAATTGATTGGTTAACTGACTTATTAAATGTATCTTAGTGAATACATATATTAGCGAGTAATGTTTAAATATTTAAATATCTGTATCTGTGTCTCACTTTGTGTATAAGTGGCTGCATGGGTTGGTGAGTAGCTACATGAGTGAATTTAATAGGTTTTTAAATGCTAATTCCTAACTATAACTGGTGTGAAACCTATGTTTTTTTTAGTGAATATATATATATATATATATATATATATATATATATATATATATATATATATATATATATATATATATATATAAAAAAATTGTATGGCAAAATGAAACCCCTCATTTTGTTCCTTTTCAAATTAAATGTATTAAGTGTTACTACTTTATTCCAATCAAGATGACTTCCGGTGTGCCATACTTTTGTCATAAGTAAGACTGTTAGCGTTCTAGTTGTTCTTTAGAACACTCTGGGACATTCTGTCATTGGGCTATAGTTGGGCTACATCTGGCTGATATTTGGGCTACATTTGGGCTCTTTTGTCTCTGGTGGCCATCTTGGGAGACTGCATATCAGAATTTTTTTAATGAAATATAAGAGGATTTGAGAAGTCACTCAAAATGTGCCCTAAATTTTCTTTCTTCAGCACTAATCATAATTTCTATGGCAAAATGAACCCCCTCATTTTGTTCCTTTGCAAATTAAATGTTTTTAGTGTTAACACTTTATTCCAATAAAGATGACTTCAGGTGTGCATACTTTTGTCATAAGTAAGACTGTTAAGCTCTAGTTGTTCTTTAGAACACTCTGGGACATTCTGTCATTGGGCTATAGTTGGGCTACATCTGGCTGATATTTGGGCTACATTTGTTTTTTTTTGTCTCTGGTGGCCATCTTTGGGCTACATTGGGCTACATTGGGCTATATTGGGCTACATTTGGGCTCTAACATATATATAGCCCAATGTAGCCCGATATATTATTTTTCAAAGTTAATTTTCGAAAAAACCACTGGAGCATATATCTTGAGACATAGCAAAGGCACATCGGGCTACCAGTCCCTACAGTTTTGCCAGGTTTGGTGGAAATCCATTCAGCCGTTCGGGCTAAAAGTGAGGTTGACCGCCCTATGGAAATTAACATGGGGAAAACACGTTTTGGGACCCCCCTTTTATCTCGGCCCCCGCTTGACGAATGCCCCCCAAACTTTCAGGGAAGGACCGGAGCGCCGCGAGGCAAATTTGAGGACATTTTCAGGCAGATTTCTCAACCGGCGCAGAAGTTATTCCCAATAGAATGTTGAGATTTTGCATTGAAAAAAATCCTAACTATAACTACCTACTATATATCTGCTGCCAAATTCTTCTCGCTGGAAAAGAACTGAGCCACACCGGATCACAGGGAACGTAGCACCTTTATTAATCAAAACAGAGGTGAGCGTCATGACGCATTTCAGCGTAATTGCTTTCTTCAGATGCCTTCTTGGTTGTAATGCTCATTGTCCACTGATTTATGCAGAGCGCCTCCCATACGATTGGTGGGGACACTCTGTCCAGCACGGAGAGGAGATTTTGCCGAACTCTATGCTCCGAGTTCTCGCTGCAGACACAAGCTCGTAAGTACAGACCCAAGTAAGCGGGGTCAGTAGCTTCACTCAATCCACCTGGAGCCAAGATGTAAAGGGGTGCCCATTCTTCGATCCATCGTCCTGCCGCTTTTTGCCACCGCAATCACGGATACCAACAGGTAAGTAAATGTTGGCATATCGATGTGTAGTCACATCCCAGAGAAATACTGGCTTAGTTCCTTGCAGCAGCTAGTGGCGGTTCGGCATATATATATATATATATATATATATATATATTACCTACTGGCGGTCGCCAGTAGGTAGTTATAGTTAGGATTTTTTCAATGTTAAATCTCAAAATTCTATTTGGAATAACTTTGGCGCCGGTTGACGAATCTGACTGAAAATTTCCTCAAAATGGCCTCGCGGCGTTCCGTTCCTTCCCTGAAAGTTTGGGGGGGATTCGTTAAGCGGGGGCCGAGATAAAAGGGGAGTCCCAAAACGCGTTTTCCCCATGTTAATTTCCATAGGGCGGTCGATTTCACTTTTAGCCCGAACGGCTGAATGAATTTCCACCAAATTAGGCAAAATTGTAGGGACTGGTAGCCCGATGTGCCTTTGCTATGTCTCAAGATATGTGCTCCAGTGGATTTTGAGTAATTTAGGTTCAAAAAAATATATATATCTATAGGCCCGCTCCGGTGCGCGCACCGGGGAGCGCACCAGGCGTGACACGCGACTTGCGTGCGGAAAGCTGATTGGCTCACGGGTGTCTGTAAACATTCGAAACAGTCCAGGGCGGCTGCCATCTTGTGTCTCGGTAGGATCGAGACACAAGAGGTGACATAAAAAAAGGGAGAAATGACTATAAGGGGGCAGGGTAGACCCCCTCCTGACCCCCTAGGTTTAAAGTGGGGGCTAAAATAGGGTCCCGCGGGGCATTTTAAAAAAATATTTTTTTTCGATTTGCGCGGGTGAGCGCCCGGTACGCGCACCGGGAAGCGCACCGGGAAGCGCACCGGGGAGCGAAGCACAGGGAAAATCCAGGACCTTATTTATGAAGGCCTTGCGACAGTTTTGCGCCGCCTGTGCGTCACTTTTTGTGACGCACCAGCGGTGTAAAAAAATGCGCATCGTTGCGCTATATTTAAAAAGTGACGCATCTAGGTAGATGGGTCACTTTTTAAAACCCTGCGTCACATTATACTTGCGCCAGGTATAATGTATGCAGAGGGGGCGCTCCCCCGCAAAAAGCTTGGTAATAGCGACGCAGTGAAATCTATGAGATTTCACTGCATCACTTTTAGGATGCTGTTGCATCAAAATCTTGCGCCTGCCTCACAGCAGGTGTAAGACTGACGCAAGACCATTTACAAGGTGCTTTCCCCATGTGAAAGGATGCATTACTGGAGTTGCGTCACTTTTGTGACGCACTCCAGCAATGCGTTACTTTTGTGTTTACAGATACGTCAGAAATACTGACGTATCTGTAACTCCTTGCGACATGATTCGTCATACATTAAATATGACACATCTGGAACGTTGTAAGGAGTGCGCACAGAAAAGTGACGCATCGCACCAGCGGTGTAAAAAAATGTGCCTCGTTACGCTATATTTAAAAAGTGACGCATCTAGGTAGATGGGTCACTTTTTAAAACCCTGCGCCACATTATACCTGCGTCAGGTATAATGTATGCAGAGGGGGCGTTCCCCCGCAAAAAGCTTGGTAATAGCGACGCAGTGAAATCTATGAGATTTCACTGCGTCACTTTTAGGATGCTGTTGCGTCAAAATCTTACGCCTGCCTCACAGCAGGTGTAAGACTGACGCAAGACCTTTCACATGGTGCTTTCCCCATGTGAAAGGACGCATTACTGGAGTTGCGTCACTTTTGTGACGCACTCCAGCAATGCGTCACTTTTGTGTTTACAGATACGTCAGAAATACTGACGTATCTGTAACTCCTTGCGACATGATTCGTCATACATTAAATATGACACACCTGGAATGTCGTAAGGAGTGCGCACAGAAAAGTGACGCATCGCACCAGCGGTGTAAAAAAATGCGCCTCGTTGCGCTATATTTAAAAAGTGACGCATCTAGGTAGATGGGTCACTTTTTAAAACCCTGAGCCACATTATACCTGCGTCAGGTATAATGTATGCAGAGGGGGCGTTCCCCTGCAAAAAGCTTCGTAATAGCAACGCAGTGAAATCTATGAGATTTCACTGCGTCACTTTTAGGATGCTGTTGTGTCAAAATCTTGCGCCTGCCTCACAGCAGGTGTAAGACTGACGCAAGACCTTTCACATGGTGCTTTCCCCATGTGAAAGGACGCATTACTGGAGTTGAGTCACTTTTGTGACGCACTCCAGCAATGCGTTACTTTTGTGTTTACAGATACGTCAGAAATACTGACGTATCTGTAACTCCTTGCGACATGATTCGTCATACATTAAATATGACACATCTGGAATGTTGTAAGGAGTGCGCACAGAAAAGTGACGCATCGCACCAGCGGCGTAAAAAAATGCGCCTTGTTACGCTATATTTAAAAAGTGACGCATCTAGGTAGTCACTGACCATGTCATGAGTGATGTAATATGTGACGTCATCAGCAGTGCATTGCAGGCGCGCAAGTTATAGTGAGTCCAACTAACTATAACGTGGGAATTTCAATGGTTTTATGTCAATAAAATTTCCAGCTAACTATAACTGGTGTGAAACCTATGGTTTTTTCAGTGAATATATATATATATATATATATATATATATATATATATATATATATATATATATATATATATATATATATATATGTGTCCAGAAAAAAATGCTTTCAAAAGCAAAAACACGCACTCGGAAAGGTGCAGCAAACAAGGGGTTTATTCACGAGGTAACGCTACGCGTTTCAGCACAAGGGTGCCTTGATCAAACGTGTGATCAAGGCACCCTTGTGCTGAAACGCGTAGCGTTACCTCGTGAATAAACCCCTTGTTTGCTGCACCTTTCCGAGTGCGTGTTTTTGCTTTTGAAAGCATTTTTTTCTGGACATTGTCAATACTCGGCGATGGGATTAGCCGAGCGCAACACGCCACCTGACTAAGGGATATGGATCCTGGTAACTAATCCTCTGCTCCAAGTTGAATATATATATATATATATATATATATAATTAATGAAAATTATATATTTACTGAAAAAACACAGGTTACAGGCACGGAATGTTATAGTTAGGTTGACATTTCACTTGTGAAAAACCTGCGAAATTCAGCTGTTATAATTAGCTGGACTAACTATAACTTGCGCTCCCGCAATGCACTGCTTATGACCTCACATATTACATCACTTATGACATGCTAAGTGACATCCCTGATGACATCTCAAATGACATAAGTGACCTCATCGCCCCACCATCAGAGCGCCAAGAGGCGTGTTTGCAGGGTGGTGGGAAAAGGGGCACGGCCTCCGACCACCTTTTAGGAATCCCACTGTGTGTGGCTTACTAGAGGTAACAGGTGGGCCTCTTGGCCCCTAAAGACCATCAGGAGTAAAGGAGACTTCATTCCCCAACCAAGAGCACGCCAGGAGGAGCATTTGCAGAGTAGTTGAGAAAGGGGGCGGGGCCTCCGGCGAGTTGCCAGCTTCTGTTTTTAATTTTAGGAAGGGGGGCTGTGTGGCCCCCTCTTACCTTAATCCTTTTGGCCCCCGGGACCCCATACCCTGGGGCCTGAATCCTATTTTAAAAAGATAAAATAAAAAGGGAGGGGGGCCACTGGGACCTCCTCCCAAGGCCGATTCCGGCCCCGGGGACCCAATCCCCCAGGGGCTAGGCCTATTTTTATATTTTGTTTGTAAAGAGGAGGGGGGCCATGCAACCCCCTCCCCAGGCTGATTTTGGCCCCAGAGACCCCACCCCCTGGGGCCTGGCCATTTAAAAAAAAATAATAATTTCAAGAGAGGATGGCTACAGCTCCCCTCATGAGGCCAATTTCAGCCCTGTGGACTCCATCCCCCGAGGCCAGGCCCGAACTTTAAAAAAAAAAAAAAATCGGTAGGGGGGCCTGCGTGGCCCGCCTACCGGAGAAGATATTGCCCCGGGGACCCCATCCCCCGGGGCATGGTCACATCATTGGGGATCGCGGGGGGAGCCTAAAGGCCCGCGGTCACTACCGGCTCCCTGCCTCCTGCGGGAGCCGACATTGCTTTTGGGCAGAGGGAGCTGCAAACATGCTGCCCAAAAGCCATTCTGTTCCGTTCTGTTCTGTTGATTTTTCTTTTCCTTCTTGATTCACTGCACTTCTTTTTGATCACATCTTTTTGTGCACGCTCCTTTGGGCAACCTTTCGTTTGAAAATATTGATAAAATTGTAAAAAATATCAGTTTTGTGATTAGAGACAATGAATTAAACATTGTTTTTCCCCCCTTCTTTGATATATTGGTGCTGTAGTGATATTTTCTCTTTTTTATTCTAAAGAACTGAGTTCATTTATGATTTGGTGTGGACACATGAGTAACACCCTTAAACTTGAAAATGTTTGAATATGTGCTGATCTACTCGGCTTCTTTAAAGAAATAGGTTCTGGACCATCGTTTACTCTTACCAAGTTATTGGCAATCAAAAATGCTTTACCTATGGATACTAGGTCCTAACTATTACTACCTACTGGTGACCAGCAGTAGTAGTAGTAGTATATATATATATATATATATATATATATATATACACGAAGGGCGAATGGCCTGAAACTCATCAGCAATGAGATTGATTGTTTGGAGGTCGTGAGGGAGAGATGCAGGCTTCCCTGGGCTGTGCCTCCACCCGAGGGGTAACTCTTATGCAGCAACTATAGTGACCGGCCCCGGATGGCACCATCACTTTAAGTTACATGGGACCACGGCCGTCATGGATCAAGAACGGCATGGGGTACGTGGTATCCTTATGTACATCCCAGAGACTCACGCAAATTTTCCTTATTGAACTGTTTAATATTTTTTTCAAATGGACTGTATGCAAGCACCCTACATGGGGTTTTGATTGAAGACAACTACTTGCCCCAGAATTCATTTTGATTTTGCATTGGGAAGTAATTGAAATAAAAGAGGGTATCCAATGGTTGCCGCTGGTGTCTCATTTGAATTACAGACCGCCCATGAAGAAGGGCGAATGACCTGAAACGTGTCGGCGGTGAGATTGTTTGGAGGTCGTGAGGGAGAGATGCAGGCTGCCCTGGGCTGTGCCTCCACCCGAGGGGTAACTCTTATGCTGCACATATACATATATACTGATTTGCATATTGCTAGGTCCAAACTGGCATGGCGTGGTGAGTAAAAACAACAATTGATTTAGGCCCAGATCTCTGTACTGGGGATGAATAGTTGGCCTTGTTCGGCATTTTATCATCAATTCTTCTTTTTGCATTGGTCTCCACAAGTGAGATGGGTATGCCCAGACTGGGGTTCCTTGTTCACCATGCCACTAGAGTCAAACTGGCCTGGCTGAGAAGTGACACCCTGAGGTCGGTCCCAGGACCTGGCCTTGCAGCTTGGGCTGGACTGTTCCCATGGGGAGCAGGGTCACGACTGTTTGGCATTTGGCAGGGTCCAAACTGGAATGGCGTGGTGAGCAAAACAACTATAGATTTTTGCCCAGATCTCTGTACTGGGGGTGAATGTTTAACACTGTTCAGCATTTCGTTCATCAATTGTCTTTTTGCAGGTTTCCTCTGTCTGCCTGTCTCTGGTCTGTCTAGGAAACACCGGAAGCGCACTCTTCCTGGCTGCCCCACAAATAGCCTGGTACCCAGCAGGGCAGACCCTAGCTACAGTGTCTTTCGTGTACAGATGATGCTCTTTCCATATATAGCTATAGCTGGTTTTGTATATGAGGTCAAGACAGAAAGAGTTACAACACAAGATTTTGCAGGGCAAAGAATAAGTCACAGATAACATATGGATTTGTTATTGGCATTTGTGCAATGAAGAAACTGTCACTGGCGTGGCATTGCGGCTCTTTCAGTAGCCGTTGGGCCGCCTTCCAAAGGGCTATGCGTTTTCCTCCGATTGCTGGAGCCTGGGATGCCTTACGTTGAGAGTGGAGCAATCGCCAAAGGCAAAGCTATGGAGAGTGCAGCGGGTGCAGTGCACTGGGCCGAGTGGTGTGAGGGGTCCACTTTGCCCCTACCAGGGGATGTTTTTTGTTGTAAAACCAGGAAATGGGGGCTCAATTTTCTTCCTGTATTCGGGCCATGTCCCCCTTGCTACGCCACTGAGAGTGTACCTCTGCCGTTCATAGAATCTGAAGCTCTCTTCAAAAAGCAGTTAAAGGCTTGGCTTTCTTTGGACCTTGTTGCCACTCTCTCATCTAGTTAGCTTTGCTGGGTTATCAGTTCATAACTTGCAGCGCCAGTGAGTGGCAGTGTGCTTTATAAGTGTTTAATTCATTCATTCATTCAATAAATGAGCTGTGGGTGATTGCACGTGAATGCTCGTGGTGGGCGAGCCACCCATTGGCTGACAGGTGTATACATGTGGCAGGCCCTGTCCATACTGAAGGAGGCTTTTCCGAGGCCTCCTTAGCTCAGAAATAGGAACATCTCTATCAGCAGATAACACCTGGACAAAGAGCCTGCTGTTTGAATGGGGTCTGTTCTGTATGTCTCAGACCCAGGAAGCAGGTTTGTACCAAGGAGTGTGCAGCAGTGCCTGCACCTCTGTTTGTGTGTGTTGGACCAGTAGGCAGATGTAGCAGGAGAGGAAGGGATGGGCAGATTCTGGGGTGGAGGAACCAGAACTGGTAGTGGACCTACAGCCACTGGAAGACCACTGAGCGGATGTAGGGTCGGTCCTATAGGCCTCAGAGACACTGGACTGTGAGGTGGCGCAGAGCCAGGAACCATAAGAACCACAGATGTAGGGTCAGCACAACTGGATTCAGAGACACTGGACTGTGAGGTGCTGCAGAGCCAGGAACCATAAGAACCACAGATGTAGGGTCAGCACTACTGGATCCAGAGACACTGGACTGTAGGGTGCTGCAGAGCCAGGAACCACAAGAACCACAGATGTAGGGTCAGCACAACTGGATTCAGAGACACTGGACTGTGAGGTGCTGCAGGGCCAGGAACCATAAGAACCACAGATGTAGGGTCAGCACTACTGGATGCAGAGACACTGGACTGTAAGGTGCTGCAGAGCCGGAACCATAAGAACCACAGATGTAGGGTCAGCACTACTGGATTCAGAGACACTGGACTGTAGGGTGCTGCAGAGCAAAGAACCATAAGAACCACAAATGTAGGGTCAGCACTACTGGACTCAGAGACACTGGACTGTAAGGTGCTGCAGAGCCAGGAACCATAAGAACCACAGATGTAGGGTCAGCACTACTGGATGCAGAGACACTGGACTGTAAGGTGCTGCACAGCCAGGAACCACAAGAACCACAGATGTAGGGTCAGCAGAACTGGATTCAGAGACACTGGACTGTGAGGTGCTGCAGGGCCAGGAACCATAAGAACCACAGATGTAGGGTCAGCACTACTGGATGCAGAGACACTGGACTGTAAGGTGCTGCAGAGCCGGAACCATAAGAACCACAGATGTAGGGTCAGCACTACTGGATTCAGAGACACTGGACTGTAGGGTGCTGCAGAGCGAAGAACCATAAGAACCACAGATGTAGGGTCAGCACTACTGGACTCAGAGACACTGGACTGTAAGGTGCTGCAGAGCCAGGAACCATAAGAACCACAGATGTAGGGTCAGCACTACTGGACTCAGAGACACTGGACTGTAAGGTGCTGCAGAGCCAGGAACCTTAGGAACCACAGATGTAGGGTCAGCACTACTCGACTCAGAGACACTGGACTTTAAGGTGCTGCAGGGCAAGGAACCATAAGAACCACAGTTGTACTAGGGTCGACACTACTGGATTCAGAGACACTGGACTGTAGGGTGCTGCAGAGCCAGGAACCTTAAGAATCACCGATGTAGGGTCGACACTACTGGATCCAGAGACACTGGACTGGGAGGTGCTGCAGGGCCAGGAACCTTAAGAACCACCGATGTAGGGTCAGCACTACTCGACTCAGAGACACTGGACTGTGAGGTGCTGCAGAGCCAGGAACCTTAAGAACCACCGATGTAGGGTCAGCACTACTCGACTCAGAGACACTGGACTGTGAGGTGCTGCAGAGCCAGGAACCTTAAGAACCACCGATGTAGGGTCAGCACTATTGGATTCAGAGACACTGGACTGTAAGGTGCTGCAGAGCCAGGAACCATAAGAACCACAGTTGTACTAGGGTCGACACTACTGGATCCAGAGACACTGGACTGTAAGGTGCTGCACAGCCAGGAACCATAAGAACCACAGATGTAGGGTCAGCACTACTGGATTCAGAGACACTGGACTGTGAGGTGCTGCAGGGCCAGGAACCATAAGAACCACAGATGTAGGGTCGACACTACTGGATCCAGAGACACTGGACTGTAAGGTGCTGCAGAGCGAGGACCATAAAAACCACAGTGGCAGGGTCAGCACTACTGGATTCAGAGACACTGGACTTTAAGGTGCTGCAGGGCCAGGAACCTTAAGAACCACAGATGTAGGGTCAGCACTACTGGATTCAAAGACACTGGACTGTGAGGTGCTGCAGAGCCAGGAACCATAAGAACCACAGATGTAGGGTCAGCACTACTGGATTCAGAGACACTGGACTGTGAGGTGCTGCAGGGCCAGGAACCATAAGAACCACAGATGTAGGGTCGACACTACTGGATCCAGAGACACTGGACTGTAAGGTGCTGCAGAGCGAGGACCATAAAAACCACAGTGGCAGGGTCAGCACTACTGGATTCAGAGACACTGGACTTTAAGGTGCTGCAGGGCCAGGAACCTTAAGAACCACAGATGTAGGGTCAGCACTACTGGATTCAAAGACACTGGACTGTAAGGTGCTGCAGAGCCGGAACCATAAGAACCACAGATGTAGGGTCAGCACTACTGGATTCAGAGACACTGGACTGTAAGGTGCTGCACAGCCAGGAACCATAAGAACCACAGATGTAGGGTCAGCACTACTGGATTCAGAGACACTGGACTGGAAGGTGCTGCAGTAGCAAGATTCCTAAGTGCCATAGATGTAGGGTCAGCACTACTGGATCCAGAGACACTGGACTGTAAGGTGCTGCAGAGTCAGGAACCTTAAGAACCACCGATGTAGGGTCAGCACTACTCGACTCAGAGACACTGGACTGTGAGGTGCTGCAGAGCCAGGAACCTTAAGAACCACCGATGTAGGGTCAGCACTACTCGACTCAGAGACACTGGACTGGGAGGTGCTGCAGGGCAAGGAACCATAAGAACCACAGATGTAGGGTCAGCACTACTGGATTCAGAGACACTGGACTGTGAGGTGCTGCAGGGCCAGGAACCATAAGAACCACAGATGTAGGGTCAGCACTACTGGACTCAGAGACACTGTACTGTAAGGTGCTGCAGAGCCAGGAACCATAAGAACCACAGATGTAGGGTCAGCACTACTGGGCTCAGAGACACTGGACTGTAAGGTGCTGCACAGCCAGGAACCATAAGAACCACAGATGTAGGGTCAGCACTACTGGATTCAGAGACACTGGACTGTGAGGTGCTGCAGAGACAGGAACCATAAGAACCACAGTTGTACTAGGGTCGACACTACTGGATCCAGAGACACTGGACTGGGAGGTGCTGCAGTAGCAAGATTCCTAAGTACAATAGATGTAGGGTCAGCACTATTGGATTCAGAGACACTGGACTGTAAGGTGCTGCACAGCCAGGAACCATAAGAACCACAGATGTAGGGTCAGCACTACTGGATCCAGAGACACTGGACTGTAAGGTGCTTCAGAGCCAGGAACCTTAAGAACCACCGATGTAGGGTCAGCACTACTCGACTCAGAGACACTGGACTGTGAGGTGCTGCAGAGCCAGGAACCTTAAGAACCACCGATGTAGGGTCAGCACTACTCGACTCAGAGACACTGGACTGTGAGGTGCTGCAGGGCCAGGAACCATAAGAACCACAGATGTAGGGTCAGCACTACTGGATCCAGAGACACTGGACTGTAAGGTGCTGCAGAGCCAGGAACCTTAAGAACCACCGATGTAGGGTCAGCACTACTCGACTCAGAGACACTGGACTGTGAGGTGCTGCAGAGCCAGGAACCTTAAGAACCACAGATGTAGGGTCAGCACTACTGGATTCAGAGACACTGGACTGGGAGGTGCTGCTTGCAGAGGTGCTGCAGTAGCAAGATTCCTAAGTACCACAGATGTAGGGTCAGCACTACTGGACTCAGGGACACTGGACTGTAAGGTGCTGCACAGCCAGGAACCATAAGAACCACAGATGTAGGGTCAGCACTACTGGATCCAGAGACACTGGACTGTAAGGTGCTTCAGAGCCAGGAACCTTAGGAACCACCGATGTAGGGTCAGCACTACTCGACTCAGAGACACTGGACTGTGAGGTGCTGCAGAGCCAGGAACCTTAAGAACCACCGATGTAGGGTCAGCACTACTCGACTCAGAGACACTGGACTGTGAGGTGCTGCAGGGCCAGGAACCATAAGAACCACAGATGTAGGGTCAGCACTACTGGATCCAGAGACACTGGACTGTAAGGTGCTGCAGAGCCAGGAACCTTAAGAACCACCGATGTAGGGTCAGCACTACTCGACTCAGAGACACTGGACTGTGAGGTGCTGCAGAGCCAGGAACCTTAAGAACCACAGATGTAGGGTCAGCACTACTGGATCCAGAGACACTGGACTGTAAGGTGCTGCAGAGCCAGGAACCTTAAGAACCACCGATGTAGGGTCAGCACTACTCGACTCAGAGACACTGGACTGTAAGGTGCTGCAGAGCCAGGAACCATAAGAACCACAGTTGTACTAGGGTCGACACTACTGGACCCAGAGACACTGGACTGGGAGGTGCTGCAGTAGCAAGATTCCTAAGTACCATAGATGTAGGGTCAGCACTATTGGATTCAGAGACACTGGACTGTAAGGTGCTGCACAGCCAGGAACCATAAGAACCACCGATGTAGGGTCAGCACTACTGGATCCAGAGACACTGGACTGTAAGGTGCTTCAGAGCCAGGAACCTTAGGAACCACCGATGTAGGGTCAGCACTACTCGACTCAGAGACACTGGACTGTGAGGTGCTGCAGAGCCAGGAACCTTAAGAACCACCGATGTAGGGTCAGCACTACTCGACTCAGAGACACTGGACTGTGAGGTGCTGCAGGGCCAGGAACCATAAGAACCACAGATGTAGGGTCAGCACTACTGGATCCAGAGACACTGGACTGTAAGGTGCTGCAGAGCCAGGAACCTTAAGAACCACCGATGTAGGGTCAGCACTACTCGACTCAGAGACACTGGACTGTGAGGTGCTGCAGAGCCAGGAACCTTAAGAACCACAGATGTAGGGTCAGCACTACTGGATCCAGAGACACTGGACTGTAAGGTGCTGCAGAGCCAGGAACCTTAAGAACCACCGATGTAGGGTCAGCACTACTCGACTCAGAGACACTGGACTGTAAGGTGCTGCAGAGCCAGGAACCATAAGAACCACAGTTGTACTAGGGTCGACACTACTGGACCCAGAGACACTGGACTGTAAGGTGCTGCAGTAGCAAGATTCCTAAGTACCATAGATGTAGGGTCAGCACTATTGGATTCAGAGACACTGGACTGTAAGGTGCTGCACAGCCAGGAACCATAAGAACCACCGATGTAGGGTCAGCACTACTGGATCCAGAGACACTGGACTGTAAGGTGCTTCAGAGCCAGGAACCTTAAGAACCACCGATGTAGGGTCAGCACTACTCGACTCAGAGACACTGGACTGTGAGGTGCTGCAGAGCCAGGAACCTTAAGAACCACCGATGTAGGGTCAGCACTACTCGACTCAGAGACACTGGACTGTGAGGTGCTGCAGGGCCAGGAACCATAAGAACCACAGATGTAGGGTCAGCACTACTGGATCCAGAGACACTGGACTGTAAGGTGCTGCAGAGCCAGGAACCTTAAGAACCACCGATGTAGGGTCAGCACTACTCGACTCAGAGACACTGGACTGTGAGGTGCTGCAGAGCCAGGAACCTTAAGAACCACAGATGTAGGGTCAGCACTACTGGATCCAGAGACACTGGACTGTAAGGTGCTGCAGAGCCAGGAACCTTAAGAACCACCGATGTAGGGTCAGCACTACTCGACTCAGAGACACTGGACTGTGAGGTGCTGCAGAGCCAGGAACCTTAAGAACCACAGATGTAGGGTCAGCACTACTGGATCCATAGACACTGGACTGGGAGGTGCTGCAGAGCCAGGAACCTTAAGAACCACCGATGTAGGGTCAGCACTACTGGATTCAGAGACACTGGACTGTAAGGTGCTGCAGAGCCAGGAACCATAAGAACCACAGTTGTACTAGGGTCGACAGTACTGGATCCAGAGACACTGGACTGGGAGGTGCTGCAGTGCAGAGCCAGGAACCATAAGAACCACAGATGTAGGGTCGACACTACTGGATCCAGAGACACTGGACTGGGAGGTGCTGCAGAGCCAGGAACCATAAGAACCACAGATGTAGGGTCATCACCACTGGATCCAGAGACACTGGACTGAGAGGTGCTGCAGAGCCAGGAACCATAAGAACCACAGATGTAGGGTCAGCACTACTGGATGCAGAGACACTGGACTGTAAGGTGCTGCAGAGCCAGAACCATAAGAACCACAGATGTAGGGTCAGCACTACTGGATTCAGAGACACTGGACTGTAGGGTGCTGCAGAGCCAGGAACCATAAGAACCACAGATGTAGGGTCAGCACTACTGGATTCAGAGACACTGGACTTTAAGGTGCTGCAGGGCAAGGAACCGTAAGAACCACAGTTGTACTAGGGTCAACACTACTGGATCCAGAGACACTGGACTGGGAGGTGCTGCAGTAGCAAGATTCCTAAGTACCATAGATGTAGGGTCAGCACTACTGGATCCAGGGACACTGGACTGTAAGGTGCTGCAGAGCCAGGAACCTTAAGAATCACCGATGTAGGGTCAGCACTACTCGACTCAGAGACACTGGACTGTGAGGTGCTGCAGATCCAGGAACCTTAAGAACCACCGATGTAGGGTCAGCACTACTCGACTCAGAGACACTGGACTGTGAGGTGCTGCAGAGCCAGGAACCTTAAGAACCACCGATGTAGGGTCAGCACTACTCGACTCAGAGACACTGGACTGTGAGGTGCTGCAGAGCCAGGAACCATAAGAACCACAGATGTATGGTCAGCACTACTGGATTCAGAGACACTGGACTGTGAGGTGCTGCAGAGCCAGGAACCATATGAACCACAGATGTAGGGTCAGCACTACTGGATTCAGAGACACTGGACTGTGAGGTGCTGCAGGGCCAGGAACCATAAGAACCACCGATGTAGGGTCAGCATTACTGGATTCAGAGACACTTGACTGTGAGGTGCTGCAGAGCCAGGAACCATAAGAACCACTGATGTAGGGTCAGCACTATTGGATTCAGAGACACTGGACTGTAAGGTGCTGCAGAGCCAGGAACCATAAGAACCACAGTTGTACTGGGATCGACACTACTGGATCCATAGACACTGGACTGGGAGGTGCTGCTTGCAGAGGTGCTGCAGTAGCAAGATTCCTAAGTACCACAGATGTAGGGTCAGCACTACTGGACTCAGAGACACTGGACTGTAAGGTTCTGCACAGCCAGGAACCATAAGAACCACAGATGTAGGGTCAGCACTACTGGATTCAGAGACACTGGACTGTGAGGTGCTGCAGAGCCAGGAACCATAAGAACCACAGTTGTACTAGGGTCGACACTACTGGATCCAGAGACACTGGACTGGGAGGTGCTGCAGTAGCAAGATTCCTAAGTACAATAGATGTAGGGTCAGCACTATTGGATTCAGAGACACTGGACTGTAAGGTGCTGCACAGCCAGGAACCATAAGAACCACAGATGTAGGGTCAGCACTACTGGATCCAGAGACACTGGACTGTAAGGTGCTTCAGAGCCAGGAACCTTAAGAACCACCGATGTAGGGTCAGCACTACTCGACTCAGAGACACTGGACTGTGAGGTGCTGCAGAGCCAGGAACCTTAAGAACCACCGATGTAGGGTCAGCACTACTCGACTCAGAGACACTGGACTGTGAGGTGCTGCAGGGCCAGGAACCATAAGAACCACAGATGTAGGGTCAGCACTACTGGATCCAGAGACACTGGACTGTAAGGTGCTGCAGAGCCAGGAACCTTAAGAACCACCGATGTAGGGTCAGCACTACTCGACTCAGAGACACTGGACTGTGAGGTGCTGCAGAGCCAGGAACCTTAAGAACCACAGATGTAGGGTCAGCACTACTGGATTCAGAGACACTGGACTGGGAGGTGCTGCTTGCAGAGGTGCTGCAGTAGCAAGATTCCTAAGTACCACAGATGTAGGGTCAGCACTACTGGACTCAGAGACACTGGACTGTAAGGTGCTGCACAGCCAGGAACCATAAGAACCACAGATGTAGGGTCAGCACTACTGGATTCAGAGACACTGGACTGTGAGGTGCTGCAGAGCCAGGAACCATAAGAACCACAGTTGTAGTAGGGTCGACACTACTGGACCCAGAGACACTGGACTGGGAGGTGCTGCAGTAGCAAGATTCCTAAGTACCATAGATGTAGGGTCAGCACTATTGGATTCAGAGACACTGGACTGTAAGGTGCTGCACAGCCAGGAACCATAAGAACCACAGATGTAGGGTCAGCACTACTGGATCCAGATACACTGGACTGTAAGGTGCTTCAGAGCCAGGAACCTTAAGAACCACCGATGTAGGGTCAGCACTACTCGACTCAGAGACACTGGACTGTGAGGTGCTGAAGAGCCAGGAACCTTAAGAACCACCGATGTAGGGTCAGCACTACTCGACTCAGAGACACTGGACTGTGAGGTGCTGCAGGGCCAGGAACCATAAGAACCACAGATGTAGGGTCAGCACTACTGGATCCAGAGACACTGGACTGTAAGGTGCTGCAGAGCCAGGAACCTTAAGAACCACCGATGTAGGGTCAGCACTACTGGATTCAGAGACACTGGACTGTAAGGTGCTGCAGAGCCAGGAACCTTAAGAACCACCGATGTAGGGTCAGCACTACTCGACTCAGAGACACTGGACTGTGAGGTGCTGCAGAGCCAGGAACCTTAAGAACCACAGATGTAGGGTCAGCACTACTGGATTCAGAGACACTGGACTGTAAGGTGCTGCAGAGCCAGGAACCTTAAGAACCACAGATGTAGGGTCAGCACTACTGGACTCAGAGACACTGGACTGTAAGGTGCTGCAGAGCCAGGAACCTTAAGAACCACAGATGTAGGGTCAGCACTACTGGATTCAGAGACACTGGACTGTAAGGTGCTGCAGAGCCAGGAACCTTAAGAACCACAGATGTAGGGTCAGCACTACTCGACTCAGAGACACTGGACTGTGAGGTGCTGCAGAGCCAGGAACCTTAAGAACCACAGATGTAGGGTCAGCACTACTGGACTCAGAGACACTGGACTGTAAGGTGCTGCACAGCCAGGAACCATAAGAACCACAGATGTAGGGTCAGCACTACTCGACTAAGAGACACTGGACTGTAAGGTGCTGCAGAGCCAGGAACCATAAGAACCACAGTTGTACTAGGGTCGACACTACTGGATCCAGAGACACTGGACTGGGAGGTGCTGCAGTAGCAAGATTCCTAAGTACAATAGATGTAGGGTCAGCACTATTGGATTCAGAGACACTGGACTGTAAGGTGCTGCACAGCCAGGAACCATAAGAACCACAGATGTAGGGTCAGCACTACTGGATCCAGAGACACTGGACTGTAAGGTGCTTCAGAGCCAGGAACCTTAAGAACCACCGATGTAGGGTCAGCACTACTCGACTCAGAGACACTGGACTGTGAGGTGCTGCAGAGCCAGGAACCTTAAGAACCACCGATGTAGGGTCAGCACTACTCGACTCAGAGACACTGGACTGTGAGGTGCTGCAGGGCCAGGAACCATAAGAACCACAGATGTAGGGTCAGCACTACTGGATCCAGAGACACTGGACTGTAAGGTGCTGCAGAGCCAGGAACCTTAAGAACCACCGATGTAGGGTCAGCACTACTCGACTCAGAGACACTGGACTGTGAGGTGCTGCAGAGCCAGGAACCTTAAGAACCACAGATGTAGGGTCAGCACTACTGGATTCAGAGACACTGGACTGGGAGGTGCTGCTTGCAGAGGTGCTGCAGTAGCAAGATTCCTAAGTACCACAGATGTAGGGTCAGCACTACTGGACTCAGAGACACTGGACTGTAAGGTGCTGCACAGCCAGGAACCATAAGAACCACAGATGTAGGGTCAGCACTACTGGATCCAGAGACACTGGACTGTAAGGTGCTTCAGAGCCAGGAACCTTAGGAACCACCGATGTAGGGTCAGCACTACTCGACTCAGAGACACTGGACTGTGAGGTGCTGCAGAGCCAGGAACCTTAAGAACCACCGATGTAGGGTCAGCACTACTCGACTCAGAGACACTGGACTGTGAGGTGCTGCAGGGCCAGGAACCATAAGAACCACAGATGTAGGGTCAGCACTACTGGATCCAGAGACACTGGACTGTAAGGTGCTGCAGAGCCAGGAACCTTAAGAACCACCGATGTAGGGTCAGCACTACTCGACTCAGAGACACTGGACTGTGAGGTGCTGCAGAGCCAGGAACCTTAAGAACCACAGATGTAGGGTCAGCACTACTGGATCCAGAGACACTGGACTGTAAGGTGCTGCAGAGCCAGGAACCTTAAGAACCACCGATGTAGGGTCAGCACTACTCGACTCAGAGACACTGGACTGTAAGGTGCTGCAGAGCCAGGAACCATAAGAACCACAGTTGTACTAGGGTCGACACTACTGGTCCCAGAGACACTGGACTGGGAGGTGCTGCAGTAGCAAGATTCCTAAGTACCATAGATGTAGGGTCAGCACTATTGGATTCAGAGACACTGGACTGTAAGGTGCTGCACAGCCAGGAACCATAAGAACCACCGATGTAGGGTCAGCACTACTGGATCCAGAGACACTGGACTGTAAGGTGCTTCAGAGCCAGGAACCTTAAGAACCACCGATGTAGGGTCAGCACTACTCGACTCAGAGACACTGGACTGTGAGGTGCTGCAGAGCCAGGAACCTTAAGAACCACCGATGTAGGGTCAGCACTACTCGACTCAGAGACACTGGACTGTGAGGTGCTGCAGGGCCAGGAACCATAAGAACCACAGATGTAGGGTCAGCACTACTGGATCCAGAGACACTGGACTGTAAGGTGCTGCAGAGCCAGGAACCTTAAGAACCACCGATGTAGGGTCAGCACTACTCGACTCAGAGACACTGGACTGTGAGGTGCTGCAGAGCCAGGAACCTTAAGAACCACAGATGTAGGGTCAGCACTACTGGATCCAGAGACACTGGACTGTAAGGTGCTGCAGAGCCAGGAACCTTAAGAACCACCGATGTAGGGTCAGCACTACTCGACTCAGAGACACTGGACTGTGAGGTGCTGCAGAGCCAGGAACCTTAAGAACCACAGATGTAGGGTCAGCACTACTGGATCCAGAGACACTGGACTGGGAGGTGCTGCAGAGCCAGGAACCTTAAGAACCACCGATGTAGGGTCAGCACTACTGGATTCAGAGACACTGGACTGTAAGGTGCTGCAGAGCCAGGAACCATAAGAACCACAGTTGTACTAGGGTCGACAGTACTGGATCCAGAGACACTGGACTGGGAGGTGCTGCAGTGCAGAGCCAGGAACCATAAGAACCACAGATGTAGGGTCGACACTACTGGATCCAGAGACACTGGACTGGGAGGTGCTGCAGAGCCAGGAACCATAAGAACCACAGATGTAGGGTCATCACCACTGGATCCAGAGACACTGGACTGAGAGGTGCTGCAGAGCCAGGAACCATAAGAACCACAGATGTAGGGTCAGCACTACTGGATGCAGAGACACTGGACTGTAAGGTGCTGCAGAGCCAGAACCATAAGAACCACAGATGTAGGGTCAGCACTACTGGATTCAGAGACACTGGACTGTAGGGTGCTGCAGAGCCAGGAACCATAGGAACCACAGATGTAGGGTCAGCACTACTGGATTCAGAGACACTGGACTTTAAGGTGCTGCAGGGCAAGGAACCGTAAGAACCACAGTTGTACTAGGGTCAACACTACTGGATCCAGAGACACTGGACTGGGAGGTGCTGCAGTAGCAAGATTCCTAAGTACCATAGATGTAGGGTCAGCACTACTGGATCCAGGGACACTGGACTGTAAGGTGCTGCAGAGCCAGGAACCTTAAGAATCACCGATGTAGGGTCAGCACTACTCGACTCAGAGACACTGGACTGTGAGGTGCTGCAGATCCAGGAACCTTAAGAACCACCGATGTAGGGTCAGCACTACTCGACTCAGAGACACTGGACTGTGAGGTGCTGCAGAGCCAGGAACCTTAAGAACCACCGATGTAGGGTCAGCACTACTCGACTCAGAGACACTGGACTGTGAGGTGCTGCAGAGCCAGGAACCATAAGAACCACAGATGTATGGTCAGCACTACTGGATTCAGAGACACTGGACTGTGAGGTGCTGCAGAGCCAGGAACCTTAAGAACCACCGATGTAGGGTCAGCACTACTGGATTCAGAGACACTGGACTGTGAGGTGCTGCAGGGCCAGGAACCATAAGAACCACCGATGTAGGGTCAGCACTACTGGATTCAGAGACACTGGACTGTGAGGTGCTGCAGGGCCAGGAACCATAAGAACCACAGATGTATGGTCAGCACTACTGGATTCAGAGACACTGGACTGTGAGGTGCTGCAGAGCCAGGAACCATATGAACCACAGATGTAGGGTCAGCACTACTGGATTCAGAGACACTGGACTGTAAGGTGCTGCACAGCCAGGAACCTTAAGAACCACAGATGTAGGGTCAGCACTACTGGATTCAGAGACACTGGACTGTAAGGTGCTGCAGAGCCAGGAACCATAAGAACCACAGTTGTACTAGGGTCGACACTACTAGATCCAGAGACACTGGACTGTAAGGTGCTGCAGAGCCAGGAACCATAAGAACCACAGATGTAGGGTCAGCACTATTGGATTCAGAGACACTGGACTGTAAGGTGCTGCAGAGCCAGGAACCATAAGAACCACAGTTGTACTGGGATCGACACTACTGGATCCATAGACACTGGACTGGGAGGTGCTGCTTGCAGAGGTGCTGCAGTAGCAAGATTCCTAAGTACCACAGATGTAGGGTCAGCACTACTGGACTCAGAGACACTGGACTGTAAGGTTCTGCACAGCAAGGAACCATAAGAACCACAGATGTAGGGTCAGCACTACTGGATTCAGAGACACTGGACTGTGAGGTGCTGCAGAGCCAGGAACCATAAGAACCACAGTTGTACTAGGGTCGACACTACTGGATCCAGAGACACTGGACTGGGAGGTGCTGCAGTAGCAAGATTCCTAAGTACAATAGATGTAGGGTCAGCACTATTGGATTCAGAGACACTGGACTGTAAGGTGCTGCACAGCCAGGAACCATAAGAACCACAGATGTAGGGTCAGCACTACTGGATCCAGAGACACTGGACTGTAAGGTGCTTCAGAGCCAGGAACCTTAAGAACCACCGATGTAGGGTCAGCACTACTCGACTCAGAGACACTGGACTGTGAGGTGCTGCAGAGCCAGGAACCTTAAGAACCACCGATGTAGGGTCAGCACTACTCGACTCAGAGACACTGGACTGTGAGGTGCTGCAGGGCCAGGAACCATAAGAACCACAGATGTAGGGTCAGCACTACTGGATCCAGAGACACTGGACTGTAAGGTGCTGCAGAGCCAGGAACCTTAAGAACCACCGATGTAGGGTCAGCACTACTCGACTCAGAGACACTGGACTGTGAGGTGCTGCAGAGCCAGGAACCTTAAGAACCACAGATGTAGGGTCAGCACTACTGGATTCAGAGACACTGGACTGGGAGGTGCTGCTTGCAGAGGTGCTGCAGTAGCAAGATTCCTAAGTACCACAGATGTAGGGTCAGCACTACTGGACTCAGAGACACTGGACTGTAAGGTGCTGCACAGCCAGGAACCATAAGAACCACAGATGTAGGGTCAGCACTACTGGATTCAGAGACACTGGACTGTGAGGTGCTGCAGAGCCAGGAACCATAAGAACCACAGTTGTAGTAGGGTCGACACTACTGGACCCAGAGACACTGGACTGGGAGGTGCTGCAGTAGCAAGATTCCTAAGTACCATAGATGTAGGGTCAGCACTATTGGATTCAGAGACACTGGACTGTAAGGTGCTGCACAGCCAGGAACCATAAGAACCACAGATGTAGGGTCAGCACTACTGGATCCAGAGACACTGGACTGTAAGGTGCTTCAGAGCCAGGAACCTTAAGAACCACCGATGTAGGGTCAGCACTACTCGACTCAGAGACACTGGACTGTGAGGTGCTGCAGGGCCAGGAACCATAAGAACCACAGATGTAGGGTCAGCACTACTGGATCCAGAGACACTGGACTGTAAGGTGCTGCAGAGCCAGGAACCTTAAGAACCACCGATGTAGGGTCAGCACTACTGGATTCAGAGACACTGGACTGTAAGGTGCTGCAGAGCCAGGAACCTTAAGAACCACCGATGTAGGGTCAGCACTACTCGACTCAGAGACACTGGACTGTGAGGTGCTGCAGAGCCAGGAACCTTAAGAACCACAGATGTAGGGTCAGCACTACTGGATTCAGAGACACTGGACTGTAAGGTGCTGCAGAGCCAGGAACCTTAAGAACCACAGATGTAGGGTCAGCACTACTGGACTCAGAGACACTGGACTGTAAGGTGCTGCAGAGCCAGGAACCTTAAGAACCACAGATGTAGGGTCAGCACTACTGGATTCAGAGACACTGGACTGTGAGGTGCTGCAGAGCCAGGAACCTTAAGAACCACAGATGTAGGGTCAGCACTACTCGACTCAGAGACACTGGACTGTGAGGTGCTGCAGAGCCAGGAACCTTAAGAACCACAGATGTAGGGTCAGCACTACTGGACTCAGAGACACTGGACTGTAAGGTGCTGCACAGCCAGGAACCATAAGAACCACAGATGTAGGGTCAGCACTACTCGACTCAGAGACACTGGACTGTAAGGTGCTGCAGAGCCAGGAACCATAAGAACCACAGTTGTACTAGGGTCGACACTACTGGATCCAGAGACACTGGACTGGGAGGTGCTGCAGAGCCAGGAACCATAAGAACCACAGTTGTACTAGGGTCGACACTACTGGATCCAGAGACACTGGACTGGGAGGTGCTGCAGAGCCAGGACCATAAAAACCACAGTGGCAGGGTCAGCACTACTGGATTCAGAGACACTGGACTTTAAGGTGCTGCAGGGCAAAGAACCATAAGAACCACAGTTGTACTAGGGTCGACACTACTGGATCCAGAGACACTGGACTGGGAGGTGCTGCAGAGCCAGGAACCATAAGAACCACAGATGTAGGGTCAGCACCACTGGATCCAGAGACACTGGACTGAGAGGTGCTGCTTGCAGAGGTGCTGCAGTAGCAAGATTCCTAAGTACCACAGATGTAGGGTCAGCACCAAGCATGGGCGAATTTTGCGAATCTCGCGTTCGCGAATTTTGCGGATTTGCGAACTCGCAATTTCGCAAAATCCGCGAATTCTCACGAATTTGCGGATTTTTTTTTGTGTTCGCGCGGGTTTCTGCCAGTTCGCGAGGGTTTTGTACAATTTCGCAAACGCAAACTTACCTGTCGGGTCGCAAGTTTTGCGAACTCGTTGTTTCTACGTGTCCAGCCTGTTTGGGACACTCTTCTTCATCACTGCCACTCTCTGTCACCACTGCCACTCTCTGACTACTCATGCCACCCTCTGGCCCACCCATGCCACCCTCTGTTTCATCACAGCACCCTCTGGTTGTCCAGTCAGGGTACATTATTGTGGCAAAGCAAAGCACACCTTCCCTGCCTCAAGTGAACTGAATTAATTTGGGGCTGATTAATGTGTCACAGAATATTTTTTTAGCTGGCACCTGCTTCCTTAGTGCTTCCTGATTAGTGATCTTTTGCACTTGCTAAGTGCTTTCATTGTTGCAAAATTAGTTACAACACCTGCCCTGCCCCAACTGACAATAATGAATTAGGGGCTGATTAATGGATTTGAACTTCCAGCCTGGCTCCTGCTTGTCTCCCTTAGCTGTAATTCAGGACCTTTGTGGCATATGTGTAACTATTCTGAGGTTCAGAGCAGGGTCACATAATAGTTGCAACTGGCAACTGAACTCTGGAGGGGCCCCTCAGGAAGCACTACAGGAAATGGCTACTAATGATGAGCCTGAACTTTTGAACCTGGTAAGTAGTTTCAGTTTTGCTAAGATCGTATTTCTGCAATTTAGCGCTTATTCGCGGGGCGCGAAGTTGTACTGGGAAGCCGCTAACTCACGCAAACAGTGCGAGCAAGCCATAAAATCCGCTGCTCGCGGATTTGCGGATTTTGCGGGAGATTCGCGAATCTCGCGGATTGCGAATTTACCGAAAATCCGCAAAATCCGCGAGCGAAACGGATTTTCCGCCCATGCTTAGTCAGCACTACTGGATCCAGAGACACTGGACTGAGAGGTGCTGCTTGCAGAGGTGCTGCAGTAGCAAGATACCTAAGTACCACAGATGTAGGGTCAGCACTACTAGATCAAGAGACACTGGACCCTGTGGTGACATTTGTAAAGGTAGTGCAGTAACAGGCACCATATGTAACACAGACATAGGGTTGGTAGTGTTGGAGCTAGAGACATTGGCCTCTGTGGAGCAATTTCTAGAGACACTACAATATCAGGAATCATAAGTACCATGGATGTAGGATGGGTACTACTGGAACAAAGGGACACTGGACTCTGGGGTGCAGTTTGTAGAGGCACTAGAGTATCAGGCCCCATGGGTACTGCAGATGTAGGGTCGGTGCTGTTGGAGGCAGAGATAATGGACTCTGCTGTGCACTACCTAAAGGTACTGCAGTATCAGGCACCATTAGAACCACAGATGTAGTGTTGGTAATGTTGATCAAAAGACACTGGCCTGTGCTGCTCAGTTTGTAGAGGTGCCGCAGAATCAGGCACCATAAGTGACATGGATGTAGGGTCGGTACTACTGGATGCGGAGCCATTGGACTCTGCAGCACATTTATAGAGGAGCTGCAGTACCATGCATCCTAACTAACACAGTTGTAGGGTCAGTGCTGATGGATCAGACACACTCGACTCTGCAGCACAGTTTGTAGAGGTGCTGCAGTACCAGCACCATAAGTACCATGGATGTAGGGTGGGTACTGTTGGATCCAGAGACACTGGAATCTAGGGTGTGGTTTGTAGAGGTGCTGCAACATCAGGAACCACAAGGACGCAGTTGTAGGCTTAGTATTGTCCATTGTAGAGACACTGGACTCAGGGGTGCAGTTTGTACAGGTGCTGCAGTAACTGGCACCAGAAGTAACACAGAAGTAGGGTCTGTACTGTGAGATCTGGGAGACACTGGACTGTATGGATGGGCCATCACTGTCAAGATGGGAGGGAGGAGGTGGCATAGCCCCACTTACACTTGAATAGGCTGTGTCCTGCATCCACACAAAGGACTATATACCCGCTGTAGTTAGTCTGGAGCCAGGGCAAGGAAGGCAGGACACATATGCACTCCAAAGGCATGCCTAGAGATGCTTCTCCCTCTTCAAAGGCAGGACTAGATATACATATTGGACCTCAGCCACCAACTGTTCAGTACACTTGTGGGCCTGTTGATATTCTGCCAGGAAGAAAGACTGTTGTGCCTCCGATACGATTGCCAACTTTGCAGGATTGCTGCTCTGAAAGACTGGTGCCCTGCTGTGTTGATGACCTGCTGCCAGCTGCCCTCTTGCCTGGGAGAGAAGGACTAGAACTGCATTTGTTGAACCCAGGACCCCATAGTAATTCTTAGGGCTAGCAGGCTGGCCTATTGACTTGAGCCTCAGGGACAGGAGGCTCCAACAACCTCGACCCCAGCACCTGGACTCTGCCGTCTGTGAGTCTACCCTGCCAAGTGGTACCACCCCAATCCTTGTCCCTTAGAAGTGGGGTCAAAAAGCTTCTCCAGCTTCTGTGGATCCGGTGAAATTGACATGTCACCTCTGGTGCACTGTGCAACCCTGAACAGAGCCGACACAACATGTGGGTCTCCTCCATTGGAAAGACCGGCATCGCATTACAGCCCGCTGCCTCATTGGAACCGCCATGGCAAGACACATCCTCGGCACAGACCCTTGCATACCTCATCGATTGCAGCCTCAATGATCATGCCGGACTCCTCATCGCAGCCTCACAGCTTCTCGGACCTGACGGATCTTCAACATCGGACTTTGCATCGCAAGCCCTCGTCGATGGGATCCTCGCCAATGACACAGTATCTCACATCAAAGCCTCGCCGTATCCTGGAACCAACACATCAGTTCAGCTGTGTGACACATTTTTGATGCAGACCCTCGCAGCCCTCTGTCAACCAGGATTTAAGGTCCTTTTTTGTGTCAAGCTACCCAGGGTTGAGCACAGGTTAATTTATGGTTAGCTATTGCCGCACCATGACACGGATTGTGGTTGCTGCTTGATCAGGGCTCACACACTAGTCAACGAACAACCCAATTTCTAATTTATTTATTTATTTAGATATCTTGTAAAGCGCTTGAATCACCCCACATGGGGTACCTCCGCGCTGAGAACTGGAGAGGTGTAAGATTAATACATTAGAACAGAAAAGCCTTCAGGTTCTTTCTAAAGCTGAGGTAGATGTGGTGTTTCCGGAAGCTGATTCCACATTTTAGGTCCCAAGTGAGAAAAAGCTTTCCCACCCCACTATGTTTTCTTAAAGCGGGGGACAACCAGGAGGCCTTTACCTTCAGAACGGAGCTTTCGTGAGGGGATATATGTAGTCAGTTTGTTGGATAAATATGTTGGGCCCAGCTGGTGAAGGCCTTTGAAAACTATGCAGAAGATCTTAAAGTGAATACGCTTGCGTATAGGGAGAATGTGTAGAAGGGGAATGGAAGGGGTGCGACGAGGAGAATTGGTGACCAAGTGGGCCGCTGTATTCTGGACCACTTGAAGGGTCTGTAAGGCAGAGTCTTTGGCAGAAATCAGAAGGGCGTTGCTAAAGTCCAAGCGGCTAAGTACTAAAGCATGTATGAGAGTCTTACGGGTGGAAAGGGGGAGAAAATGGAAAACGTTCCGCAAAAGACTAAGAGCATGGAAGCAAGATCGTTTGGTGGATGCTATGTGCTCATCCATGTTTAGCTTGTTGTCTACCAGTACCCCTAAGTTCTTAACAACTGATTTGGGGGTGGGAGCTGTCCCTAATTCTTGCGGCCACCAGTTCGGAGACCAGTTAGTGATTGCCTCCGTGAATAATATAATTTCCGTTTTGCTTGTATTAAGCTGTAGGAAATTCTGACTCATCCAAGACGTAATCTTGAGCTTGCCTTCGGAGAAGATTTCCTGAATATTGGGCGCATCAACATCATAGGCCAGGAGCAGTTGAGTATCATCTGCGTAGGAGACCGGGATAAACCCGATCTTCCTAAGCAGAGAGGCCAGGGGGCAATGTAAATATTAAAAAGGGTAGGGCTGAGACAAGAGCCCTGTGGGACTCCTTTGGTAACAGAGGTGGTCTTAGCTTTGAACGGGTCTAGATTAACTGTTTGGGTCCGATCCTTGAGGAAGTCAGTCAGCCATTCCAAGGCCATGTCCTGAATATCTATGGTTCGCAATCTCTCTAATAGAATGAGATGTGAGATGGTATCAAAGGTGGCGGATAGGTCGAGCAGTATCAGTATTACTGCGCGACCCCCATCCGCTTGCATTTTAATATCGTCCAAGACATTAACCAGGGCAGATTCCGTACTATGACGGGGTCGGAAGCCCGACTGGGAGTGGTCTAAGCAGTTGGAGATCTCAATAAAAGATGAGAGATGTTTATTTATATGTTTTTCCAGCAGTTTGCTGTATGACGGAAGCAGGGATATAGGCCCATAGTTTGTAATCACATCTGGTGGAAGTTTGGAATTTTTCCTGATTGGAATGACTTGAGCGTCTTTCCATTCTTTCGGGAGTTTACCCTCAGTGATCGATCTATTAAAGACAGCCTCGAGGGGTCCTGCCAGTTCTGTTGAAAGAGTTTTTACAATTTTTGCCGGAATTAGATCTTTGGGGGATCCTGACTTGGACGATTTAAGAAGAATTTCGGTTTCTCCTAAAGTGAGAGGGGGGAACGCTTTTAGGGAAGGCTGGGTAAGAGAGTGAGGACTAATGAGTGGGATCTCTATATCTGGCTCTCGAGAACTGGGGGATGAGAATTTGGAGTAAATATCTTCAATCTTCTGAGTCAGATGATTGGCAATATTGTCACAGAGTAATTGGGACGACTCGTCCTTAGGATTGCAAGCTTTTGGATTAACAAGAGAGTTGAGATTCTGAAAAAGCGTTTTTGAGGTATTGTCCGCCTGCTCTAATTGTGGTGATATATGCTTTTTACGGGTGTTTCTGAGGTTCTTATGATATATTCTTAGCATCTCTTTGACATTGTCCTATCTGGTTGTGCTTTGGAACGGCGCCAAATACGCTCTAATACCTTGCATTTGCTTTTCTCTATTTTCAGTTCTTGTGAGTACCAGGGGACCTGAGGGCGGCATGCCAGGGTGGATGCTTTTTTATAGGTATAGTGGCATCTAGAGTGAGGTTGATGGCATCTTGGAAAGATTTGAAATGCTCCTCGACTGTACTATTGGGAGATTGTGGAGGGGCATGAAATGCTTCAGAAAAGGACCGAGGCGAGAGTTTGTGCCATTGTCTAAAGTAACGTGTACCTGGCTTTTTATTGGGTACGTTCGAACTGGGTCCCACTAGATCAAAAGTGATCATATAATGGTCCGACCAGGTTAAAGGTAATGTTTGTTTATATATTAAATCCAAAGAGTTGGAGAGTACTTGGTCTAGAGTATGGCCTGCACAGTGTGTGGGTGCGTTATTTTTCTTGATTAGGCCGAGAGGGGAGATATCTCTAAGACAGTGCAAGGTCTCAGGGTCTAGAAGGTCTTCACTATATATATTAAAATCTCCTAACAAGATGAATCTATTAGTGGAGATGACGTGGGGAGCAATTAGCTCTAGGAGAAGTGAGATTGAATCAGCAATGGGACCTGGAGAGCGATAAACAAGTGCGCCTTTCCAGCTAAGTTGCGAATGCAGATCTATTCTAAATATGACCATCTCAAAGTTGGTGCTCAGGTGTTCATCTAACACGGTAGCCTTAATGGGATCCTTGTAAACAATGTCGTTCCGCCCCCGGCCTTCCTGGGTCTATCTAATTTTAGAATCCGATATCCCTCAGGTAAGGCAGTTGCAATAGCTGGGGCGGAGGTGGTCTTTAGCCATGTTTCTGTAAGAAACCCAGATCGGGGTTTGAAGAGGAAAGAAAGTCCCATATATGGGTGGCGTGTTTGGGGAGAGAGCGTACGTTGGCAAGAAAAGCTTTCCAGTTGTGGTCTACCGGGGTATCCTACACGACTAGATCGCTTTGATGAAGAGTGCTGATATTCTTGGGAAGACTATAGAACCTGCAATTTCGACATGAAAAGGGACCTTCCAGGCATGATGGAAGCTGTTGTTTACATCGATGAGTAGCAGTGTCTGGACAGTCCTGGCCATCCAGGTTAATAGCAAGATTTAATAATTCCTGCCTGGAGTAACTAATCCTCCCAATCGTCTCAGGGGTGTGGACCTTACCTTGGGTAGAACTGGAATAGTGGCTGGCACCTGGCAGCGGTCTGGCGCAGACGGGGGTAGACGGGCTTGCCATTGGCGCGCCTCCGGCGCGCCGCCGGCGCGCCAGCCACTATGCCAGTTCCACCCAAGGTAAGGTCCACAACCCTGAGGCGATTGGGAGGATTAGTGCGCGGTCGATTGGGTGCCGTCATTTATGCCCAAATGAGGGTGGGGTTTAGAGAGCAACTAGTCCGCCACCGAAAATCCTTCCAATATGTCCGCTTACCCCCAGTACGTCCCACGGCAGTACCTAATGGTCTGCGGGGACCAGGGTTCGAGCACGGTGAGGAAGCGGTGGGAACAAAGTGCAAACGAGCAAGTTTCACAAACGTGCAAATAAGCAGATTAAAATTTTTAAAATGCACAATCAGTGCTATCTTTCCCGGCTTCCACCTCAGGAAAGTGATTTACGTTTCTACTGTCAACCAGCGCGAGAGGGGAAGCGTGGCTTACATAGCAGCAAGGGCGGGGTTTAGAGAGCAACTAGTCCGCCACCAAAAATCCTTCCAATATGTCCGCTTACCCCCAGTACGTCCCACGGCAGTACCTAATCGTCTGCGGGGACCAGGGTTCGAGCACGGTGAGGAAGCGGTGGGAACAAAGTTATTGTTATTGTTATCTGGGGTTTGTATAGCGCCAAATCACCGTCAGGTCTCTAGGTGCTTATGACAATAATAGTAACAACAACTGAGTAAATAAACAGAAAATACATATGTGACAACATTACTTAAATAGAGCAGAAAGCTTCCCTAAACAGAAGTGTTTTCAATGACTTCCTAAAGTGCAGAAGATTTACTTCTTTGCAGAGGGAGTTTGTTCTACATCAGTGGGACCTGAACAGAAAAGGATCTCCCTCCCTTGGTTGCCATTTTAAAACGCGGACAGGACAACAATTGGGAGTTAGAGGACCTAAGTGTTCGTTTGGGATTATAGACCTCAAGACGTTCTTTTATGTAGGCAGGCGCATGCCCATAGATTGCCTTATGGGCAATGCATAAACTTTTAAACTCCACTCTTTGCTTTATGGGGAGCCAATGTAACCTGCATAGTAATGGGGAGGCATGGGTCTGTCTAGGTAGTCTAAATTCATTCAGAGTTACCTGCAAGCGATTATTCAAGATTTTTGGCAGACCTAAGTAAAGCGCGTTCCCATAATCTATCCTTGAAATTATTGTAGCCGAGACAATGGTACGAAGCATATTTAAAGACAGTAGGGGAACTAGCTTGCGTAGCTGCCTGATTAGGTTAGTGCAGGTCCCAACAACAGAAGATATCTGGTTAGCCATTGTCAGCTCATGGTCAATCTTGATACCAAGGCTTTTTACATTGGGGCACGGTTTCGGGGTGGGGCCAAGTTCTTGGGGCCAGAACAAATCACTCCAGGGCGAGGCAGCAGTTGAAACCACCAAGACCTCAGTTTTTTCCGGATTTATCTTCAGCAGATTAGCCGTCATCCAGCTAACCGTATATCTAAGTATGTTCTGGGCCTGGGTCTGTGCAAATGCCGTGTTGTCAATACTCAGTAACAGCTGGGTATCGTCGGCATAATTAAAAATTCTGCAGCCCATATTTGCCAAGGAGTCTATCAGTGGTTGCAGGTAGAGATTGAACAAAAGTGGGGACAATGCAGAGACTTGTTGGACTCTGCACTCAAGAGTACCCACCTCAGATATGCAATCCCCCAATTGAATCCTCTGGGTCCTCCCCGAAAGAAAGGATTTTAGCCATTGATGTGCTAAATCCTTTATCCCGAACGCGGCGAGTCTGTCTAGAAGCAAGGCATGGCTGACAGTATCAAATGCCGCTGATAGATCTAAAAGTATCAGGGCACTTGGTTTCTTACTGTCAGCCATGCCTCTAAGCTCATCAAGCACCGAGAGCATTACTAACTCGGTGCTGTGATGTACACGGAACCCCGCTTGACGTTCCTGGAGTAGATGGTGTGACTCCAGAAACGAAGACAGGGACTTCAGCACATGTTGTTCCAGGATCTTGGACAAGAAAGGCAGCTGGGATATTGGCCTGTAGTTTTTTAGAATAGCCGGGTCAGCCCCTGGATTTTTTATCAAGGGCTTGACTCGTGCTTCTTTAAAGCTAGCTGGTAGAAGGCCAGTGTCTAACGAATTGTTTAAGAGGGAGATAATATGGTCCTCTACAACAGGGAGCGCCAGACAGAAAACTCCGGGGCGGCATGGGTCCGCAGGGGAACCTGACTTGGTTCTATTCATAAGCTGCCCAAGGGTTGTAGAGTCTATACCTGGAAACCTAGAGATGGTGGATTTCGGGGGAGCTTGAGAGACCTGTAATGCAGAGGAACCACTAGAGGTACTATTCTTAATGTCAGACACAATAGTTACCACTTTCTCAAGAAAGTAACGTTGAAAGGTATTACAATCTATCATTATTTCTGATTTTTAATCTTTCTTGCTCAGTTCTTTTAAGATTTTAAAGGTTTCTTTCTGAATATTATCTGCATTATTTATACGGGTTTCATAATATTCACCGTTTGCTAGCACAATAAGTTTTTTATATAATTTCAAAGATATTTTGTACTGTTCCCGATCTGTGCAGTCTTTTGTTTTCCTCCAACATCTCTCAAGATGGCGAAGCTGTCTTTTGTGTTCCCTCAGAGGCAGGTGTTGTATTCATTGGGTTTCCTTTTCGCGTGTTTATGTTGGGCTTGAATTCTATGTTCTGTATTCTTGTTGGGGGTTCTATGGATGGGCGGTTGGGAGCCAGTGTGTGTAGATACTGGAGCATGGTGGTTGTACAAGCTGTTCTTCTACTGTACTTGGAATAAACTAAGGAAAACATCTAACGCTCTTCATTTCGAGTTACTTCAGCAGGGTAAACCAAGGGGCCCTTTTTCCAGCACCCTTTATTTTCTGTACCCTTTCAGGTGCTATCTGGTCGATAGCCTGTCTGAGATTCCGTGCTATAGCCATATAGTCCTGATCTAGATCACCGTAAGAGGCCAATGGTTGCATATATTTTGGAAGGACATCACTTAAGTCTTTAGAGTCAACTTTTTTCCATTGACGTACTTTTTTGGTTTTTAAGGGAAGTTTGAACAGGTAGCTATCAATAGGGATATCACAATGAATTAAGTAATGGTCAGACCAAATACAGGGTAAAATATTCGTAAGGACCACCTCTGGATCAGAAGTCCAGATTAGGTCAAGGGTGTGATCCTTGATATGCGTTGGGGCTTCTACGAGCTGTTCAAGGCCCAGTGAGGTCATGAAGGTCTCCAACTGGCGAGTTGTCAAATCTTTACGGGAGCTATCCCAATGGACGTTAAAATCTCCTGTTACCAAGACTTTTTTTATATCTAGTACAGATATCTGATATGATGGGAGCAAATAATTTATTAAACACTGAAGTGCATTTTGGCGGGCCGTAGACAGTAAGGACAATAAGACAGGTATTGTTCAGGGTGATCTTCACTCCAAGTATATCCGCTGAGTCTACTGTCTCAGCTAATAATTTAACGACTGTTAGATGTTTTTTGAACAGAATTGCTACTCCCCCCCCCCCCCAGCATTATCGGCACGATTGTGCCAGACGACGTCGTATCCATTTGGGAGGGCTGCTATAATATTGGGTGATGAATTGTCACCTAGCCACGTTTCTGTAAGGGTTAGGACGTTAATATCCTCATCCTGAAGAAGAGTAAAAATTTCGAGGTGATGTTTTTGAAGCGACCTTGTATTCAGGCTGGCAAGCTTCAGAAAGGGCGGGTGGATAATAGACCTGCAACTAAGGGGTCGTAGGATGTTAGTCTCCTTTAATGTAGTCAGAGTAGTTGGATTTAGAGTCTGCCTACCTGAGTCTAATAGCTGTAACTCACTCGAAGAATATGTCAGACGCCCGCCAGGGGTACTAGCCCCTGGGCCCGATCGTGCGTGGACGGGCGCAGACGGGCAGGACTCTGGCACGACTCCGGCGCAGGTCCGGTGCGTCCGCTGTATGCGTCCGCTGCGCGGAGTCATAGTCCTCTCCTTTTAAACGCTACTAGAGCGCATCACCCGCCTGGCCCACACCTAATGTGGCCGCCAAACCCGGGAGACCAACCCTCGGCATCAATGCTCGGCCAAGAGCGGTCCACGGGCAGAGGGAGGGGGAAGGGGGCACAAAACACAAGGGAGCAACAGGAAGTCTCAGGCTTATGAAATCAAGCCTAAATGAATAATAAAGTTAAAAATGTGCTAGTACTAAATGGGATGCACAAGATAGACAGGAGAGACCTCCCGGCTTCCGCCTCAGGAGGGGAGAGTTGTTTCTGTCAATAGTGCCAAGTGCAAACGAGCAAGTTTCACAAACGTGCAAATAAGCAGATTAAAAATGTTAAAATACACAATCAGTGCTATCTTTACCGGCTTCCGCCTCAGGAAAGTGATTTACGTTTCTACTGTCAACCAGCCCGAGAGGGGAAGCGTGGCTTGCATAGCAGCGAGGGCGGGGTTTAGAGAGCAACTAGTCCGCCACCGAAAATCCTTCCAATATGTCCGCTTACCCCCAGTACGTCCCACGGCAGTACCTAATGGTCTGCGGGGACCAGGGTTCGAGCACGGTGAGGAAGCGGTGGGAACAAAGTGCAAAGTGCAAACGAGCAAGTTTCACAAACGTGCAAATAAGCAGATTAAAATTTTTTAAATACACAATCAGTGCTATCTTTCCCGGCTTCCACCTCAGGAAAGTGATTTACGTTTCTACTGTCAACCTAACATTGATGTATACAGTAGAACTGGACATTCTACATTGTACCATGTTTAATGTACACATATGTAACAAATTAAAACATTTGCTATTCATTTTGTAGCCTAAAACCCCTAAAATTGATATTACACCCTGTTATGCTGAAACTAATGTTACATACCCAGTGTGCTTCAAAATGCTTACTTGTCACATGTAGTCCAGAAGAATGACCCCCGCGATATACGTTGCCACTCAAAGGCAAAGGGAGCCCCCTATAGGTAATTGTAACATGGTTATAATGATGTCTCTGCCCTGACAGGTAGACTCCTTAGACACACCCCAAAGTTTGAGTCTAGTTGCACCCCTGACCATCAGTAATGTCAGTGAGCTTTGTCACTGGGTTCTCAAACAAGGAGTGGCTGACTGCAGGAAGGGCCCAGGATGGACAGGTGCAATTCGGGTTCAATTTTTTTAAAGTGTGGGTAGGTATCATATGTTTCTGGCTGACACTTGCAATGGATGTATAACCTCTTTGTGACCTTATGCACATGCCTGAATGTCAATTTGGAGCTTTATGCCAGGTGGTGCATCTTGAAACACTGCTCTGTGCTACAGCAATTTACAAAGGTGGGTTTCAGTTCACTCACTGTTGTAGAAATGTTTTTCTGGCACCAGTGCCTTGAAGAGCAAATCAGAGCTGTGCGCCTGTGGTCTTTAGTGGTACCTGAGCTCAGGTCATAATTAGCGAGTCCCGGCCGGGGCATTGCAGCTCCTGTTTTTCAGGCTCTCAGGCAGTGGTGTAGCTCCAGGGGCCCCCCTCCAGCATTGATCACGGGCAGGGGGCCCCTTGCCTGAGAGCTCCTGACTGGGTCAGGAGCATGAGGGTCCCTCCCATGTACTTTGCAGCCCTCCACTCAAGTTTTGTGACTCCACTGCTCTCTGGCAGCATGGCCTCTCCCATCCCTGCCAGGGACTCTGTAGGGATTCAAGGGTTCAGGGCAGAACTGCCCATTGATGACCCTGATCTCCCTTAGAGAAAGGTACACTTTTAGCAAAAGGAAGTCTCCACACTACCAATAATTAATTTTTACAGTAGCGCTTCGTACAGCTATTCTATTCTGGAGCGCTGTAAATAATGAGTATTAATGGTGATCCTCATGGCTCTGATGTTTAATACAAAATCTGCACTGACTTGAAATGCAGAATCTGGCAGTTAGCTTATACATTTTTTTCATGCTGCAAAGAAATTGGCAACAAGGACACAAGTAACAGCAAATCTATTCTAGCTTTTTTAATTGGGCACAAAGAGGTTGTATTTAAAAATACTTTACAGGGTTAAGACATCTGCTGCAGAGATCATTGCGTGCCCAGCAATGCTGAGGGGATTACACTGGCTGACGGTCAGAAATCGCATCAAATTCAAAACTCTCTGTCTCACTTATAAGGCCCTACATGGCATTGGTCCAGAATTTTTGCGAAACTTGATTTCGTGGTATACTCCTAAGAGGAACCTCAGATCTCTGGGTTCCTATACAGTTACTCCATCCAGGTTTAAGAAAGCCGGATGGGGAGGCAGTAGCTTCCATGCAGCAGCTACCAGACTTTAGAACACCCTTCTTCTACACATTTGAGATTCACCCTCTCTGCTGGCTTCCAAAAACCTTCTCAAGACCTGGCTTTTCAACTTGTTAACTATCCTTCACAGCATGCTTCCGTACGTTGTCTACTATTAGCGCCAAGACACCCTCGCGTATAGGTAGCACTTTATACATTTCTTTAACATAACATTATAGTAGTGGTGCAATAACTCCGGGGGTTAATTCAGTTCTGGAAGATTTCTGTGTTTTGTCCAATCACAGTTTTGACTCATAGAGTAGCTTAGACTGTTAATGTGCCTGCTGCAAAGCACATTCTGTAACGTGCAGATTTCAGATTTGTATTTTATGTGGATAGGTAGGTGAGCTACTACTGCTTTTGGCACTGAGAGCATTTTTATACTTCCAGTTCATAAGCTGCAATCCTGCTAACATAGCACAGTAATCTATTTGCCAGGGTTGTGTGATGTAAAAACGCATGCCTCAACAACGCATGCCCGAACAACGTGGTCTAAACCCCGTCCGCGTCTTTACCATGCATGCTTTTACTATGCATTCCTTTACCACGCAATTTTGTGGTAAAGACATGTTTGGTAAATGAGCTTGTGTGGTAAAGATCACACTCATGCCCCTCTGCCCTTAACCCTAAAAACACCCTAAACCTAAAATCCCTACCTCACTCCTACCCCAGCCCAACTGCCCCCTCGACCTGAAAACTGCCCCTGTCCTGTCCCCTACCCTTAGCCCTGCAACTCAGGCCTGACCCTAGCCCCCTCCCTGAGCAATAAAACAAGCCCCCACCCCATAAAACCTAACCCCTGCCCCAGCCCAACTGCCCTCTCAGCCTTAAAACTGACTCTTTCCTGTCCCCTGCCCTAAGCCCTAAAACTCCCAACCCCCAGCCCTGAAAACTACCCGGACACAGCCCAAAACTAACCCCAACCCAAATAATCTACCCCCACCGCCGTCCCTTGCCCTGAGCCCCAAAACTCAGCCCCTAAAACCTACTACGACCCCAGCCCCTTCCATGAGCCCTAAAACAAGCCCCACCCCCTAAAACCTAACCCCACCTACCCCGCCCCAGTTAAACTGCCCTCTCAGCCTTAAAAGTGCCCCTTTCCTGTCCCCTGCCCTGAGCCCCAAATCTCTCGACCCCCTGCCGTCCCTGTAAACTACCCTGACTCCCCAGGCCTGAAAACTACCCACAACCCCTACAAACTACCCCACCCCCTCATGCCAGACTAACCTCTCTGCCTCGTCCCAATCCTTCCTCTTCCTGCTTCCTGCTCTTCAGCCCAGCAGCAGCAACTAGACCGCGCATATGCGTGGCTAAGGAATATTCGTGGTTTAGACGTGCGTGGCAACTAGTAGCGGCTCCTGGAGGGAGTGCTGCGGGGCATGTGAGGTGGGGCAGGAGTGGAGCAGGGGGGGGGGGTAGTAAACTACGGCATGCGGCCGAATAGAGGTAAGTAAACAAATAAATAAAGCAAATTTCAGTGCACGCGCTGCATTGCCAAATGCAATGCAGCGCTCGCAACGAAATTGAGTTGTATCTTGTTTAATGTTGTGGTTTATCTATTTGCATATACACAATGGTTTAAAGTTAAGTACGTACAGAACATGCATAAGGGTTAGCTGTGTTATCTGGTCCAACTTTCTCATTGAGGGGCTCTGGTGATTGGCATTTTTTGCCGCATAATAGAAAGATAACCTTGGTCCTCCACACTGCATAATCCTAGAAGCCTGGTCAATGTACACACCACTGCACAGTGGTTTGGGGACTACCATTATGCCACAAAATCTTTATTTCGCTCGTAACTGTGAAACATTTTCCATGGTCCCTTAAAAATACATGTTTTTTTACCACTGGGTTTTGTGCAATAACAGCACCAAAACATGTAAAACACACATTTTCACTCGAAGATGTAATGACTTCTCAATATTCTCCATTGTACCAATCCATGCGGAGCAGCGATCATGGTGGGGATGAGTATCTTTCTTAATGTGGTATTTTTGTGATATCTAAGGTAGTGTTCAAAAGTCTGATTAATCTTTTTTTTTTTGTTTTTAAGCCCTGCAATGCTTCTTTAAAATGGCTAAGCACTGTTGTGAGGGAAATGAGGCAATATTGAAACTATACAGCCAGTTCCCACTTTCTAGGTTAATTTTCTTATAAAAGTACACACTTAAACCTTAGCCAAACTTTTACTCAGTCACTGTTACTTTCTCTCCAAATGAAAGAAGGTTGGACAAAGATGCACAGATTTAAACGTTTGCATGCTGCAACACACATTCATCATGGAAAGTAGTTTTGGCAGCCAAATTAGGGAAGGAGCTGAAGCAATGTGAAAATTAAATTGAATTTTGCTATGGTGGGCATCAACAGCATAAGACAATTCTGCAGGGTTAGATTGAGATAGCCAGACGGAGACCTGGGAGTAGACCCATGCATGCGAGAAAGTGTGTGCATGCCCATAACCCCACTGCACCACTCTCAATGTGCCTCTGTAGCTCCAGCCAGTGCACAGCCCCTGCACCATCAGCCAGTGCGGATCTTATGTTCCTTCAACTAAACAGCTGCCTGGTGCTCACACACAGGAAGATGGAAGGTGCCTTTAGCAGTATAGGGGAATATGCAGAACTTGTGTCCACTGAGGGGACCATGATTGGAGTCCTTCCCTTTATTTGTGGTGCCACCAAGCCATAGATTCATGATTAGCGCACAGGCACTAACAGAGGCTCCTGTAAGTAATCCCACCTATTGCACCCTTGAAGTTGAGCTGCCCTCACAAGCTTTATGCTTTACTCCTCCATTCACTCACTTTGGAGTTAAGCCTGCTTCATCCAAGCCAGGAAAGTAAATATATAAAACGCAACCTCCTTCAGTATCTGAAGGGGTTACGTTTGATGTTCCATGTGAAGCACAATTTCAAAATGGACAAGACCATCTTTTACAACTTCAAAACATAGCTGCCAAGTGAATCTGTCACATGTAAAACACCTTCACTCAAACCCAGTGCCTAATTTGCTAAAAACAATGTGCGCTTGTGACTACAATATTTCTTTAGAGATTGGTATCGGCAAAATCCACAGCCATTACTGCCCAGTGACACAGTGAAAGGCAGACTTCTGATGAAGGGAGCAAAAGGAATCGGTGCAATGTGCTACAAAGTTTGCTTCAGTCAATGTAGTCAGCACCTCGAGCTTCCACACCCACAAAATGATCAAGTAAATATTCAAATGGCTCCAGTCAACACATACAGAATGGTCACCCTGGCCCTTATCACCCGCAAGTTGGACTATGGCAACGCACTCTGTTGGAATCACTGTCTAACTGCTAGAAGACTTCGGATCATACAAAACCAAGTGGCCAGACTCACACTCAGGTTTCTCCCCGCATTTACATCACCCTGCTCCTCAAAGACCTCCACTGGCTCCCCATTCACTAACCTATAATCTTAAAAAAATCACACCTAGTTCACGACATGCCTGTGTTGTATACACGTAACTTTACTGCGCCGCCGGACCCCAGGGTTGTCGGCTGAAAGGCGATGTATTCATACGCACGATGAACGGATGTTGAATATTACAACGGCCGGCCCCCGGGTTGTAGGCCTTACACTGTATATTTCCAATACTGCGGGAAAAAAAATCACACACAGATACAAATTCCTGTATATCCTTTACTCCACCTACCTCAATAGCTAAAACAACTTCAATACAACCAACAGACACCTCTGCTCAGCCAGACTCCTCCTCGCACACATCCCCCACATACAAAGAATCAGAGTCTACTGTTGTGCTTTCTCCTACCTTGTGCCCAAAGCCTGGAACGGCCTGCCCCTGCACATTATAGCTGCCTCCTTAGTACATGAGCTATGCAAGAAACTGAAAACATGAACAAGACCCAGTCACAGCCGGCACGGCCCCTGCTTTCTCAGCACCAGGATACTCTCTGGGGTGAGCTGCACACGTCACAAATACCCTTAAAAAAAGCATAACATGCAGCTTGCTTTAGCATCATTGTGGTTTTATTCATATGTCTCTCACTCTGGTGTCTCTCCTTTTACACTCAGTCTCTGTTCTTTTCCATCTCAGTTAGAATCTCCTCTCATTTCTTTCTCCTCTCTTTCCAACCTTTCTGTTGTTATGCTCACACGTGCTAAATTCTCTTTCACCACTACCTACCCAGGGGCGTAACACAGGCCCCTGAACCCCCCGTGTTGCAAGGGGGCCCCCTCAGCACAGCACCTTGGCTGCAGAGCTCCTGATTGAGCCCAGAATGGGCCCCTCCACGTGCCTTGCAGGGAGGCCCCTTCAAGTTGCGTTACGCCAGTGTATCTACCTTGTCTCTCTCTCTTCAATAGCTTATCTCAATCCCTTCTCTCTCACTGCCCTCCTCCCTCCCACCTTCTCCTCCTCACTCCCTATGAGAAACAGGCCATGTGGAAGATTAACCTGGGTGAGGAATATGTGATACTCCCACAAAATATCAGCTGGTCCTGTTTTCTCAGCCCCCACAGAACCTCAGGTTTTTACATTATAGGAGTGGATACTGAAAGAGCTCAGCTCTGCCTGGCAGCTAGCTCACCTCGATATATGCCCGCACAGGGGCTCAGCACTGTATGCAAGGGAGCTCAGCTGCATATTTGGTTGAGCTCAGCTCTCTCTGCCCAGGGCCACAGAGCTATGTCTGCAGGAACTCTGCTCCGGCTCAATGGAAAAAAAATACCTATGGGTATATGGTCTCTGCTCTATCTGTGGAAGGGTTCTGCACTATATATGCAGGGACTTGGCTGCATCTGTGCTGGAGCTCGGCTTTATCTGCGGAGGAGTGAGTTCAGTGCTACAGGATGATAAGGTCTGTTTGTGGAAGAGCTCCCCTGTCTCTGTATGCACCGAAAACCAATGAACATGGAACTGACTCAATTCTTTGAATCTAACAATTTGTTAGATCCCAGCCAGCATGGCTTTCGATCTTGCCACTCTACCGAGACGGCGCTAATAATGGCTACAGAAGGGATTCGCAGTCATGTTGATCCGGGGGCTGGGCCATCCTCATCCTCCTACACCTACCTGCAGCATTTGACACTATGAATCACACGGTGTTAGTGCAGCGGCTGAAGACTCTTGGGATTGGGGATATTGCTCTGGCCCCCCTCATCTCCTTCCTAACATCCAGAGAGCAGAGTATGGTCTGGGATCATTTGCAATCTGACACTTTTCACCTTCCTTGCAGTGTGCCGCAGGGCTCGGCCCTATCACTCACCCTCTTTAACATATATGTCACCCCACTGCCCAGAATCATTAGAGAGTATGGTTTCACCTTGGTCTCCTATGCAGATGATTCCCAACTCACTTTATCTGTATCAAAATATCCAGAAGTCACGGCTGTCATTCCTGTTTGACCGAAATCATGTGCTGGATGGGTCAAAACTTCCTGAAGATTAATACCGAGAAAAGTGAGGTAATGGAATTTGGTAAGGGCCCCTCCATGTGGAACCAAACCTGACTGTCCCTGTCCAACAGCCAAGGTTCGAAATTTAGGAATCATCTTGGACAATGAATTAAAATTTGCATGCCAGATAAACCGCCTTGTGTCTTCCTGCTTTTTCCTACTAAAGATCCTACGAAAGATTTTCCTCTTTATCCATCAAGAACTCAGGAGAACGGTGGTGGTAGCTCTTATTCTATCTAGAATTGACTACTTTAATGCTCTTTTTGTGGGCATTGATAAAACTCAGTTGTCCAAATTACAGTCTCTACAAAACGCAGCTGGCCATCTGCTTTTAAATATCCTCAAAGGTCATCCTACTTCAGCTGGAATCAGAGCATTACATTGGCTTCCAATTCAGCAATGAGTGGAGTTTAAGGCCCTTTGTCAGGTCCACAAGGCACTTTTTGGTGGCAGAGCTGCTGACATCCAAAAATTGTTACCACGGTATGTGCCCATGACGAACCTAAGATCAACGAATGGGGGCTTTGTTCAAACTCTCAAATTTTGCAGAGCTAGATGGGGTGGCAGGAGCTTTTCCTTTCATGCATCCACGCTATGGAATAAGATGCCTACCGCCATGAGGCTGCAACCTAACTTGCAGCTTTTTAGGACATCACTTAAATCCTGGCTGATTCCCTCTTAAATCAGCTACAGTAACCCACAGTGCACCACTGGCCCAGATTATCAAAACCTTCACACAGCGCAGCGTAATGTGAGAGGGAGCGAGCAGGAGAGCGCCATATCTACAAAGATGCGGCGCTGTCCTGCTCCTGCTCTAGCGCTGGTGCACAATTAGGCTGCAGAACACCATGCACACACCTTTGCTCCATAGTGCAATGGTGTCTGCATGAGTCTACCATAGGTTTTGCACAGGAAGAGTGCCTTTCTATTACAACATTCTATGGTTTGACTAACTTCAGAACTTTTCCTAGTTCAGATGTGTTCTGTACAGTGGAGTACACATGCAAAATGGGATAAGTTAGGAGAAATAAAAGCATTTCTCATTTCAAATGCCTGCTTTAAAGTGGCATTTATTTTTGGGCTCTAAACACTATCTGCTATTATAAGTGGGTAGGGGTTTGCATCAAAGACCATGGTTCGTTGCGTAGGAATGCCCATGTACCACCCATGTACCGCTTCTTTGATGCAGAGTAACACAAAATAGTGCTTTCCACTGCTTTGTGTTACTTTCACATAAAAAAAAAACATTGCATTACTTTCAGGAAACTTTCCAATGCAAAAGTGTTTGCGCTGAAATGTAATTTAAAAAAAAAAATTGCACAGGTTTGCGTCACTTTTGTCATGCAAACACGCTCAAAATATTTGTTTATCTGCGTCTAAATGTGAGATGAAGTAAGTATGAGTGAGGCAAATTTCGAAACAAATGGGGTGAACTTCTGGGCATTATTACACCTCACCACTTTCAAAGATCACCAGCCGCCACTGATACCAATAATAACTGACGAGATGTGGCCAAAGGGCCTGATCTGCTGACTTTGGAGCTGGGCCACAAGATTTGAATTCCAGCATCAACTCAACATCCTGTGATCCTGGTCAAAACCCCTAATCTCCTTCTGCCTAAAAAAAATCTGATTTTGTGAAATGTAATCTGGTGATTTTGTTAAGCCCCCTGGTGCCTTTTTGCCTGGTTTGCTCTATATAAAACTCCAGAAATGAAAACAACAGACAGTCAGGAACATTTTACCCAGAGGATTGGGTCAACTACCCACTGATCATCTTTGCTATTCACCTACGCCATCCCTATTTTGCCAACATCATTTTGCATGTTCCTATGTCTTTGCCAATTATTGACCTCTCTAGAACCGAAACAACAACCCCCTCTACCCCCCACTACTCCCACCTAACCCCCATGGAAGAAACTGTTGCCAGAAAAGTCTAAACAACCTGTGGTCACTCCATTTAAAAAAAAAACTCTTTATTCCCTTTTTAGCATGTATTTATTACCCCTCACATGAGTAGTAAGCACTATATTAATTCAATTGCAAATCAAGACAATCTGTGATTTCTTCTTTGTTTGCTCCCAAGCAGTGGAAGATGACCAAGTCTGTCTTTCAAGTGCAGATGCAGTCTCACATACCGGTGTTACTTGGCCAGCATTGCCTCCCTTTCAAATAATGGTGATCAGTAAAGCACGCAGCCTTGCACAATTAGAACCCCCACAGTGTGTTTTTTTTGTCCTAGACGTTGTGAATCACCTTGGAGGACACTGCAGCAGCAATATAAGCTGAGAAGTGGAGAAAATAATTGTTTATTCCAGCGCTCTCTTCTCCAGCCATACTTTGCCCAGGCTCTCCCTGGGACAGTCGCCACGCGGCTACGAAACACGAAGGGGGACTAAAGCTCTTTCAACCCAGTGGGCTTTACTCACCTGCCTTCAGGCTTGGAGGAGACCAGAGCTCAGAGGAGGGCGTCTGCGTCATATTCTGTCCAAGGGGTGCACTCTAGATGCAGGTACTGACCTCTAGAACCTCCCTGGCATTACTGAAGCAAAGTCAGCAGTGCTTAATTTGAGCAGGTGGTTTCCGGTGCTCAGCGCCAGCACTTAATTGTCAGCACCAGGGCCTTTGACAGTCTGCCACAAGTTTGCAGTGTCTGGCTAATTTAGAGATGACCACAACAACAGTTAATTATTAACTCAATATACATTAAAAATGAATAATACCTCCCCGCCAAGCCATTCTTAAAGCTTTGGGGGCCTGAAATAGTTCGAATTTTCATACTTGTGAGTGTGAATGTTAGTACTTGTGTTGTTTCTATCACTGGCGGCGCTGGCATGGGCAATGTGTGGCACAAGGTGCAGTGGCTTCCTTGCGGGATCCCTGGCACTTCTTTTTTTGCAAATTAAGCTCTGGCAGTCAGGTGTCTCTGCAAGTAATATGGCCGATGAGGTGACAACCTGAGGCAAAGGCAAGCCAAGACCCCCTGCTTCCTCGGTCTGGTCACGTGTGATGGGGGAAACTGACTGGTGCAGCCTGCTAACCATCAGAGCAAGTGCAAAGTGGGTGACCTGGCATCCCTCCGGCACCCCTTGCCGGGCCCACCTGTGCCCTGGATGCTGGAGCAGGGATAGAGGGTCAGCAGTGGGCATTGACTGCTTCAGCTCCTTCAGCCTTTGGAAGGCATTTGGAATGGGATTCATACCTCTGTCACTGCCACCGTTGATGAAACAGAGGATGGTGATTACAAATGCCCCAGCCCCACGGGCCTTGACTCAAAGCGGCCTGATATTGCACTGTAGGAGTTTGACTCCCGCTCTCCCACCAACAACAGAGCAGGAGATAGTGCAGGAGAGAACAGAAGCCTACCGATTGAACTGACAGATTTGTCTCCTCTCCCTGCCGTTCCCTTGACTCTGTAAATATGTAATATATAATTGTCCAAGCCTAATCGCTGTTAAAATGTAATCCTGAGTGAATTTACTATTTGTGTGTGTGTATATATATATATATATATATATTCTTCCACAGCGGCGCAGTTCAAGCAGCAAAACAGGCGCACTCATGGGTCGGTAGCGGCCAAAATTTATTGAAGAGGTCTCCCCCCGGGTGCTGACAGACGCGTTTCGGCATAAAACGCCTTTCTCAATGTCAGTTCAATAAAGTAAAAAATAAACTTAAATAAATATTATTGGTGCATCTGACTTAGACATTTGTAACAAAATGCTAGTAATCGAAAAGGTGACTACACATAAGAATCTGTGGCAGCCATCTTTGAAAGTGCAAAAAGGTGAAAGTGACAAAAGAAAACAAAAAATTAATGTTCAGCAAAATTGCAATTTTTCGGGTAATACCATTCTCATGGTTGTAAATTATTTTAAATGTCCTTGTAAATAGAAACAATTCATAAAAGTTATCTAGACAACCATACATAACGTTATTTCGTACCCAATTTACACTCTTCACAATTGTGCCATGAATGGGCAATGAACCCATTTGGTTTGAAAGTGCGGTTGATTCATATATCCTTTTCCTGATCTCTGAACATACACAGTGTTTTGGGTCTATTTCATCTCTCTTAATGGTAGAATGGAGAGCCCTCCATAGAGTGCAGTAAACAATGTAGTTGTTATATTCTTACTCTACCAGAGAGCCGCCAGCAGGTCAGAAAAGAATCTATATTTCCTGAAAAGGATATGCAGCTACATAATGATGTTGGGGAGATGGTATACCTTCTCTAGTTGTTAACCCAAATGTACCCACATCTCTTCATCCCCATTGTGTACTCCCGGTGTCATGGTTTGGAGCTTTATAATATATTTGGATTCCAGTATCCGTAGTTGTCTCACTCTGTCCCCTCCCCTCTAATTCTTGGGGACTTGGTCCAGACTGAAAAAGCTCAATAGATCCCTATTGCTTCTGTGACATTCCTCGAAGTGACGAGCGATGGGATAGTTCACATCCTTTGTATTAATCGCTCGCATATGTTTGAGGATGCGCTTTTTCATGGGGTGGATGGTGCTCCCGATATATCGCTTCTTGCACGGGCAGACCAAGCAATAAACGGTATATTCTGAATTACAGTTCAGTAGCAAATTGATTTTCCATAAGCTTTTTGGATCATTGACATCAGTTCTGTATGCGGAAACTTTTTTTACTAAACTTGCAGGCTTTCCAGCACATGCAGGGATAGAACCCGCGGGCAAGATCCTTCCTAGGTGGTATCATCAGGAAGTGACTATGCACTAGATGGTCACCCACAGATTTCCCACGCCTGTAGAGGATCATTGTTCTTGTTGGTAGACTTCTCCATAGGATTTGATCTGTCTGTAAGATCTTCCAATTTTTACGAAAAATGTGCATGACCAGAGTAGATCTGCAGTTAAACTGTGTGATCATTCTCACCGGTTCTCTCTTTTTGTTGCTTGATCCTTTCTCATTGTCTACCCTGACTCTCTTGTTCACTAATAGATCTTTCCTCTGAATTTTCTCTATTTTGCTTTCCATTGTTTTAAGACTGTTCTCAGAGTAACCTCTAGCCATGAAGCGTTCTAATGCACCTTTTTTAGCCTGATGATATTCCCTTTCCAGGGAAATATTGCGTTTAATGCGCAATAGTTCTCCGTAAGGTATATTAGAGATCAGGCTTTTCGGGTGGTGGCTCTCTGCGTGTAGAGTCGTATTTCCTGAAGTGGGTTTGCGGTAAAGTTTCGTAAGCAATCTCCCACTGTTGACATATACTGTCAGATCTAAGTAGCAGGCAGTCTCCCTGCTGATGTTGGCTGTGAAAAACAAATTAAGGTAATTGTCATTTAGGCGATTGGTGTACTCCTCAGCCGAGGAGCGGTCACATCGCCAGATGACAAAGAGGTTGTCTATGTACCTTGCCCAAAGTACTATCCTGTCCACCCATGGCTCATTGTTCCCTGCCCAGGCCACGTGCTTCTCCCACCAGCCCGAGGAAAAGATTTGCGTAGCTTGGGGCAAAGCACATGCCCATCGCAGTCCCCCTTTGCTGCCTGTACAGTTGCCCTGCAAAGATAAAGATGTTATGTTCTAAGCAGAACTTGATCATGCTGACAAGCATTTTGTTGTGTTCTCTGTACATAAGAGGGTCTCTTCCCTAGGAACTATTCTATGGCTTGTAGCCCCTGTATATGGTGGATGGACGTATAGAGGCTCGTGAGGTCCAATGTTATTAACATCATGTCAGGCTCCATGGTAATGCCCTCTATAAGCCGTAAACAATCTTGTGAGTCCTGTACATATGAAGCCAAATCCCTCACCATAAAAGACAAAAATAAATCTATATAAATAGAACAATTTTCTAAGAGACTCTGTATTGAAGCCACTATTGGTCTCCCAGGGGGTTGGCTAGATCCTTATGTACTTTTGGCAAGTGATAAAAGGTGGGCAGTACAGGATTTTCACAATACAAAAAGAGAAATTCATCATGGTCAATCATGCCCGCAGTCTCCCACTTCTTGAGAAGTGAATGGAAAGTCTGAATGCAGTTAAGATATTCTGTTTTGGAAATGGTAGTGTAACAGTCATGATCCTGTAATTGTCTCAGGGCTTCCCTCAAGTATTGTTCTTTCTCTAAGATGACAATATTTCCTCCTTTGTCGGAAGGCTTAAAAATCTGACTTTCATCATTTTTAAGGTCTTGCAGTATGTCCCAGTCTTTCTTAGTAAGATTGTATTGGTTACTCGTTGAGGTCTTATCCGTCATCATTTTCTTGAGGTCCACAATAAGCGCCTCGCTGAAGACATCTATCGCATCATGTTGTGTTTTTGGTACTGTTCTAGATTTCGGTTTTCAGGTGGCTTTTACCTCCACACTGGGTGATGTTCATCTCTCTTAGGTGTTGCTCTACTAATGCTTGTGTACTCATTCCTGTTGTCTCTTCTTCCTCTTGGAGCCTTAATAGTGTTCCTAGAGTATTCAGGTCATTGCTCACAATCGCATTTGGATCCTCCATCCCTGCTTCTTCATTGTTGGCATTCATATTGGGATGGAGCAAGTGGATTTTTTGTAGTTCTAATTTCCGAATGTACTTAAACAAATCAATTCTAATCTGGGTGTAATCCGGTTCCATAGTTGGGCAAAATGTAAGTCTGTATTGCAGTACTCAGATTTCATCTGTACTTAAGGATCTCTTGGATAGGTTGATGATGGTCATGGTATTTTCTTCTGTTCCCACTTCCCTCTCCGTCCCCCGCTTCGTGTTACTCGCTGATATATTTCTTTGCCCCCTTCGTTTTTGTCCCCTCCTTGTTTTGCATTTTTTCCTTGATACTGCTGTGGGGGGTGTGTCCTCGGAGCCGGCCTCTGTTTGGTTTCGCGCATTAGTTTGTATTCCCGAAAATAACTTGGTTAGTTTGTTCCAGATGCTCCATCTGTGTCTCCTGATTGTTCATTTTCCGAATTCTCTACCTCGATTCTGAGGTATCTCTAGAGGCTGTGATCGTATTTCCTTGTAATGCCATCTTCTTTCTTGGAGCATCATATTTGCGTGTGAAAGTCAATACTCTTTCAGTGAGGTAATCTTGTTCGTTCCTCTGGAATTTGGACTGCTTCCTTTTTCTAATAACTGTCTCATAATCTTTAAGTCGTTTCGTCATGCTGGCTTGCAGGTCTTCGCTTTGTTTCTTATCCTTTTTTCTTCAGGATCTGATCGTCAATTTTTTTAATTTCTAAAAGCAATTTTTCACGATCTCTCCAAGCGTACTTAATCAGGATTTTCACCATCCCTATGGCTGAATTGGTAGTATATTCCGCCCAGTCTTTAAGCAATTCGGGGTCCGGACTCTCATAAGATGGGACCGTAAAGATTCTAAGTCCCCGAGGAATGCGTTCCACATCTAGATATTTTTGCAGGGAGGTAGCCTCCCACCATTTCCTTAATTCTTTTTCCTGAGTCTTTTCCAAGGTTTGATACAATATTTTCAAGTTGCTGTTCGGGGAATAATTGGAGTTCTTACTTGTTGTGACTCTTTGTGCTCCACCCACACTGGGTTTGAAGATGTCAGTAGCGGCCTCTTCTCGTTCTGCCACACTCGACATACTTCAAAGCACTTCGTGTTATTAATTGCACATGGAGAAAGTGAAAAGAGAACGGGAGGGGAGACCCTAAGTAGTTGTTGACGTATGGCCAAGACCCTCAGGACTGCTGCGAGTGATTAGTGTATCGTAATAGTATACGCGGAGACGCCGTCACTCACCTGTGTCCCAGCCAGCAGTATCGGCTTGCACCCAGGACGCGTGGTGCGGCAGCGGTGATCCTTTGTGCTTCAAAAAAATTAAAAAATTAAAATATATATATGTATATATATAACTCTAACCACTAGTATATGTAGTATGCCTTTGTACTTACTACCATTCCTATGTGATTTTAGAGTTTATAACTTGTACATTTGCATTTTTTTCTGTTTGTTTCTCTTCCTTGAGTGACTTTCAACTTGTACATTTGCAATATCTTCTGTTTGTATCTCTTCCTTGAGTAACGTTCAAATTGTACATTTGCAATTTTTTCTGTTTGTATCTCTTCCTTGAGTGACTTTACAACTTGTACATTTGCAATTTTTTCCTGTTTGTATCTCTTCTGTAACTCATGTAATCCAAAATCCTGATGTAACACAACTGGTTTTTTTTTTGTTCGTAAAGCGATCTGACACCTTCGGGTAATGTTCGCGCTATGTAAATTCGCATTAAATAAAAAATAAATAAATAAAGAAGCAGCGTCAACGCTCAGGATGCAAACCATTTTCTCAAGACCTCACTTGTTATTAAAAGCTTCTTATGTGGTAAGTGGACTAGAGGCAAAATCAATGGGAGTGCTATCGATTAATGTTTTACCATTTCAGTCTGAAAAGAGTCCGTCATGTCTTCGCTGGAGAACAGCTGACAATTGGGATTGTACTGCCCTCTAGCGGTAGAAAGAATTAAAGCAGTATGAGAATATGCGCCCTGGGCCAGGTAATCAGAACTCTTGACTTAACTCGCCCTAGTGTTCCACAGGGTAGGTAATTTAGTTACTCCTTAGTTTGTGCTATATAAATACCAGGACATAAGTATAGTGGCACAGAGTCAGGGCAGTGTGTGTGTAAGGAGAGGATCCAATTACTTTATTTGCTGTTCCTTCACACATTGAGGTTCAAATTAATTATTACAAACTTTATTTTTAGCAGTAGTAGTAATTCAATCAATTTCTCAGAAACTTTGTCATAGAAATTACAGCACAAACATTATAATAAATACACATGGTTAATGGATTACGCAAACTAGGTGCCATACTTGTTTCTGACTGCTTTACTAGTCCAACAAATGTGTGCTCTCCGAGGAATGCAAATATTATCACTACTTTGCAGCTCCCGCTCAGTCTAATATGTCGCCCTCAGGTCCTTTCCGTATCCTGATGATGTCCATAGGCACTAGAGCCAAAACGTGTTGATCACACCCTGTGAGAGTTTCCCTCCTTCAAAAGAACGAAACATTAAACGAAGTAGTTATTTATATCGGCCCTGAATTCCTGAGACAAGCTTTCAAGTTTTACGTATCCAGCAGAAATCTTCGATCAGTGGAGGCAAAGAAGGCTGTGGTCTCTAGATGCAAAAGGGTGAAATAGGGAGTTATCAGTTTTGTTATAGGGGCTACCAAAACTTGGAATCTCCTCCTCACATCAGGGCTGCCCCTTCCTTACTTGCCTTCAGAAAAGATTTGAGAACATGGCTTTTCTAATAATTAAATTCCAATTAGGACTCTTCCAGTTGTGCTCAAGCTGTTTGCTAGCACGAAGACACCCCAGGGTATACACGTGCTCTATAAATTGTTTAACATAACATATTTGAAGGACTTCAAATACATGGATAAGGACAAAAAAAGCGAACAGCACACAAAACAACCTCTACGAGAATTTACCCTCCATTTTAGATCAAGGAGGGCTCACTTACAAATGAGATAGGTTGTTTTGGTATCTTTCTGTAAACATTTTTGAGCTTTAGTAAAAATATTGATGAATCAGAATTTTATGTATGTTTTTCACACCACACATATTTGGGTCTTTTTCGCAAATTTTGAGAAGCAGCTTCATCTATCTAATGTCATTTAAAGTAGTGATTATATTGGTTAATAAAAAGTCAAGGTGCTTTATTGAGAGTTTGGCGGAGCGGGACATCCACTAAAAAGTGGCGGATGTCCTGTCCGGCGCAATGCCAGTGACATCAATGAGCGGACAGGACATCCGTACCTTTCAGTGAATGTCCTTCATCAATCCAACTCTACATAAGGAGCCACAGTCTTTTGTACTTAACGACAATTGAAAATCGTGCTGTGAGATTGTGTACATGTGTTGGAAATACATATATATTCGAATAATGCATAAGTGAAAACATTGTGAAAGTGAAAGATTTAATCTAACAGTGGGGTTTATTTTTAAGGTCAGTTCCCAGTGTTCCCCGTTCTAAAAAAGTCCAACTCTTCCCTTGCTGGAGCCTTCTTTTCTTCAAAGTGCAGGGCTGAGATCCACTGAGGAGAGATCACATCACACTTGAAGACCGGCAGAAGTTGTTGTGACGATGGAGGGCATGTCATGTTAGAGGGAGTGTGGTCTTCTTGGCAAGCCAGAGTCTTTTGTGTGTATATTTACACTAAGAGCATTTGTGTTTTTTTTCGGGGCTGTGTGTATCTTGAGTTTTATTCATGCAATATATAACTCATCTGTTGTGTGTACTGTGAAAACTGTCATCTCTGTATCTGTGTGAGGTCAGATTGTGGGTGGGTGTTTACAATGGGCTACTATTGAGAGCTGTGGAGTTCAGGCTGAAGGTAGTGGACATTTCTCACTGTATATATCAGAGGGTCATATATGTATTAGGCATACTTGCTCATTCAATCCTTGGCCTCTCTGCAGACAGCAATGGCCAGCTGTGCAAATTGTATTTTTGATTTTCTGTGAATGTGTGTGAAAGAGGTACATGACTGTCAACATATTGACAGTGGATTAAAGAAAAGGCAGTGCATAGAGGTGAATAGACACATGGCAGTGTGTTGTGGGGGTGGTACATCCATCCTGAGTCGTCACTGTATTCCTTAACAACTTAATAACTCTCATAGGTGTGAAGAAGTTTGATCAGCAGTCATTCCCTGTTGGTACAAACATTTTCACTCAAACTCCCACTGCAACACTAACAAACCCAGTGAGTCCTCAACACTCACTCTTACACATCCTTTCTGCCATTTCATCCAACCAGGACTTAATTCCGAATAAAGGGCATATTATCAAGCCCCAGCGATAATTATCGCTAAGCGCACTTCACGCTAGGATAATTATCGTCGGGTAGCATGGATTTTTATCACTGAGATAGCGTTCTATTAGCAACGCTTATCTCAGAAGTGATAAAAATCCTCGTGCCATCAGCCAAATGAGAGATTATCGCTGGAAAACCAACGATAATCTCTCGAAGTTTGGCGTTAGCTTGATGATAGGGGCTCACAAACTTAGCCATGATATCCACCATCCATAGGATATCATGGCTAAGTCAGGAAAATACCAGGTGTAAAAAAAGCAGCGCTAACCCTGGTTAGCTCTGCTTTTTTTTAATCAATAACAGGGTTAGCGATATCCTTGATAATAGGAGAAATGTCGCTTAACAACATTTCTCCTATTATTTTTCTCTGGAACGCCCCCTTTGCATCTCATTAGAGATGCAACGGGAAATATAGAGAAAAAGGGTGCTAACATGTGAATTTGCGTGTTAGCACCCTGTTGCTGATAGTGAGATAATTTTATCTTCGCTTTCTTGGCTTTTAAAGCCAAAAAAGGAGAGATAAATCCCTTGATAATATGCCCCTTGGTTTCCTGCCCTTGAACAATTCAAAGAGGCATTTTACCGTAACTTGGCGAGAAGTTCGTCTGTAAACCACAATCCTTTTTGTCATTTCTTCCTTCCACTGCAACCCATTCCTCATGGTCAGCCGAATGCCTCCCTTATGTACCTTGTTAAATTTTCTACAACACCATTTGTTTGCAGATGATAAAGAGCACAACAACTATTCTTAATTCCTCTCTCTTTAAGGAAATTTTTCATCTCATTAGACCAGATTTGAACCTGTTATCCACCCAAATTGGGGTGGGAAAACCTTTCCTACCAAACACCCCTCCAAGAAATTGTACAAACACTCATTGTACAAATGTCTTTAAACCACTTCACCTCGGGACATCTTGAAAATAAGTCAATTAACACTATTACGTATGAAGTGCTTCTTTCACCTGTAATTGGCTCCAAAATGTCCAAGGCTACCCCCTGCTTTGGTGCGGTCTGCAATTAATGGCAGTGCATGGATGGCTTCTTCTTACAAAAGTCCATGCCACTATTGCAACAGCCTAGACACTGTCTAACTAATCTTTACAGCTGTATATCCATACTCAGCCACCAAAAACCCTGTCTCAAACTCTTTTTGGTTTTACTTATAAGATAATGGCCTCATTTAGTCCTGCAAATTATCTACTCTTCCAAACTTATTGATAACATCAAGCTAGTCTCTCTTATTATCAATTCATCCATATAGGCCAATTCCACTGGGCTCTTTTGCTTCCATCCACTAATCACCCTATTCCTCATTATCACGAAAATCTGTTCAGTTTTTATCACCAGTTTCCATTCGTCTACTGATCCCACCCCTCTGTAATCACAAACTCGCTCTATAGAACTTTTTCTACTTAGCTTTGGATATCAAAATTGCCCTCCTCTTTTCCCTTACATGTTACATCTGTTATCCTGGTAAAGAGTCAGACGTTTTGTTTTTAAGTCCTGATATGTATGTCACATGACAAGTGTACTCTTGAAGAGATATATATCCTTCTCCAGATTCTGCTTGAAACAGACTTTATCCCATTTATGTAAAGATTTCCTTTAGGGATTTATGATCAGTATGCACACTAAATTTGTTTCCCCTCAGAAAAATTTCAACCTATTCGACACTCAACTAACAGCCAATTCTTCCTTCTCTATTACTGAGTAGTCCAGATCTGGAGCTTCTAAAGGCTACGGGTCAGAAGCAATTGTTCATCCTCATTTTCACCTGCCTGAGTTAGTACTGTACCCAATCCTTTGGTCTAGCATCGCTAGTAAAAGTAATCTTTTGACTAGAAATATACTTGGAACTTGGAGCTTTAGCTAAACACTCCTTCATACTCCAAATGTCAGCTTCACACAGCTCATTCCACTCTAAAACCACTTGACTCTTCAAAAGACTCCTAGGTTTCCACATTCTGTTTGCTAAATTATCTATGAATTGGCTATAAAACCTAACCACGAGCAAAAATGAGCATACCTCATCCTTACGCTTGGGGGCAGTAAGTTTTAGGATGGTATCTAAAAGTAATTTTTATGTACATCCCTTTGGCTGTAACTATATGTGATCGGTAAGTTATTTCCACACATCTAGAAGTATTCTTGTCCACTCTTACATTCAGTCCTTGTTCACCAAATTATTTCAGCATCATTCTTAATCCCTCAATATGTTCCATTTTGTTATTGCCCAAATCCAACTCATAATCCTGATAAAATACAACCCCAGGTATGCCATCTAACATTGTCAACATAACCCTCGGCAAGGCAGAGGCCAGAGAAACAAAACCAAACAGCATCCATTTAAACTTATGTGCCCCCTTAGGTTCTATTCTAGGTCAGCTCTTGCAAATCCGGATGTAATCATACCTGATGGTAAGCAGATGCTAAGTCTGGTGTTGAGAATACTTTTGCACCGGATTACACAATCCAAATTTGAGTAATACTGGGAAGGAGAAATCTGTCAAACACTTTGACTTTATTTAATGCTCTTAAGTCTACACATGAGCGTACATTCCCATCGGATTTGTGAACTACCCCTAAAGGGGCAAGCCGCTCTGTAGCTTCTACTGGTTTTATCACTTCAGACTTATACATCTTCAACTCTTGATTGACAGCCTTTCTACACACTTAAGTAGAGTGTTCTTATGCCTTAAACTACAGGCATAGTCTCTCTTTATGTTCCATTTTGTTATTGCCCAAATCCAACTCATAATCCTGATAAAATACAACCCCAGGTATGCCATCTAACATTGTCAACATAACCCTCGGCAAGGCAGAGGCCAGAGAAACAAAACCAAACAGCATCCATTTAAACTTATGTGCCCCCTTAGGTTCTATTCTAGGTCAGCTCTTGCAAATCCGGATGTAATCATACCTGATGGTAAGCAGATGCTAAGTCTGGTGTTGAGAATACTTTTGCACCGGATTACACAATCCAAATTTGAGTAATACTGGGAAGGAGAAATCTGTCAAACACTTTGACTTTATTTAATGCTCTTAAGTCTACACATGAGCGTACGTTCCCATCGGATCTGTGAACTACCCCTACAGGGGCAAGCCGCTCTGTAGCTTCTACTGGTTTTATCACTTCAGACTTATACATCTTCAACTCTTGATTGACAGCCTTTCTACACACTTAAGTAGAGTGTTCTTATGCCTTAAACTACAGGCATAGTCTCTCTTTTGAGCTTTATCTTGTGAATATATTTAAATATCCTAATATATCCTGACTTCTGGAAATTATTTCTCAAACTGAGACTTTTCTTCAATCACTTGCACTTGAACTTGTGGTTCAACTTTCTGGTCAAAGTAAATTCCCAGCTCTTTTTGTAATTTTTTTTTTACCCAAAATGTTATCTCCTCTTTTAGCCACATACATTTTACACACTGCACACTTCCCTCTGCACTCTACCTCCCTATGAAAACACCCTTTCATTTTAACCAACTGACCACCATTACCCCGAGGGCGGGTATCCATTTCACTCAAATGAATCCATTCACCAAAAAGTTGCTTAAATGTTTTGTTTGCAATAATGGACAAACAAGAATCAAATATTAGCTCAACCTTAGTTCTATTTTACTTGACCTAATCCTTTAGTTTGTCTTTGCCATCCAACATCTCTCATTTCTTCCTCCCCTCTGTCCTTTCTTTTAAAATATTTGCTACTCCTGCGACACACCATGAAGTTACCCTTCTTCATACTTTTTTTGCAGGTGCATTAACCGGTGGACACCCTTTCGAAAATGCAGTGTGTCCTGTTTTTCAGAACTAAAGCATTGACACTAGAATCCATCAACCCATCCCTTTTGTTTTTTCACACTTCTTATTTTGAATGGTATTTACATGTACTTTGGGCCCAGAATGCTGTTTTAACTCCGTTGCATAAATCCTCACTTTGCTTTCATTCAGGCAAGAATTAATTGAGAGGAGGGTCATCCTTCAGCCAAATCTCCTCTCTAATTTTTAGGTCTCGGCTAGTAACGCGCTGAAAGTGTGTTCTCGCTGAGAACTATAGTCGGCGTCTCAGCAGTCTGAGAACACTGAAGTGAGACAAGACCTGGCTGCGCGCAGCGTTTCCCCATAGGATAACGTTGTGTGCGCGGCCAGGTCTTGTCTGTACAGCATTGCTTTGCTGACCGGATCGCGTCGCGCGCCTCTCTGGAATGCAGGGGGAGTCTGCAGAGGGGCGCGCGGCGCTGTTCAAGAGGCACGCGGCGCTCATAAACAAGATGGCTGCCTCTTCTCTCACCCGCCCTCCCGACTTTTAAGGGGATTCTGTTAATGAAATTTGTAGGAATTCTTTGACTGTGCTCTGGTAGTCAATGTATTATTTTGATTTAAAACGGATCTCCCTGCGAGTGTCAAAAGGAAGTCCTCGCTCTCCTTAATTTACATTTTTACTTTCTCCGTGTCCACGCACACTACGTACTTAATATGTTAGAGTGAGTTCAGTTTTAAACATGCAGGCAGTCTGTTTGTTGTTAGTCAGTGCCTCCCATGCTTACTTGTTGACTCGGACTATAAAGCTAAAGGCACGGTCTGACGCAGTTATTATTCACACAGCTCTGATGATGCACCTCAGGCACGGGGCTGACAAAGTTATTATTCACACAGCTCTGATGATGCACCCCAGGCACGGGGCTGACACAGTTATTATTCACACAGTTCTGATGATGCACCTCAGGCAGGGGCTCACAACTGTTATTATTCACACAGCTCTGATGATGCACCTGAGGCACGGGGCTGACGCAGTTATTATTCACACAGCTCTGATGATGCACCTCAGGCACGGGGCTGACGCAGTTATTATTCACAGAGCTCTGATGATGCACCTCAGCCAGGGGCTCACAGCTATTAATATTCACACAGTTCTGATGATGCACCTCAGGCACGGGGCTGACACAGTTATTATTCACACAACTCTGATGATGCACCTCAGGCAGGGGCTCACAGCTGTTATTATTCACACAGCTCTAATGATGCACCTCAGGCATGGGGCTGACGCAGTTATTATTCACACAGCTCTGATGGTGCACCTCAGGTTCGGGCTGACGCAGTTATTATTCACACAGCTCTGATGATGCACCTCAGGCAGGGGCTCCCAGCTGTTATTATTCACACAGCTCTGATGATGCACCTGAGGCACGGGCTGACGTAGTTATTATTCACACAGCTCTGATGATGCACCTCAGGCAGGGGCTCCCAGCTGTTATTATTCACACAGCTCTGATGATGCACCTCAGGCAGGGGCTCCCAGCTGTTATTATTCACACAGCTCTGATGATGCACCTGAGGCAGGGGCTCCCAGCTGTTATTATTCACACAGCTCTAATGATGCACCTCAGGCATGGGGCTGACGCAGTTATTATTCACACAGCTCTGATGATGCACCTCAGGCAGGGGCTCCCAGCTGTTATTATTCACACAGCTCTGATGATGCACCTGAGGCAGGGGCTCCCAGCTGTTATTATTCACACAGCTCTGATGATGCACCTCAGGCACGGGGCTGTCACAGTTATTATTCACACAACTCTGATGATGCACCTCAGGCAGGGGCTCACAGCTGTTATTATTCACACAGCTCTGATGATGCACCTCAGGCACGGGGCTGTCACAGTTATTATTCACACAACTCTGATGATGCACCTCAGGCAGGGGCTCACAGCTGTTATTATTCACACAGCTCTAATGATGCACCTCAGGCATGGGGCTGACGCAGTTATTATTCACACAGCTCTGATGGTGCACCTCAGGTTCGGGCTGACGCAGTTATTATTCACACCGCTCTGATGCGCTCTCTAATACTCTTTACTAATAACTCTCTCCTACTCACTATCAACTTCTCACTCTACTACTTACTCTGTGTGTGGATGGTAATGCAATAGGTCTCGCATATGCAAGCGATGAAGCTATTGGCAATGTAAATGACAATGCCATTTAATTATGATTTTAAAAAAAATCATGAGCAATGCCAATAGCTCTACCTTTAATGCTGCCGAGACAATTGCATTGTAAATGCTTGTTTCAATATTACAGTTGAACAAACTTGATCCCTGCTTCTTTCATCACACAGCTCCCAAATTTGTAACCAGAAGCTAGGTTTTTCAGAGCAGATGCATATCTGCCAGCGTCTTGCTCTCCCTTTGCGTTCTTTTGCCAGAATGATCACACTCTAGTATAATACCTAATCTAGATAGTAAATGAATGTCTAATTTCTGAATATATATTTCATAGCTTTTTAACCCTCACCTCTTCTTGACCTAATTCTGATAGATGTTCTTGAATTTCCTGTCATTCGCTCCCCAAACAATGTAAAAGTAGTGCTACCTTTCTTTCAAGTCCAGAGTTAGGTCCATATGCAGCAGTATAATTTTGAAACTCTTTTCCGCTTCCCCCAATGTGGAGTTGGTTCACAAGGATGTATAAAAAAATGGTGGGATAGTGGCATTCTGCATGTTGGCAGACTAAACCCATAAACACTGTTGATACCTAAAGTAAAGAAAAATGCCAAGCTCCAAAATAAATAACATGCACAATCTGTAGCAGCTAGAGGAACACTCCTATGCCACAAAAGTATACAACCTATACACAGTTCTAAAGAATCATATGCAAAAAAAAATGTTTGTTATACACTGAGTTGTGGGATGAACTTAAGTGAAAACTTTGACTTGAGACAGAAACACCAGAAAACTCCAACATGAAAAGCTTAGAGATTTCTGCTGCTGTCGGTCACTCTTGCAAAGGCTCATTCACCACTTGCACTCCATATATATATATATATATATATATATATATATATATATATATATATATATATATATATATATATATATATATATATATATATATATATATATATATATATATATATCCTATCATGTCACTGTCAACTTCCTGTAGCGTCCTGCTGCAGTAGAGCACCCCACACAGGGCTTTAAGTGGGATAAAAAACTGGAGGGTCTCTCAACGGGGCGTGGCCAATATAATTAAGGGCGTGGCTTAAAACACGTAAGCTTAAAATCTGTGCTTAGCATAGTGTGCCGCCCGACTTGTATTTTGATGTTTCCGTCATTGCATCCAGATATATGTTACAACAAGTAACATCGTACCAGCAGAGAAATCAGGACTATTGGCTTTGCCAATGGTTGTTAGTTGCATAAGACAAATAAACAGCAACTATTGCTTGCATATAATATTAAAAAAGCTTCCACTTAAAGCCCTGGTGACACCACGACAATGTTGCTGATTCTGAGTTTCAAAAAGAGAAGGGAAATCCAGAGAGAAAATGACTCTTTAAAGGATTTCCCTTCCCCTATAATGCTCACCTGGCATGACGTCATGTCGTAACTTCTCCACTAGTGAGAAGTGAGCAGTGTGAGCAGCGCACATCAATGTGCCTCTGTCACTGCAGTCTGGAAAAAATGGGCCGCTTGTGCCAGGGCACAAAATAGAGCCCGATAAGACCCGTTTGAGGCCCCCTTTAAAAAACTGCCGGTGCTCAGCACCGGTGAGACCCAGCCCTGCCCTGATCCCACACCTTTCGGAGCTCCTCGCGCTCAAGTGCAGAGAATATCTGTCTGCCAAACGTCACACAGGGCGGAATATAGCAAGGCGCACAGGTGAGCCTTGATTTATCCTTCCTTTAATTTCCAGGTATGGCACCACAGTTTCACAAGTGTACAGGTGACGAGCTACCAGAACTTGCTACTATTGACTCTTCTCACACACTCACCATTACCACGCAGCAGTAGGTTTTTGTTGACGGTAGAGCCACGCCTTTAGTGCGGGGGCAGGCTGGTGGTAAACGCATATGTTGTGAGCTTGTTGCAAGACGGAGGCGGTGGGCAAGTACACAAAGTTATTATGCCTCAAACCCTGTTCACAGTTTCAGCCTATTGACATGCTAAACTTTCCTCGAATTGCATTAAAAAAAAATACTTTGTTGAGATTCCAATCCATTCCAAGTTCACTTTCAAAATCAACATTAATGTCCGCAAACTCTGTCAGCACTTACAGTACATTAACCCGTTCGCTGCGTGCGTCGGCCAACGGCCGTCACAAGCAATACCTCTGTAGTGCTGCATACGTCCGTTGGCTGACACGACCCCGCCCCTGCAAGGAAACGCCCGCACCGCGGCGGATTTTACGCCGCGGTTAACGGGTTAAAGTCCTTAGACTGATGAAAGGAAAAAACAATATCATCCTCCTCAAGGGTACAGCATATTGGCGCAGCGCCCCCCCCCCTGCCATTAGGCATTAGGGCAGAGATGCATCGTCCTGTCAACCATCCACCCCATTACACCATTCCCACCCCATACCACCAACGCCCCCCCTCTAGGAAAGAAAAAAGGGGAAAAAAACATATGGTAATAAAATTAATTTAAACACAAGGAGATGATAGAAAGAGCTCTGAACCTTTACAGACACTCACCCCCAGTCACAGATCTGGGTTGAATCCATCATGGTTGTTTAGCTCACTTCGCCACCCCAGTTCAGACACAGCCATATGCAAATCAGTCTTGACCCTGTGACTCATCTGAACAGTCCAGCCCGAACTGCCAAGTCCGGTCTTCCCTGGACCGGAAACAAGCATCCTGGGACCGGTTTCGGGGAAGCACCCCTAATCAGCCAGGCTAGCTTGAATCCAGTGGCAAAGTGAGCAAGGGACCCACGTCTGGGCATACCCTGCCAACTTAGGGCGAACAAAGAAAGCACAAAGAAACAGTCCAGCCCGAACTGCCAAGCCAGAATGATCATTTTATTTTTCACTGCTCCCAGCTTGAGCAGTGTTTTGGGGCGAGCTGTGCTGACTAGCAGCAGGGGAGTGGTGCTCACTCCACCAGTTTACACTGCACACGTCACTTTGGCTGACTGTCTTGCGATGCCAGCCTGCCGTGCACAGTGTAAACCTCTCCACCTAACTGTCCTAGACATCTGGGTGGAGAGCTGGGACATGCCCCCTGTGCCTGCTGGAGCACCGAGGCAGCCCGCTCCTGCCATTCCTGCCGCTGTTCTCATGCTACTCCTCTACAGCATGAGATCAGCATCAGGGTTTGGGGAAGGGGGTTGGCTGATGATCCACGAGTTGCCGTCGCTTCAAGAAGAAAGAAGAAAACATGAAGGAGGAACATGGGTACATTCATTTGAACAATTTTAGGTCGAGCAATTGGGACCTCTTGTATACATTTTACTTTAAAAAAAAATTGCAGAGTTTTATACAGCGCGGACTTGACCCGAATTTGGTATCAGAGCGCTTTACATAGAACCAGTTACGTTACATGAGGACACACATTGCTTTTTTGTTAGGCACGGGAGATTAAGTGATTTGCCCAGAATCACAGGATGTTTAGCATCATTACCAAGCCTCGAACCCAGATCCCCAGGTCCGAGGTCGAGCACCCTAGCCATTAGGCCAACTCCTCTACCATACTTTGTACTTATTATATACTTAAATGTGTATGCACTTTGTGGGCTCTGGAGATCAGCCCTAGGGCTTGTCTGCTTCCGCTTAGGAACTTTTTTTCTGTTCAACTGCCTCTATTTAACTGTCTTGATAGAAAACGACCAGCAGAGGTCAGTAAAATATCAGAATTGCTTTCTGCTGAGATACTATCCTTTTTAAAAATTTTCTTGCAACTTCTTCTATTTAACTTTCTTGATAGAAAACGACCAGCAGAGGTTAGTAAAATACCAGAATCACTTTAGCATTCTCTAGATTCCAGTCCATATCCATTGTCTTCCACGAGCACCCGTAGACAACAATATATTTTTCAAATCTTGTATTTTCAGTGATATGACCACTGAAGGCCATGATTTTATATTAAAAACAGAGCATTGGACTATACCATTCCCTACTGAAAGGCAATATTTCTCTCCATGTGTTCCCATACCTGGCGTGCCACGCAGTTTGGTGCTTACTCTCCTTTCATGTAAAAGAACAGTAGATGTTTCAGCACCTAGACGTATGTGCTGCATAGCTAAATTCATATAAGGTCCCAAAGGTGAAACCGATTGCATTGCAAATGCTTGTTTTATTATATTTTTGCCACATACACAGGCACTGTTAGAAACTCGCATTGCCTTGAGCCTCAGTTCCAGAGCTCTTTGTCACGGCCCAACGAGCCATGATTGAAAGCTTTGGCATTTGAGCCTAAAGGCATTGTGATATATTATAATGCCTACCACTGGGTATGGCTCTCCGACCACTCAACGAAACGTCAAGTATGCTTCCCCTGACATCCCAATGTACATTATCTGTTTTCAAGGTTTATAAGGTGTTTGTGAGCAAAGCTGCACTCGCTCACCTCGAATCGTGACTGTTGCACATAGAACTCCGTGTAACTGTGTGCTTTTATGTTCCTTATTATTGCATTAATACTGGAACCTTCTCAAGGACACACACAGAAGACCTTGGATTGGGTAATTGTTGGCCAAAATCATAACAGTATGAAAAAGTAAAGTGAACACGCGATGTCTATGCTGACCGTAACCATATCTTTTTTAATGTAAAAATGTGCTTATCTTTATGGAATCTTACGAAAAGCATTTAGACATAAAAATTGGCGCACTCAGAAACAGAGACACATGGACATGCACACAAATACACAACAACTGTGTTACACAATCACAAGCAGTTGCAAATACATGAATAAACATACGCAAAAATAAATACACAAAGGTCAATATGTATTAACACATTTTCTCATAGACACAGAATGGGTAAACCCCTTTGATACTTATGGCCAAAAGACACATAAGACTCACAAATAACAACACACACGAAAGCACAGGAAAATAGGTTCATACACCCTCCGAAACAGAAACACGTCAAACACACACAATACTCGCGTGTAAACTGCAGAATGTGGCACTTTTTGCCTCCAGTGCTTATGCACAGATCTTTTGTGAATGGCTCAAGTCAGCATACCTAAGGTCAGCTGCTAAGTCATTGAAGGCTACATTACGCCTTCCACTCATGATGCGGTCCTTGCTGTTAGTTCAATCTAAGGTTAATTGTATCTGAATGTTTTGCAACCCAAGTGCTTAAGTATATTTTATCTACAATGGTTCTGTGTTTGTTCCGCAACTATAAACACGACAACATAAAATATAATGCACCAGCAAATCTGACAGTCAAACTGTTTATCTACAGATTGCTTTTGTGCAACATTTCCATGGTTTCAGTGCACTTATGTCCAATTGTACAAGTTGCTTACCACAGGAACTGTTGAACATATTTAATGCAGTAAGATATGGGTCAGTTTTTAATTTGTTTAAATAATTCAACATTACATGTTCACAATTGCTCTATAAACCTTCTTACTTTCTCAAATTATAATATACCATTTGCCTTTGTGTTCTTCAAAATGTTCTCCAAGGAAGGACCCCCTCAAATTCCCTTTCTGTTGTTTGGGCATTCAAGGTACACACGCTCACGGCGTAGCGCTTACACCCAACTTTTATGCCATACCACTTTCAAAGGTCACCAGCCGCCACTGATTGAAGGCCCGTGCCAAGCTCATCGCCAGCATGAGATCAGATGACCTCAAATTAATTCACGAATCTAAGTGAAATGAAAACAGAGATTTATTGACTAGACACCTCAGCTAATTCAACAGCCTTATCATTCAAACAGACACAGTAAACACAAAATACATTCTTGAATGGAAAGCACCAGCTGTGTGTTCAAGAACATGTCTGCTTGCCTGGGCATCACTGCAATCCTCTTTGTAAGATATCACAGAGACATATAAATGTGGGACAAAAACATGGAAACAGGAGAGAGCTCTGGTCACCCAGTGGTGTGGTAAAAAAACAAAACCAGTTCAATGTTTTTCTTGGGAGTTCATGAGAGTATTGTCTGTTTTAGAACTGGTAAAGAGCTTGCTCCGGAGACGTGGCCATAGTGTGGTGTCGAGCAGAGCTGTGCCAGTAGGAAAGAATGTCGATATGTTTCAGCTTGGGAATAAGAACAGTAGCGGCTTGTATCGTGTGAAAGTGACGGGGCAGTGGGGGGACAAAAACAAAAAAGAACTTACCTGGCTATCGTTCTTCTGCTGACTGCTGTGCACAGGTTGAGACTCACAAACTCCCTATGGCCAATCCCAGCTCTTCTCTCATGCTGGTGAGAGATGCGCTGGTATTGGCCGGAGTGGGCTGTGGAATGGGAGCCTGTGCCTGCTGTTCTCTCCAGCCGGCAATGGAGCTCGGGTTGGAGAGATGTCAGAGCGCATGTCGGTTTGGCCGTCCTGAGACAGCCGGACAAACTGACATGTGCACTGACAGCAGTGCCCCCCACTCCCCCTCTGTGCTTGCTATAGTGCTGGGTGAGTATGGCCCCGCCGCCAAGACTCGGCTACGAGAAGAAAAATAAAATGGTAGTAAAACAGTTTTATTATCATTTTATTTATCAATTTTTGCAGCTTCTGGCAGGGAGGGCCATGCTCCTCCGCCATAACGGAGGAGCCGCCACCAAATAAGAAGGCTGCTACGTTAGTGATCTTCCCCAAACTCTACCCTCGGGGAGCACTGTATGTTTAGGGAACTCTGAAAGAGCTTTAAATGAACTTTAGGTAGAGGCTGGCGACAAGTAGGACTTAATGGCGGCAATAAAGCTGGTCCTTGTGTGCCTAGGATAGTGGGCACCGAATCGAGTACCCACTGGTGTAACGAAACTCGAGGGGGGCCCCCTGCAAGGTACTTGGAGGGGCCTCTCCGGACTCAATTGGGAGTTTGCCGGCCAGAGTACTGTGCTGAGGGGGCCCCCTGGATCTTGGGGCCCCCCTCACCGTGGGGCCTGTGTTACGCCCCTGTGAGTACCATTGTGAAACGTGTGTTTCGCTCTCGAGTGTGGAAGAAGTGGCAGCATCATGAGGAATGTACCAGGCTCTCACCCATTGCTTGAGCTTCCCTGGGAAGCCATAGGTGAGGTAGGACCCAAGATGCAAGCATCAATTAACAGCTGTGGATGGGTGAACGTGAGCGGGACAGAAAGTGCAAAGTGAAGACAAGGATGGGATAAATGAATATGAGGTGTGCATAAAGACGTTTGACACTTATTCTAGTCCAGACGTTACTGTGGTTTCACAGCGTCATAATTTTGCATGGTGTGTGCAATGTGATGCCATCAGTGAGAGAAGGATACAACTGTTCCTTGTAGGTTGGCCACAAAATGCAATTGGGGGAAACCAGTTTCTGATACAGGGCTTGGATTAATATTATTACTATTAGAAAATCTTATATAGCGCTCAGCTACCGGCACGGGGCTTCCCGGCGCTTCACCGACAAGTAGGGTCTAACCAGACCATACTGACTCAGAACATACAGGTCTTAAGCTGTTTAAGAAAAGTAGACAGTGGGGTACAACTTCTAAGAGGTTCCGGTATGGCATTCCAAAACTTAGAGGCCAGGTATGCAAAGGACCCGCCTCACTTGTGTGTCCATTTGACGCTGGGAACAGTGCACAGGGAAAGGTCACTGGGATGTAGGAGACAATTCGGCTGATGTGGTCTCGCCATTTCATGAAGATGCCAGGGGCCTACTCCTGTTCCTGGTCTGTGCAGGTAGCACAGGGCTTTGAATTGGATCTGTGTCTCCCCCTTTAGACTATGAAACTCATGGAGGAGCGAAGAGACCAATGCGTGTCTGTAGAGCAGCCTACCAGCCGAGTTTTGGATCACTTGCAGCTGTCTTATGGGGGCTTTATCTGCCCCACATAGAGAATGTTACTGTAGTCCAGTCTTGACAAGATGAGCGCTTGGGTGACTGTCCTTAGAGCTGAGAATGGGAGTATCCAGATGATTTTTCATAACAATTTAAGGACTCTGAAGCAGGTAGCAGCCACCTTTCTTTACCCAAGGCTTCATAAACAGCTTTTCATCCAGAAGAAAGCCGAGGTTCTTAACCTTATGAATCAGAGCAGGACGCGCACCCAAGGTTTCTGGCCAGTGCTGTGGACCCCAAAGGGATGGGTTCTTTCCTAGCATCAGTACCTCAGTCTTGTCTCTGTTGAGCTTAAGTGAATTACTATTCATCCATGAGGCAACCGGCCCAAGCAGGAGTTCAGGGCCTCAGGGCTGTGGTTCTAAGTGGATGTCAGAGGGAAGATGATGTGTGTATTAGCCACGTAGGAAAAAAGAGTAAGGCCACAACTTTCGACCAGGTCAGCCAGTGGGTGAACATAGATGTTAAATAGCGCTGGACTTAAGGCTGAACCTTGGGGAACCCCTTGAAGTGAGGGTGTATCGTGAGTAAGAAGTGCTGGCTGAGGAAACTTGGAAAGTTCGGTCCTATAGAAAGGCTGCCATCCAGGATAAGTTGTTCCTTGGAGACCCAGGTTGTCCAGTTTCTCTAAAAGCATACAACACAGTATTAAACAGTGCTGAGCTCGAGCAAGATCAGCGCTGCTGTCTCGCCCTCATCCAGAAGTCTCCTGAGGTGTTCTGCGACTCCTTGAAGGGTGGATTTTGTGCTGTGTCAGGCTCCAACACCTGAGAGGGATGTAGAGAATTTTGAGACTCCACAAAAATTGAGTTGTTTGTAGACATGTTTCTCCATGATTTTAGACAGAATAGGGAACATAGAGACTGGTCAGTAACTGGAGCAATTGAAAGGGTCCAAGTTGGGTTTTTCAAGAGAGGTAAAGCTTCCATGCTTCCAAGACTGTGGAATGTGCCATTCCTGTAAAGAGGAATTGAAGAGTCCCACCAATGGTTGCATAATTTCCGGGTCCAGGGTGCTGAGCTTGTCTGGGGGGAGAGGATCTTTAAGGCGGTCAGATTCTATAGATTGTACCAGCGATATGAATAGAGGTAAGTCCAGTGTGTCCCTTGAATTCAGTTTCTGGTGGGCCCGTGTGGTGCCGGTAGTGTTTAGGGTCTCGGAGACAGGAGGCAGCAGACTGATGCTAGACTGGGAGGCATCTCTCCCGACCCATGTCAGTGAGAATTCAATGTCCTGCACCTTTTTAACAAAAGAAAGTGCCACTTCCTCACACTGAAACTGGGACAGTGCTTGTGCAACATTTTTAAGGTCGGAAATTTTATTGACTACTCTAAAGAGTGTTGGGACAGTTTTGGGCTGAGGTGATTTGAACTAAAATTAAAAGTGGTCCGCGCGGTTCTATAGAGAGCGTGATAGTTTCTCAGTGCCGTTTTGTATTTGTACTCAGCGTCCTCATCATAAACGAGTCTTCTGGCCCTCTCAAGGCCTTTGATCTAGTTTTCTCTACCCAAAGTGCATCAGTAAACCATGGGGCAGGTGGGTGAGGCCTGGCTGGGCGACTACGTTTAGTTGACAAGACAATGTCCAGTGAGTTCAGCTAACCAATCATCAATCCTGGGCTGATCTAACTTGGCCACGTGTACTAAATTTGGCATTGTGCTCCAAGATTGGCTATTGAAAACAGGGATGACCAATCTCGACCAAGTCCTGGCTTAGACTGTGGTCCGTCCCTCACTCTAGGTCGACACAGCTTCCCAGGCCAGTATGGATAATTCCAATATTGAAGTCCAGTGGATTCCATGGTAGAGAAGGGACTGCAGTTTATGGGTGATCTTTCAATACATTGTGTTTGGGGTGCAGAAGGGTGAAGAACACTATGGCATGTGCGAAGAAAACAGAAGGGAGAAAACAAGTAGAGTGGAGAAAGTGCAAGTCGTGGTGTATAAAGTGCATTCACGCTAGGCTAGGTTGATGGGATTCAGAAGCGTAGGATGGTGGCGTGTCAACCAAAGTCGGTGTGGCCATATGAAATCAGTGTGTAAGCACTTAGCAAGATGTGATTGTTAGCCGGCCATCAAAGAGGGCACGGGGTATGGCACTCAGCCTATTAGAACAAAAACAATGGGATGATATCTTAACACAGGCAAACAATATCACACCATTGACACAGGCGCTAAACTCTCTACAAGATAGTAGAACATTAGAATGTTGAGAGCTCCATTGAAGACAAAGGAGGAGCTCTGGGCTCAAAATTGCTGGTAGAAGCTCGGAGCACCAACATGCCAATGTTTGTCTTTCTGTTTCTCCTTTTTTAATTTAGAACATTCTGCTCTTAGTGGGTGAAATGCTCTAATCAAGTCAGTCAGTCAATCTTTATTATGTTTTGGAACTCCTTGGAGGTCCACATAAGAAAAAGTACAACACAAAAGTATCATTGAAAATGAAAGTAGACAAATCATAGCCATTGTTAGAACACAAAGTGACACATTAATAGGCATGCCGGTATTCAAAGCATTTCTAAAAAACATTTTAAAAAGTTATATATATGAGAGCAAAATCTCTCATTAGGGGGATTATGTAAAGCATTCAAAAAAGAGTTCACATCTACAATACCCATTTGCAAACATATTTGTCTTAACCATTTGCTGCGATAAGAACGCAGCGCTGGGCATATGAAAAGTACATGTGTACGATCTTGAATAGATTGATGACAGAAATTGCAAATTGCAGATACACCATACCATTTAAACAAAAGATTATTCAGGGGTAACAAATCTTGTCTCAATAAAAACCAAAATCTCCGAATACCATGCGGTAAGTTCCAAGTAACATAGGGTTGTATGGATTTTCTTGCGTATGTATTAGTAAGGAAATTAACACCCTTTTTAGCAAAAATTGAAGTAAAGTCTAGCCCAAAGCTAAGATCCCAAGAAGCTTCTTTCAGGACAGACTTTAGCTGGGATGCAGGAAGAGAAAAGAGAGTACTCTCTTCCAGCTGCAAAAGGGATACAGCTTTTCTAAAGTTGTTAACAATTAGCGAGTGTTCCCCTAGACTTCCCAGTAGTTCAGACTTTAAGGGGAACCTCATAGTCCCCTCTTCTCCTCTGGCTATGCTTGCGACCCAACGTACCACAGCTACCAGGCCCTGCACCCAGCTGCTGCGCAAGCCAAACTCAAGTCTGCAGGCTGCCACGGAGCAGGCAGAACTAACGGTGGATATGCCTCTTAGCAATTTACCCTCCACCTTATTTAGAAAATCCCAGTACTTAATATCAATTAGTTCTAAACCATATAAAAGGGTGGAAGGGACTTTTGCCTTAAAGACTTCCAATAAATGTGAGAAATGCCTTCTTCCCAATGCCGAGTACAGTGCACTTAAGCTTCTCCCTTGGGCTAAAGCCTTCCGGGCACTGTTATCGGTGTGGGGTTTAGCACTTAGATTATCACAAATTAATTTTCCAAGGAAAGTATAACTCTTTACTACCTCCAATTTGTCTTCTCCCACAGACCAGGTAAATGCTCTAATCGCCTATTAGACCTTCACTGCATAATATAGAAAGGACCGATCCAACCAGCAGTTGGAGATAATGCAGGGAATTGAGTACAATACTCTTATGCTATAGGCATGCTCAAACTCAAGGAATTCTGGGAGGTCATGCTAAACAATGTATCCCTCAATGAAGGGGGCACTATAGGCAGAAACCTGGCATTCAATCTTCTAAGGATTCCTTTCGTGGAATTTTGCTCATTACACTCAGTCCAAAGGAAAATAACCCCTACTAGCTGAAAAACTAAACAGACCATCCTGCACCGGAGCGCACTACCATAGAAGCTGGGAATCCGGGTTCGAGTCTTGGCAGGGACGCTCAACATCCTGTGATTCTGGGCAACTCACATAATCTCCCCCGCCTAACAAAAAAAATTAATGTGTCCATCTGTATTGAAACTGGTGCTCATGTAAAGCGCTCTGATACCCGATTTCTCTGGTCTAGTTCGCGCTATGTAAAACTCTACAAAATAAATAAGATATTGGGGCTTTGGGGAAGCTCAATGTCACCCAATGATCGAAGTGCATTAAAAAAAAGTATAGGAACTGTTCTGCTGTGTGCAATGGGGTGAGTGAGCATGGGGGCAGAGTCAAAGGACTTGCCTAATCCAGCTTGCAATACCATTACATTGAACGCAACCTGCTATTACATAATAGAGGTACCCTCCCATTGTTCTGGTTAAATCATTGGATTTCAAGCATTCCGTTCAGCTTGTTAGAATAATCCTAGGAGCGACCATATATGGATGCTAAATGAGCTCCTGTGTTTTGCAAAATTGATGAACCACAAGTAAATGCAATTTCTACCACACCTTGTTTCCTGCTCTGGGTAAAGACAACACCCTTATCACACTATATGACACTATTGACCCAATCATACTGGTTTCCATAGGAAGCACATCAACATATGCGTCTCAGTAGGCCTCCTATGCACAGATATATGATAACGATATATTGAAAAATATTTACACTGAGCATTATCAAAGCATCACTCTTACCTTGGCCTGACGTAACACCTGTTAGGACTGTTCACATACTAAGCAAATATCCACAAACACATATCATTCTTTACACTGATAGCCAGCACTGCACCCTCTCCACGTCACACTACACAACTGCGTACATGTAGCCGGCATAACACACTCTGAGGTTATACTGCATTGTATTGTATTGTAATTGTATTTATATAGCGCTTACTACCTCTGACGAGGCATCGGAATGCGTTTTGGTGAGTAGCACGCTACTCCGGAACCCAAAAAGGATTAAAACTAATTCACACAGACCCAAAAAAATGCATCCACTCCCAGGAAATAAGGAGGTCTGTGGCCAATGCTGCTGCAGTCCTCTTTTTCTGATTTACTGACAGGGAATAGGAACTTACTTTACCAACATCTCCTGCACAACTCATTACTTGTAACAGAAAACCTCTGCTCTGAACTGGTACACACAGGAAGTGATCATAGTTACTAAGGCCCCACTAAGGGTGGCCTGGTAATTACGATGGGCCCACTAACTTACTGCTTGCCAAAAAGGACGCAGAAACACTGATTTCCATATGGTATTCCCCAAAACAACTACCTGTTCTTTCCTCATCCCCAGAATTACCAGGACCCCTGTAATGCGAATAATGAAGTGAGGCGGATTCCAGGTATTTCAAGAGGTCACTCATAATGTGGGCCTAAGAAGAGTAAAGAAGAAACTTGAAACGTAAGCAAAAACAGAGAACAATAGACTGTACTTAGAGTATGATGAAAACCTATAGGCTTTCAGTATCTGGCATATAGTGAGCAACAGGCTCCAATTTACCCTTGGGGGACAGTAAGAGGCTTTGGGTTGTTGCCAGGTGTAGCTCAAAATGCTTTACCACATATACCGGAGAATGGTATGTTATGAACCATTGATACGACACTTGTAACCACGTTACACGGAGATATGTTAGATAACCCTCATAAACGCTGTGTATTGGTCGTGCGGTTTATATCTTTTCTCCGCCCCACACTAGCGCTGTGGCATTTATCATCGGGTTAACCAACGTGCTTCATGCCAGCCTCAACCTGAGGCATTCTCTGGTGTTACGTGGCAGTATCCAGAGATCTCCGTACGTACCCCCACATGAAGGTTTTTTGCTAAAAAAAACTTTAGTCTCCAAACAACACTAGACTTTTATTTTGTTGGTTGGATAACTACTTTTAAAAATAAGTGGGTATCCAGTGGCGTTCATAAAAGAGCGTTACTTATCTCATATAAACATTTTATTTATGCTTCACGTTATTATGGTACTCTAGGAGGTACACATGGCGAATTACAATAGGGAGCAACATCTTAATCCTTTCGCATCTGTTGTCTTTCTAGTTAGAGGTTTTCTTAATCTCTGTGATCCCATGTTATAAAGTTTGGGAATAAATTCCTGATGTATCTCCAACAAACCCCAGAGTCGTGCTTCACAGTCTATCTTAAAATCTGTTGAAGTGAGATCAAAAAAAGGGGGGGGCACTACATTCGTGTCTGCGTAAAGAGATATCCCTTTTAAGTGATCAGTCTCTATTTACGGACTCTTTCAGGACTTAGTAGCATGATATTACCAAACGTGTGTTCGTTCTTCAAAGCAGTGTTCCCAAAAGTATGTTTGGTTTTTAGGCAAGGGAGGGGGATGCGCATCACTAGCGTCTCTATACCCACTTGTTACTAACTGCACAAAGATCTATTCTTAAAGCTTGAAGTGTGTCCGTTTTTACATGACGGAAGGATCTACGTCTCGAGTCATAATCGCGCTCAGGTGTGTGCCGGTTGCTTCGCGCTAGTGCGCGATGTAGTGGGCACTCTCTGCACATGCGCGGTGTGTTTTGGTAATAGAGCGCATGCGCGGCGGATTAGTATTACCGCGCATGCGTCTAGTGAGAGCGTTGGTTCTGACGCGTTGCGCTGGTAACTAGCGCGTGCGTTTGGTATTACACGCGCTTGGGGCTCCTAGTATTGCACGCGTGCTAGCTCTGGGCATGCGCGGTATTGTAATGTTGAGAGTGCTAATAGGTGGAGATGCCAGGTTTATCAAAAGGCTAATTATATCAGGGAGTGCATTTTGGATGGCAAATGGGCGCAAAACTCCCCAATATTCAGTGCTAATAGGTGGAGATGCCAGGTTTATCAAAAGGCTGATTATATCAAGGGGGTGCATATTGGATGGCAAATGGGCGCAAAACTCCCCAATGTTCAGTGCTAATAGGTGGAGATGCCAGGCTTATCGAAAGGCTGATAATATCAAGGGGGTCCATTTTGGATGGCAAATGGGCGCAAAACTACCCAATATTCAGGAAAAAAGGCTCGGTGGTACTATATGAGCAGGCAACCTTAAGTTCACAAGTAGGTCAAGGAATTCCAGGGGATGGCATCGTTCAGACCGTCTGTAGCTGTGGACAGGCGGTATATCCATCTTTGCTCTTTATTGAGTAATTTTTTGTCATTGTTGATGGGGCTTTCAGGGATTTGCTCAATGACTGTCCAAGTAAAGTCATTGGGTGTGTGACAGTGGGTGATGAAATGGTTGGTCAGTTTGCTAATGTTTTTCTTGCATCGCATCGTGCTGCGGTGTTCAGTTATCCTGGTTCTGACTTTGCGCGTGGTCATACCCACATATCTGAGGCCACACGTGCACGTGAGTAGGTAAATCACGTTCCGTGAGTTACAATTGGTGTGGCTCCTTTGGGACCAGATTTTATTGGGTTCCAGGTTCAGAGTTTTTGTGTGGAATGTAAGGTGGCACACACTGCAGTCGTTGCAGGGGTAATGTCCTGTAACTTTGGGCATGCCCCATGCATTGAGTATAGTATTCTCAGATGGTTTTGGTGGTGGTTTGGGTCGGGTGCTGACTAGTTGGTCTCGCAGGTTGTGGCACCTTTTGTAAGCAAACCTTGGTAGTTCCCATTTCCTCTGGCCTGAATTAATGATTCTCCAATGTTTTTTGATGATTTTTGCAACCTCATTGGAGGCAGTATTGTAAGTGGTGACACAAGTTGTAGGTTGTTCCTCATCTTCTTTAGTGATGTCTTCAAGTAGAGCTTCACGGTTTTGGTTTCTGGCCCTCTTCTGGGTTTTCTTGATGATGGCCTTTGGGTAACCGCGGTGTTCTAGTTTGGTGGCTAGATCCGCTGATTGTGATTTATAATCATTCACAGTCGAGCAGTTTCTTCTGATCCGAAGGAACTGGCCAAAGGGTAAGTTTTCTTTAAGAGGACGGGGGTGGAAGCTGGTGTAGTGAAGCAATGAGTTCCTCGCTGTAGGTTTGTAGTAAGTGGTGGTTGCTAGGGTTCCATCTTTGGCTGTTATTTCCAGGTCTAGGAAAGGGAGTTGATGATTGCTGGCTGTGCTGGTGAAATTCAGATATGGGTCTCTGCTGTTGAGCCAATTTAGGAAGTTATCCAGTTCATGCTGTGAGCCTTGCCAGATGACCAGTATATCATCGATATACCTATGCCATTTCAGTATATGGTGTCTGAACGGATTGGATTCCACAGCGATGTTGGTGCTTTCGAAGTGGTGTACATATAGTCCAGCCACACTAGGCGCGAAAACACTGCCCATGGAAGTTCCATTCGTTTGCAGGTAGAAGGTGCCGTCGTACTCGAAATAGTTTTCTTTCAGGGCGAGGGCTGCACATGCCAGTACGAAGCTCCTCGGTGTGTGGTAAGGCCAGGGGGATTCTTCCAGGATGTCATGCAGCACCTGTAGGGTGGCATCTTGTGGGAGACTGGTGTACAGGCTTTCCACATCCAGTCCTACCAGTAATTGGGTGTCGGGATCAAAGGTGATGTTGTTGATTACTTGTAACAGGTGTTTGGTGTCCTTAATGTAGGTGGGGGTTTTCTGTACCAGAGGATTCAGAAAGAAGTCACAATATCTAGAGAGTGGTTCTAGTACGGAGTTGATACCCGATACAATTGGCCTGCCAGTCACCCCTTTGTGTACCTTGGGTACTGTGTAGAAGTATGGCGTTCTGGTATGCTCAGGGCAAAGGTATTCGGCCTCCTGCTTAGAGATGTGTTCCTCTTCTGCTGCCCTTTTGACAAGGGTATGTACAGTCGTGCGCAGCCGTTCTGTTGGGTCATGCTCAAGTCTGCGGTAATTCCGGTTGTCGCTGAGTAGTCTGCGACATTCTGTATCTTAGTCTGTTTTGTCCAGAAGAACGATGCCTCCCCCTTTGTCTGCTGGTTTGATTACTAGTGTGGGGTTGTTTTGGAGGCAGTATCAACCCGGGATTCTTCGCCTAACTTCCAGGGTGAGTAATCCTGGTCACTGGTGTTGTTGGGGTGAAGATATCCCAAACATTTAGTAATTTTTTCATCAAAGTAGGAAGCAATCTCATGGCAGAGTTTCTGCGATGCCACCACCTTGTTGCTCGTACAGGCTGGGCTGGAGAGGTCCTTAAAGATATTAAAAAGTGCTTTTGAGCTATTTGGTGCTTGCAAAATAGATTTAGCATAGAAGTGTTCTTTTGACTCCTTGTATCTGGCCAGTACTAAGTTCAGTTCTTTCTTATCCATCTCTGAGTAAGTCCTTCTCCATTTTCTCTCAGCGTTTTTGCATGTTATTCGCAGGAATTTCAGCTCCTCATTATACCAAGGGCCTGAGGCTTTATTCCTATTCTTAAGTCTTTTTCCTGGAGTGAATAGGTCCAGAATTCCAGCTATGTAATTACAGTATGTTTGATAATTTTCATTTACGGAGGCAGAAGTTATCTGTCTCATCTCTACCAATCAGCCTTCTGGATAATGAGGATAGAGCCCGAGTGTATCACTCAGAGACCCGGCTCATAAGACTAGCAGGTGGGGGGTATTCAGGGTGAAGAGGCGGTGTCCTCCTCTTTCTCATACTTTCTAGATACTTTTTAGATTCTCCCAGGCTTTAGCAAAGTCTACTGATCCCCTGTTCCTTCTAGAATCTCTTCAGAGCACCCCCACCTCTCATTCTACTCACCCTAGGGGATCTGCCTTCCAACAATCAATCTGCAGTTCAGTGGGTGTTTTCCATTGCATTGCTATGCATTGTTTGGCCAATATCAATACGGGATGTCAATTTCTCTTTGGCCGGTCAGGGGTAAAGTCCAGGTATACAAGTCATAGGAGATAATTCAAGGTTGCAATCCGTAAAATCTTTCTGGAAAATATATACAAAAAAAGAAAGGCAACTCTCAAGAAAATTCCAATAATTAACACAATCAATGTTACAATTGATAACATAAAGGCAATGCGAGAGGTCTTTGTTCTTTTTTATCTTGCACTTCTTTTATTCATTTCTTGTCAACAGATATGAACATTTCTGCACAGCCAATGCGATTCGCCCACAATTCGGGCTTCTTTAGGGCATAGTTGAACTGGCTAGTTCTTGCGAGTTACAGGCATCTTCAGCTGTGTAATGTTCTGCTTAATCTTAAAATCCTTGTCCGGATCTTATTCCATCACACAATCCTTGTACATAGGCTCCAATTAATTCAAATTCAATACGCAAATGTCTCGTACCATGCATATGAGGCCGTGTACGGCCATAGCAGGACACGTAGAGTTGGTGTGTTTCCCAGAAATATATCAATTTACTATTACCCCTGTTTTTAAAATACTTATCTTAATGTACCCTTGATTTTGAGGGGACATTGATATACAAAAAAAATGAAGCCACTTTAAATCATTCTCAAGCCAGCTTTTTGTACCCAGCAAGCCCGGCTGAAGCTGGGAGTGGAAGAGTCAAATCCCAGCTGGTGAAGGACAGGTCTAAAGGCTTGGTTTGAATGACTCGTTTAATCCATCACGTTGCATCAATTTAGTTTAAAGGGGTAAAAATGACTGGGAATTAGAGTTAAGATGAGCGAGCAAATTCTACGCCTGTAGCCGAAAAGATGCTTCAAACAGGCTATTTGAGCCTCCCTCAAGATCTAGGGTCCTTTCAGAAGTGAAGAAAGTTTTTTTTTTTAATGTTTATATATTTTATAATGCAAAGATGATGGACGGAGTACTGAAACTTCAGACACTCACCCCCAGTCACTATTAGATTTGGGTTAAATACATCATTCTTTAGCTCACTTCGCCACTCCTGTTCAAAACCCAGCCTTATGCAAATCAGTCTTGACACTGTTCCTCATGGCAAAAGTCCACCCCGAACTGCCAAGCCAGGTCTTCCCTGGACTGGAAACAAGCATCCTGGGACCAGTTTCAGGGTAACACCTCGCATCAGCCAGGCTAGCTTGAATCCAGTGGCAAGTGACCAAGAAACCCATGTATGGGCATACCCGGCCAACTTAGGACGAACAATGCAAACACAATAGGATAATGGACGGAGTGCCAAAACCTTTTAGACATTCACTACATTTGGAGTGAATCAGTGCCTGTATTTATACAATAAAAGCTTTTTGTTGCCTTTGTTGAATTATGGGCGGCCTTGGACTTCGTACATAGGGAAGCTCTGGAGAGTGATTGCTGCCCCCCTTTTAAACATCTTGGTAATGTTGCATGTGGATAATATGGCCCAAGTCAGATGGGGGAGGTCAGGCAAGATAAATCGTGGAGTTAGGCAGGAATTTGTCCTCACCCCCCAGCCCCCCACCACCCTATTCTGCCTTTATATTAATGGGGGTGATAGAGAACTTAAACAGGGATGGTTGTGATGAACCCAAACTTGGGGGGGAAGAGGGTCCCTGCCCTCTCTTTACTGAGAATACCCTACTGATTTCTAAGTCACTGCAGGGGCTCCAAACGCAGCTCAGCCTCTTTAATTTCGTTTGTGATGAGAGGGACTTGGAGTTTAATAGTGTCAAGACCAAGTGTATGTTCTTTTCCAATCACAGGGTGAGCCATTGTAAAAGATGCTTGCTAGTGGGTGAAACTCCCCTAGATCGGGTAGCTGCTTTTGATTATTTAGGCATCAGACTTACACCCAACTTCAGCTGGGCTCTGCAGTTTGAGAAGGTGCACATGTCCCTAATCCAACAGACTACAAACAAAGCCAAGATTCTAAGGAGGACTTCATCCAGAAGAATTGCCCCAGCACTTGAAATTTATAACGTAAAGGCAATTGGGTCTGTTTTGTAAGAGGACGAAGTGTGGGGTAGTTCTAACACTGATAGTATAGATACTGTGGGGCACAGGTTTTTGAGTTCTGTTCTAAACTTTCCCCAAAGTTCTCCACTGTTGCAAGCATACTTTGATCTAGCACAAAGAAAGACCTCGCATATAATGGAATACAGGTTTCTAACTTTCTGGCACCAGCTGTGGACCACCCCAGCCCTTGAATCGTATTGTGAAGGCACAAGAGATCTTATGGACCGCAGTGCATAGAGAAAATCCCCTGGTTCCGAACCCTACAGAGGTTGGGACTCCGAACTCTAAAGGTACTCTTACAGAGATTGGGACTCCGAACCCTAAAGGTACTCTTACAGAGGTTGGGACTCCGAACCCTAAAGGTACTCTTACAGAGATTGGGACTCCGAACCCTAAAGGTACTCTTACAGAGATTGGGACTCCGAACCCTAAAGGTACTCTTACAGAGATTGGGACTCCGAACCCTAAAGGTACTCTTACAGAGATTGGGACTCCGAACCCTAGAGGTACTCTTACAGAGATTGGGACTCCGAACCCTAAAGGTACTCTTACAGAGATTGGGACTCCGAACCCTAAAGGTACTCTTACAGAGATTGGGACTCCGAACCCTAAAGGTACTCTTACAGAGGTTGGGACTCCGAATCCTAAAGGTACTCTTACAGAGATTGGGACTCCGAACCCTAAAGGTACTCTTACAGAGATTGGGACTCCGAACCCTAAAGGTACTCTTACAGAGGTTGGGACTCCGAACCCTAAAGGTACTCTTACAGAGATTGGGACTCCGAACCCTAAAGGTACTCTTACAGAGATTGGGACTCCGAACCCTAAAGGTACTCTTACAGAGGTTGGGACTCCGAACCCTAAAGGTACTCTTACAGAGATTGGGACTCCGAACCCTAAAGGTACTCTTACAGAGATTGGGACTCCGAACCCTAAAGGTACTCTTACAGAGATTGGGACTCCGAACCCTAAAGGTACTCTTACAGAGATTGGGACTCCGAACCCTAAAGGTACTCTTACAGAGATTGGGACTCCGAACCCTAAAGGTACTCTTACAGAGATTGGGACTCCGAACCCTAAAGGTACTTTTACAGAGGTTGGGACTCCGAATCCTAAAGGTACTCTTACAGAGATTGGGACTCCGAACCCTAAAGGTACTCTTACAGAGATTGGGACTCCGAACCCTAAAGGTACTCTTACAGAGGTTGGGACTCCGAACCCTAAAGGTACTCTTACAGAGATTGGGACTCCGAACCCTAAAGGTACTCTTACAGAGATTGGGACTCCGAACCCTAAAGGTACTCTTACAGAGGTTGGGACTCCGAACCCTAAAGGTACTCTTACAGAGGTTAGGACTCCAAACCCTAAAGGTACTCTTACAGAGATAGGGACTCCGAACCCTAAAGGTACTCTTACAGAGATTGGGACTCCGAACCCTAAAGGTACTCTTACAGAGGTTGGGACTCCGAACCCTAAAGGTACTCTTACAGAGATAGGGACTCCGAACCCTAAAGGTACTCTTACAGAGATTGGGACTCCGAACCCTAAAGGTACTCTTACAGGTTGGGACTTGGAAATTACTGCTCCTCCCCAGAGTGAATGAGTGTTACTCCACGAGACAAGATCAAGGGACACTATTGGGCGTTTGTAGCTGTAAAAATGGTGACACAGAGTATAGGAATATTAACATTAGCTCTTATCGCAGTTAAGCTATGTGCACGCTAGGGGTGACCATTGATGAAATTGTTCCAGCCCTAGCACATAAGTTGTACCTCCAATTTAGGTATGACACCTTACCCATTAAAACGATTAGTTCCAAATGGTACGAAAAGTGTGAGGTTGATGACCTTTGCCCAGTATGCCATGGCGGTACAGAATCACATATATATATATTTTTTTTCCTTGCTATCATAACCTTCAGGTTAAGTGGGTTGTACCCCTTTGAAAGAATTTGGGTACCAGGAGGTATTTATACGCTCTTAGAATTCTGAGAACTGGCACAAGAAGAGCACTTGTGTTCTGTATGGCTACGTATCTAATGGCACTATGGTTAAGGCGCACTAGGCGTCTTGAGAGTGAGGGTCAAATGTTCTTGGGATGTTGAGCACCTGCATTGTGCCTGTGTATTCTATCAGAACGATATTCCAAGAGGGGCGGGATTCTTTTATAGAGCAGCCAATGTACCAGTTTAAATCTGTTATCATGTGTAAAACTATTGTTAGTACTTTCTTGTTTAACCCCCTACTTGTGATGGAATTATCTTAGAGTCATTATTTGGTTTTAGCACCTTTTGGCAAATCTGTTGCTCTGGATTACTATGGTTATTAATGCTAGGCTTTGCATTGACCACTTTTCCTATATAGAAACTGTGACCTGTTGTTTACAGATAATAAGTACTGAGTAAGAAATTGCCAAGAAACACATTATCTTGCATACTGTTCGAGTTTCTTGATGATTTGACTTTTTATGATCTTAAACTGTGATTTTACAACCTTGTGTTTGGGAATATTGTATTCTTACTTGTATCCAATCGTGGTATTTTTTTATAAAATATCTATTTATTTTCGAAGGCTGTAGTGTTATGATCCTAGTGCTTGAAAAAAGTTATAAATGAATGCAACAAAAACAAAACAAATAGTGAAACATCTTTATGTTTTTTGTTGTTGTATAGAATAGGATTAATTTGTTAAAATCCAGGACTCACGTAAAATAATGTATAAGCATAATCTGTGATGGTTCCACAATTTAACTTTGCCTAGGTGCAAAAAACGTTTGTTGTATGTAGCAAACACTGTGAGGGTGGTTGCCAATTACACCAGCAAAGTGATGAAAATGTATTTGCCATTTTACGGCGCCAGGGTAAAGAATTGTGATATGGCAAATTTCCTTCAATTTGGATAATTAAAAATAGGAGTCACTAAGGTAGTGATTTCAACAGAACGAATGCTTTCAATGAGGAGTTTTAGTCCGGACTTTACACACCCATCTCTGAAGCATTATTTTAAAATCAATTTTTAGCCCCAGGGTGTAATTTTTTTTAAAGTGCCCTGAAAATGTGTTAGCGCTTCTTTCTTATGGTAAACCCTTGGTTTTGTGAGGCCCTCCGGTGAAGAATGACACATTCGGTAGAAGAAATGCCTGCATACAGATTGTCATGACGCTCTTTAGGTAGTGTGCTTTGAAGTCTCACGTGAGGACCCCCAAAAGGAGTATGGTCAATATGGGCCCATAGGACCCGTTCCAAGCCATATTTTCAGGATAACAGCTGAATATGTAGATGGACTCTATCTGGATTCATTGTATGCAAGAGGATCTAAAGCAACATTCTACAAAAGCTGGAATGGACTCTGCCTCGCAGGACCGCCTTTAGGCAATCCTATCTTAAAGTTTCACAAATGTAATACAAACTGTAGGCCCAGTAGAAATGGTAAAAAAGAAGGGTTTCTTTGACTGTAAACATTGTGTGGTCTCGCATCTGTACAAAGGTTCCCGTAAGTAATAACCTTTTAAAGATTGTCAATATACCATGCAAAATGGCCGAAATGCCACCTGCAAATGTATTTCATAGGAAGTGCACCATCCAACTGTGTGTTGTAGTGCACCTAAACTGGGTGACCCCGGTGCAGACTGCGACAGTCTGCTCTATGCACTCCTCAGAGTGGAGGTGCAAACCTCCCCTCTGGACAGTGCACTGGTGAAAGGCAAACCAGCTTTTTGAAGCTTTTTACAGCAGACAGAGATCTGGTCTGAGCAGGGTTGGATTTGGATCAAACATAGACCGGGGCACCATAAAAAAAGTGTCCCACATCTGCGGATTCCGTCTTTTCGCAAAACATTGCTTCAGTGCTTTAAGTATTATGAAAAGAAGGAGGGGGGTCTCTAAGAGAGGCGTGTTTTCTTAACGTCACAGAGATAAAAAAAAATGCAAATGGTGCCAGGACTCTGTGCATGGATTGGTTCGCACTGGGGAACCACACCTGAATATAATAGAGCTTACTTCTTCTCAGGCCCCCTGCCTCTGCTCAGTCTGTGTACATTAATGGACCTGCCAGTGAGAGACGGGAATGACACCACCACCCTGTGGCTAAAAGGGAGGTAATAGAAACCCACCTGCCTCTGAAAAAGCCGCTCAGGCCGCCACTGAGCCGCAGACTGCCTTGAAACAGCACAGACACTGCCCAAATTGGACACCACGCAGGCCAAAAAAGAGGCCCACAGCTGCAACTCAGACACCGCCCAATCACCATTGCCCACCTGACCAATCCGACCCTGGCCTGAGTTTCAAAGAGGGGGAGGAATGCCACCTGCTGATGGATGCACGCGGATACAGTCCCTGGGGCCTCCCATCTTCCAACCCAAGCGTTGCCTATGGCAAAGCACACATGCTGAGCACAATCAGCGTGCCGCCCAACCCTCCTCACGGGTGCAAAGAAAAAGGTTTCAGCTCATATATTGGGGTCACACCGCATGCAAATGAGTACACAACCCCTTGTAACCACACCGGTGCATTCTAAGCATCAGCACAGTCTATCTCACAAAAGGAACTGCAAAAACAGCGCTTCTGAAATACCAAAGTGCTAAAGGGGCGCAAAAAAAGGGGTGTGCACACCTGTTGCACCGCCCGGGCACTTCGTATAATACAGCCACTGGCATCTAATTCCTAAAGGTGCTTTAGCTGTGGGGTATTAAATGTTGGAGAGACACTTCCTATGGAAATATAATACCCACCACTTCGCCCATCTTTGACAAGGTTCTGTGCTGAAGTGTGAGGTCCAGAAGAATGTTCCGGGTCAGATTAATCGTCAATGAAAGCAGAAGAGTAGGTGATGCCATGGGGGGGGGGGGTATAAGGTACCAACATCAAAAACCCACTTGACTAGAAATGGGTCAGTTGCTGGGGCACCATGGTCTTTGATATGGGTCGCCAGCTTTGTACACAATAAGGTCATTCTAGGTTATACAACAAAGGAATTGTAGGGGCCAACAGAAGAATGTCTCACAAACAATGGGATTGGTGGAGAGACATGTGCAAACATATGATTGCATCAAATGCACTTCACTCAATCACTGTCCGTGCAATACCTACACAAGGAGAGAAAAAATTTTTATTAAGCGTTTGAGTTTTCTCAGGCAATCTTTATTTAATATAAAACTGAAGGACGGGGTTAAACCTTGTTCTTCAATTTTCCACTCTGTGACACATTCAAAACCTGCTCTTCCTTGTTTTGGTTTTATAGTAATTCCATATAACCAAATAAGCTCAATTAGAAGATTTTTAAAAAAATCTAGAATGTGTGACCTTTAATAAATCTATCAGTTCTCGACACTCTCGCGATGACAGCTTGATGAGAATGGCTTTTGCCAACCTGGCATTATTGCCACATGGACTCTAAGCCGTGGCACCGCCCCTCTCTAAACCTTTAAAACTGTGAGGGTTTAAAATGGAATGGACCATGGTCACAAGAGAAATAAAACCACCCAAAGTCCAGAATCAGTACAAGAGCTGTACATTATAACTTACCTGAACACAGCAGGAAAAACAAAGGTGTACACATAACAAATGCAACCCATCAACCATACAAGACCTTTCTCTATAGGAGGCCCTCTTACAATTCCATGAACCACATTATTCAGGAAAGAGACAATTGCATCTTTAATTTACTTACTTATTCCCTTTATTAAATAATCTTAATAAGTTAGCCTTCAAGGATTAACAATTTTTTGGCCTTGTCTACTTGAAAAGCACCCAAAAAAGCTAGCCTTCCCCCCTCTTGCACTGAACTAGTAGTCAGGGTCCTTTGTTGATATAACAGAAGAAGCCAGGTTGGGCTTTTGCTGTAAGGTGTTTACAGAAGTGGAACAAAATGTTGTTACTCTACCCCTTTTTTTCAATCACTACATAGAATAAATTATGTCGGGAAAATGTTGTTCGAAAAAGAAAACACAAATAAACAGTGTAAACTGAAACGCGCCCTATTTGCAATTATTGGGGGTAAAAAATAAAACAAAACAGCTTGTCTTCGAGGTCCTTAGAAGTAGGATTATCTATCCCCGAATGTGGTTGTTCAGGAGACAAATGATTAGATTGTAATTTTAATCAACAAGGTGTGATTTTACAGCTGGCCCAACAACTCCCTGTCCTATAAACCAAAATAAATGTTATTATACCATAGCTTTCCAAGTCAGAAATTTGGTTGGGACAATTTTTTCGTCTTATTTGATAGTATTTGCAAAGGATCCCACAAATGCTCATGTAAATTTGTGAAAGTCGCGGAGATCTTTGAGTACGCAAGAAATGTACACATGGAAAGGTTTCATCTGCTGGGAAAATCTGCAGGCGTTAATCTGACGCAAATCTGCTTTCATAAATTTAATATTGCTTTTGATCTACTAAGGGAAAAATGTCTTCCCATGAGGAATACCTTTGCCTACACCGTCACTTTACCAGACATGCCTTTGAGAGGATTAAGTAAGTGTTTTCGAGGCAAGGAAACTGTGTGCCTCAGGGTCGAAAACACTTACAGATCTAATAGCTTGCCTCTATTCACCTACATTTGAAGAAACACTTACAAATCCACCCCTAACACTACATCTGTGAATAAAGGAAATTCGACCACGCTGGCAGAAACGTGGAAAGTGTTACTTTTGTGAACTTTGTGGACCTTAATAAAGCTTAGATATTCAAAATGCTTTGTGAATTTGAGCTTCAATGATTACTATACTTAATATTTATGGTAGATAACTGTCATGGCTACTCATTAGAGAGGGAGCTTCATTGCTCTTTGCCAGCAAGGGACAAGGGGCCAGATGTACGACCCTTACAATTTGCGAGTCGCAAATTGCGGCCTTTTGTGGCTCGCAAAATGTAATTTACAACAGTGTCTCAGACAATTGTTTGCGATTTTAATGGGGTCACAAATTACCTGCCTCATTATTATTCATTAGCCAGGTGCAATTTGCAACCCCATTGGGATTGGCTAGCACTCCCAGGGATGGTGGCCTGCTGGGTCAGCAGACCACATGTCTGTGACTGCTTTTTAAATAAAGCAAACACAAGGAGATGATGGACGGAGGGCTGAAACTTTTCAGACACTCACCCCCAGTCACAGATCTAGGTGGAATCCATCAACATTCTTTAGCTCACTTCACCACCTCAGTTCAGACCCAGCTATACAACAAATCAGTCTTGACCCTGAGTATCACGGGAACAGTCCAGCCCGAACTGCCAAGCTAGGTCTTCCCTGAACCGGAAACAAGCATCCTGAGACCGATTTCTGGGGAACTCCCTTCATCAGCCAGAATAGTTTGAGTCCAGTAGCAAAGTGAGCAAGGGACCCACGTTTGGGCATACCCTGCCAACTTAGGGCGAATAAAGCAAACACAAGTAGATGAACCCAGATCTGTGACTGGGGCGGGGGGGAGCGCTGAAAAGTTTCAGCGCTCCGTCCACCATCTCCTTGTGTTTGCTTTGTTCACCCTAAGTTGGCAGGGTATGCCCAGACGTGGGTCCTTGCTCACTTTGCACCTGGATTCAAGCTAGCCTGGCTGATGAAGGGTGTTACCCAGAAACTGGTTCCAGGATGCTTGTTTCAGGTTCAGGGGAGACCTGGCTTGGTAGTTCGGACTGGACTGTTCCAATGGGCTCAGGGTCAAGACTGATTTGTACATAGCTGGGTCTGAACTGAGGGGTCAAAGTGAGCTAAAGAAGGATGATGGATTCAACCCAGATCTGTGACTGGGTGCGAGTGTCTGAAAAGTTTCAGCGCTCAGTCTATCATCTCCTTGTGTTTGCTTTGTTCGCCTTAAGTTGGCAGGGTATTCCCAGAAGTGGGTCCCTTGCTCACTTTGTCACTGGATTCAAGCTAGCCTGGCTGATGGATTCAACCCAGATCTATGACTAGGGGGGGGAGTGTCTGAAAAGTTTCCGTGCTCCGTCCATCATCTCCTTGTGTTTGCTTTGCTTTTTAAATAAAGCAGTTTTTTTTAATGCATCCCGTTTTTTTTAACGGAAAACGGGATGCATTTAAAAAAAGAAAAATTAAACTTTTCTGATTCATTTTTAAGAGTAGGTCTTAAAAAATATTTTCACTTCCATTCAGAAAGGGGGAGGGGTCTCCTGGCGACCCCTTCCCATTTGCAAGTGGCCTACCACCTACTTGAAGTAGGTGGTAAACTGCAAGTGTTTTGTGACCACAATTGAGGTCGCAAAACAATTGTACATTGAAGTGTGACTCGCTAGGAAGGGACGCACTTGGCACACCCCTTCCTAACAGCGAGTCGCAACCCCTATTTTGTGAGGCGATAATAGGTTAATGAGTCACAAAATAGGGTTTTATATGGAGAAGACCTATTTTGCAGACGCAACTGATTTTCCGTTTGTGACCGCAAAAAACAGTTGTACATCTGGCCCAAGACCTTTACTTCTGCAGCAGATTATTGGTACTACCCATTACACTGGCCAGGAGTGACATGGCTTCCCTATATTTTTTTCATGGCCTAAACATGGTGTTCCCAGATAACAAGCCCATTTACTGGCAGTCGGCTGATGCATGAGTGCCCCTCAGGGATGTAGTGATCATGAGTGCAGCAACAAGCATTATGCTGGAACGATTTATTCCCAGTACTATATGAAGTGAAGAGATCTGCCCAATGATGTCCTCGCAGAACTTGTCCAGTCTCCTTATTTGAGAAGGGGCAAAGGTGTCTGTGTATGTGGTTGCCTTATTTTGCATGATATCCAATGTGGCGCAGTTCGCTGTACGCTTCCAGTACTTCTGCCGGGATGGTCTGCTCAATCTGAAATCCTTTACTTGGGTAGTCTCGAATCCGCTCCACGGTACCTGAAACAGAAAAGGAGTCAGAATGGATCACTGCTGGATTTATCATGAATATCGCAGAACCCAGGGGGCCTGCATTTAAACTGGTCAGACAGAAGGTTCTGACCCTCTGCTAGCAAAATGCTAAGAGGAGTTGGCAGTGGTCCACTTCCCTTTTGAGACTGGCTTACTATTCCAGACCCAGGATTCAGTGACATTTCAATGTTTTGTGACCGGATTAGAGTTGCAAAACATTGTTGCATTATGTATCACTTCAGTATTCAGAATGGTAGCCTACAAAATGCCCGTCGAAATACCGTAACAGAATAGGGTCGCAATCTCATTTTAGGAGTCAGCAAAAGTTTACTGACTCCTAAAATGGGATTGGTACATTAGTAAAACGCAATTTTTTGCAAAGTCCCATTCGGAATATTTGTGACTGTAAAAATACTTTGTACAACCCTTTGTGCTTTACTCAAGGAAGGGTTACATTAATATGAATGTAATAATAAATAGTGTTCTATTATGTTTCCTCTCTAAAGGTTGGCATTTGCCTCAGCACTGTGGCTTAAAGGCAGGCTAATGTGCTCATGGATTATACTTTTGGGCATCCAATGGAAGCACATTTCTCTAGGCTTGTTTTCTGAACCAGCTTGGTAACCCAGGCTAGTAAAGACAATAAAAAATTGCAGCCCCTCCATAAATATTCTTTCAGATTATAAATGCCAGCCTAGATGTTATCACAACTCAGAGGCCAGCATGCATGGTGCTAGTCCATTGTAGTGAGTAAAGAGACCTAAAGGTGATGAAGTGCCATGAATGTGCTACTTATGGACAGTGCCCTTACCCTTGACCCTTTTTTACTACCAGATGATAGTTACTATTTTCCATACTATCTACACGCTGTTTTTAGTCTTGACATTATAATGACCCCATAATAAAAGTGGTTCTTTGGCATTATAATAGTCAATTTTAAGCCTCACACTTATGATTTATTGTCACAAAGTTAAGCACTGCAAATCAACTTTCAGCACCACAACACTACCTTCTATGGCCTTTCATCACTGGTGGATCTACACTAGGATTGCTCTCACGTTAACATTCAGTGAGATACCTAGTAGATACCAGTTTTCCTTACAAAATCCCAGATGATGATGCTCTGCCATTGGGTGGGCTGATGGGTTTTCTTTTCTGGCCATTTGTGATTTAACACATCCATTTTTGTAAACACACATTTCACCACTGCATCTCCAGTCTTAGCCACATGTCACTAGACCAGTAGTATCCATGTATGTTTTGAGACAGTGCTCTTACCTAACATGTATCCAATCAGGTCAGTCAGGCTTCCCACGGATTCGCTGGGATACTGTTCAATACTCAGCTCAGGAGAGTTGACGAGGGCCCGTGTGTTCTCCTTATCGCCGGGCCATTGCCGCAAGAAGGTGGCTAGGACTCTGCGCTCCATGAACGGCTGCTGAACTAAAATGACTCTCCTAGCTAAAGAGGATAAAAGAGACACAGTGAGTGTGTGAGTGAGGCAACAAGTGTGTCAGTGAGCAAGAAAGTGATTTAGTGAGTGTGTGGGATAGTTAAGTGAGTGAATGAGTGAGGGACCAGGTGGGTGAAAGAGAGTGAGGGAATATTCAAGTGAATGAGTGTGGGTAAGTGAATGTGTGGGAGGATGGGTAAAGTGAACAAGTGAAAAAATATGTGAGTGAATGCCTGAATGAGTGAGCAAGCGTGTGGGTAATTTGGGAGATGCCCATCACAGAATATGTAACAAGTTCCTGGTTTGTAAGGGGACATGAAAAAAGAAACAAACGACACAGGCTATTTGTTCACAGAATGATTGAAATAATTCAGAAGCACTGTTCCTGGAGATGTGATATACGGGATGAAGTACGCACTATTGTACATATAGCAAATCACAACATATATGAAAAAGGGCAGAGGCAAACCTGCTTTATCAAGGTCACCGTGACTTACAATTTCCTTTTTCACAAACGGCAAGGCTACTTCAATCCCTGTTACTTATTGCAACACCACCACCCTTCCCCCAAAGAGCTTAATCTATTCCTTTCTTGTTCACAACATTTTATTTTTGGTATTTTTAAAGCATTAACCAAGCTGGTTAGTAATGGAGCACTATACTGTTCGAAGATCTGGAGGGTAAATCCGGGGAGGGGCAAAAGAAATAAGTTACCCAAATAAATAAACTTTGTCTCAAATATTCCCATTTTAGTTGCGAGCACAGTTTATCTGTATTTTGAAATCATACGTAGGGGATACAATTTCAATACCCAGATTGAAAATCAGACATGCTTTGTGGGGTATTGACTTCTCAGATCTCAAAAGGTATCATAACATGTTTATCCTGCACCAGATGAGGAAAGGGATTCTACTAAAAACATCCAAATACTCTAAATGTCTACACATTGAAGAAATGTCCCTCCATGACATGTGATTAAGGTCAGAACTACCTCCAATTTCTTATATATATGACTAAAATATCTAAATATCCTTCAGCGCGATAGCAAAATAACTTTACCGGTATCCGAGACAACCGATCTCTCACCGTTTAGAAAATAATATTCCAATGGTGAGCCCAGGCTTTTCATAATATGCTCTTTAAAAACCAGGCTGTACAGAATAACACACGAATTTCCTTCAAAGAACTAAATAATATATTTAACTTGCCTCTCTAAGCCCTCTGGAAATATCTAGATATCAAATCTGCTCACAAGCTAGAACGTCCGTCACAACTCCCATGCCTCAGCTTTTCCAGACTCTGCAAAGCCTTATTTTCCTCTGAAATTAAACTTAATAAAGCCCCACTTTTCTTACAGTTTTTGCAAAATGTTAGCACATCCTGCTCTGACAATATCTTCAATGACTAGGGCAGCTATATCAATGTAAACCTGCAGCTTGAATCTAGAACAATGGTTTTAAAAAACAGGATAGATTTTGGCACTGTCCTTCAACTTGTCTTGATTAATTGGAAAATGTTCTTTAGAATCGATGGGACTCTACTTAAACTTCACAAACTAAACATTAAGGAAAACTCTTCTTGCAGACGATAAGGATAAATGAAAGATAGTTAGGTTTATATGTTTGTCTAGTGTCTTTTGCCTAAAATACGTTGCCATCAAATGAAATTCAGTTTGAAAATTATCACAAATACCCTCTTTATCCTACCACCACACAGTCAATGATATAACACATCTCAAACATATGAGCCACGGTACAGTTTTCTGGGTGTCAAGAATGCCAACCATTACCAAGAGCATTATCCAGAGACTCTGAAAAAACTGGAAACGGTCTTCCATCGAAAGGGGAACATCCTTTACAACGCAACTTTTACCACGCAGAGCCTTTACGACGCAACAATACAACGCATGCCATTACAACGCATTGCGCTGGGGGGCGCTCTAGGATAGGGAATAGATTTAATTTACTATCCAACACCTTCCCTACTATCCACGGGGACTGGAGTTGGAATAGTAAATTAAACTATTCGCTATCCAGCACCCCTCAACACTATGCTTTGTAAAACTTGCGATGTAAAGGCATGCGTGGTAAAAGCATGCGTTGTAATGTCATACATCCCATCGAAATCTGTGTTGCCAACAAGACATTTCAAGCTTCCTTATAAAAATAACTTACAAAATATTAAGCAAATACTAAAGTTTCCAAAACGTCTAGGTGAACTATCTACATGTACATTTTGGGTTTGTTATAGCTCTTTTTGCTCGTATGCTGCTGTATCTTTGAATTGTCTCCTCTTTTTTCCAAAAAGTTTCTTTTTGCTGACTTAGCACCTCTCTTCCCTTTTCATTTCCGGGATTGTGTCTTGGCATTAAGGTACTTTTATTGGGACTTTAAGGTTTTGGTACTGGGTTACTGTAATTTTTTACTATAACTTTTATCCTGTATCTAATATCAATAACAATAAAAGCATAATTGTTAAAAAAATAACACAGTGAGACGAAATAAAAGTATTGTGCAGTAGAGATTTTGCCCTTGATACTTGTTATTTATTACAAAGATATCATTGTACATAATCATTCTAAGTCATGTCAAACCTTTGTTCAAGTGCACCTGCTTTTTGCTAGATTTGAAGAAATAACAATGAAATTAGAGCTTTATAAAAAGAATAATGTCGCAAGCAATATATAAATCGATAACATATATGAACACGGGTGAAAACAACTTAATAGATGACTGTTTATAAAGTGACAACTATTCTAATTAGGAGTTAATGACAGGGATAGATCTGGGAAATTGTAGATTCCGGTATGAAGACATTATCTTTGGTCAATTCAATTTAGAGAGGTGCTGTTCAAAACTGTAAACCACACAAAATAACCAGGAATAATCCTATCCCTGATCTTCAATACCAATCTAAGGAATATTTTTCCAAACTTGTCAAAAGTGCCAAAATTCTTGGTTGGATGTGATTTCGAGGTCCCTTTATACATCTCCAGGCCCATGGAATTTAGAATGTATCTGTACACACGTTGCTTGAAGACTCTTGGTCGTGGTTTCACCACTGTGAAATGAAACCTTCTCAGACGTACAAACTTATTTGGCATTCGGTTGTACCTGAAATCTGAATTTCTGCAGTGACTAGATCAAAATATAGCAAAAAATCTGATAGGAGTGTCTTAAAGATATAAAAAGTGGCATATCAAATTCTTCATTTTGAACAAATATGTTAGATAATTTTCTAGTCTACATGTTTTTTTCTTAAATTATCTGCAGCAAGCTGTCCTCTTTCAGAACATCAATCAAGTGTTTAGAAGTTTGTACCAGGATTGCACAGCTGAAATTATATCTGGAAGGATCTGCCTTTCCTCCTGCCATAGCCCACATAACATAACATGTGTATTTGAGAAGTGCATGTACTCTCGTTTAAATGTCTTCAAGCAGTGCTGAGAAGTGCAGATACTCTCCCTTTCGAATTAAAGAAGTGCAGGTACTCAGTACTGGACAGTACCTGCCCATTTAAGCACTGACTTCCCTTGGAGAGGCTACAGTCTGTCCACCCTCTGAGATGCCCTCTTCTCACCCTTTCAAAATGCTCTGATCTGCAAGACAGCCCCCACCCCCAACCCAACCCTACCAAAAATTACCTTCTACTCAGAGCAAGTGTACATATATGACAATCTCTCTAAAACGGATCAGGGTTAAACCAGCCTTAAGGGATCCTATAATTCGGGGGACTGTTTGATTATTCCCCATTCTGGGGAGTTGAACTCATAATCCCTGTTAATTCATGAGGGTGTTACCCTCCAGAATCATTCATTCTGGTCCGGTATCTACCTGCAAATTTAATTAGGGAATTTGGAAAGTTCTGTTTTTTTTTAAACTAACACAGATTCAAACATTTAGAGTTTTGAACTTTCCCCAGTTTTCGCGATTAACAGAGTTACTAATACCTATAGCGCCACCGTGTGCCTGTATTAATAATGTTACTTGCTCGATAAATTGCTCCCTGACGCTGGCTGACGAAGGGTATTTATTCTGTGTAAATGCTCGCCTAAGAAGGTATATTTCCACGCAGCCGGCAGAGTTTACTATCCGTGCCAGAGAGACCCGCAGTGAGCAGGGTTCAAGGGCAGGGGGGGTCTGAACCCCACTAGGGAGAAGTGCGGAATGCAGCAGGAGAGGGGGTGCAGAATGAAGCGGGCTCGCGGAGCAGGTGTATTTACAAAAATAAACTGGAGTGCTGTACAGCGCAGGTGATAATAAAGGCGCTCGTGCAGAAATAAGGCTGTGCCTCAAAGCAACTAAAAGTATAGCATATCCCAAGTAAGCAACATGACATAAACATGAATAACATGCCTGTGTCGTAGAAAGGATGAAAACTGCGCATCTGTGCTTACTATTTAGGATGAAACGGTCTGTAAATGCTCCTGCCACCACTTTTCGGCTGGCAGTGACTAGCTCTGCTAACAGACAGTAGTTGGGTAACAGGAAGCAAAAATGATATGTGCTGAGGATCAGGGGTGTAACCGAGAACCGTGAAGCACCTGCGATGCAGGGGGTGGGGTGGCACATGTTCACCTCAAAGGGGTCCCCCTTAGGCTGGCCAGCTGAAGCAACACTGCAGGTAGGAATGAGTAATGGGGGCCCCATCACCTTACCTTGCAGAGGCCACCTGAGGTTTTGTTAAACCACTGCTGAGGATTAGAAGTAAGCAATCTATGCATTACCTCCTCATCTCTCTTCTTCACACAAATGGGTCAGCTTGGGGCGGGTCCAATGCTAATTTGCATGAAAAGATGAGCTAAAGTGCACTGGAATGGATACACCCAGAAAAATATTATTGCAGGCATCACGGTTTGCTTTGTAAGCGAGTCTCTCTAAGTGTGCTGGTATGCCTAGAGAAGGATGTATGTCATTACAACGCGGGCTTTACACCGCGCTACCATTACGACGCAGCAATCACAACGCAAGTCGTTACGACTTGCACTGGAGGAGCTGGATTTAGGAATAGTATAATTTACTATTCCAACTCCAGCCCACGTAACAGTAGGGAAGGTGTTTGAATAGTAAATCATGCTATTCCTTAGTATATAGCACCATCCAGCGCAAGTCGTAACGACTTGCGTTGCGATTGCTGCGTCGTAATGGTAGCGTGGTGTAAAGCCAGTGTTGTAATTTATTTATTTATTTGCGGTTTTTGTAGAGCGCAACACTCATCCCAAGGGATATCACAGCGCTTATACCAAACAGAAACTACTGATGACTGATACTAAAAAAGTTTAAAAATTGGGGAAGAGGTGGGTTTTCAACTTTTTTCGGAACAGGAGATAATTTGTGGTATGTCTCAAGTCAATAGGATGCTCATTCCACCTTTTTGCAGCCAAGTAAGAACAGGAACGACCACCTGTTCTAACTTTATAAATACGTTTGGTCCTAACCAATGCCGATTGAAATGAACGTAGGTTCCTAGTGGGGACATAAAATTCGATCTTCCCTTGCAGAATAGTGGGACCAGTCTTATGCAGAGCCCTGTGGGCATGGCTGAGCAATTTAAAGGCAGCCCTCTGACGCATCGGAAGCCAATGAAGTTTCTTTAAACATTCCGATGCCGAGTCTAGCTTGCCTTTGTTGCAAATAAGTTTGGCCGCCAAATTCTGCAGAACCTGTAGGCGAGAGAACAAGTGTTCATTCATCCCTACAAACAGCGCATTGCCATAGTCTAAACGACTAACCAATAGGGCCTGTGTAACTGAACGTCTACAGTCCAGAGGTATCCAGGGAAATAACCTAGCAAGAAGTTTTAGGATGGCAAAACCCTTGCCACAGAGGGATCGAACATGATCTTTCATGGACAAGACATCATCCATGATGATCCCCAGGTTCCTGGCATGTTGTTTTGGAGTGGGGGCCAAACCCAATGAGGGTGGCCACCACGAGGCATCCCACACCCGTTTGGCGCCACCCCTACCCCACCCACACCCATAATGGCTGTTTCCCCTAGAGAATGAATACCATACTTGCTGTTAAGCTGCAAGTCACTCGCGTCAGGACTGTAATGTCTTGTGAGATAGAGATGACGGACCCTTTTTGGTTCCTGATCGACTCTGCAGAACAGTGACGTAAGTGCTTAGGTCTGGTAGATAGGATTTATGATGTAGAATGTTCAGTTAACAGTTACACACTGAGGAATAAAGACGTGTACTACCAAGCTCCGTGTGTGATGTGATCATTTACATGTTCTGAGGCTGGGGAAGATGCTACAAGGACCAAAAGGCAAAACATGGCGGCTGGGATATTATTGTGTTCTTGTAGTGAGGGGGAGTGGTCTTGGCTGCCCCTTGTGTGGTTATCAAATGTAGGCTTGTTTTGATGTTATGAAGTGGTGAATATTTTTGTTGTTCTGTACGTTTTGGGGCAGGGTCAAGATGGATTTGCATGCAGTTGGTACCAGCATGTAAAGATGAGGAAAAGCTGAAAAAAGATGTAATGGAGTGTGCCCACAGTAAGAGGTTCGTTTCATTCAAGATTTTTCATCCATCACTTTTTTGCTCACTCGGTGCGGTGCACTTCAATGAACTGATATAAGCACCACAACTTCCTCTTACCTGGGATGTTTTTCTCGTTCAGGATTTGCCAAGAAAATCGTATATTTTCCCCAGTATTTGTTGCCCTTTTCTCCAGAATGATCTTTGTTTCAGGAACTCCCAATTTCATTGCAATATCAGAAAAGATCTCGGCTTCAGGTCGGTCCCACATGCCTGCAACAAGATGGATGGGGAAGAGACTTGACTCAAGCGGACTATGAAAGAGAAGTCATGCTTGCAAACATACATAAACAAAAAGCCTGACAGTGGAACCCTCAGAGCCACAGCACCTGAACTGCCATCCCTTTGGTATTCCTACCACTCTATACTTTATGGGGTTTGTGTGCGCACAGAAACGCACCCACCATCACAGCGCCAATCCACATAGGATCATAACATTTTGAAACATAAGCACAGGTGCACCACGCATCAATTGCAAAGACTATGGGGCAGATTTACAAGCCCCTTGCGACACTTTTACGCCGCCGTTGCGTCACTTTTGTGACGCAGCGGCGGCGTAAACAATGTGCCACGTTGCGACTTGTTTACAACGCGACACATCTAGGAAGATGCGTCACATTGTAAAGCCCTGCGTCAGGTTTCATGTGGGCACTGTGTCGCAGGGTGGGCGTTCCCTCGCAGGAAAGCCCCGTAAAACTGACGCAGTGAAATCGACAAGATTTCACTGAGTCAGCTTTACAACGCTGCAGCGTCAAATCCTTACGCCTGCTTCAAGCAGGTGTAAGGAGTGACGCAACACGTTGAGTATGGGTGGCCCTTGTGCCTTGCAGGAGTTGCGCTGCGCTTGCGACGCAACTCCAGAAATGCGCCACCCATACGCCACAAGATGCGTTACGCATCTGCCCTTCTTTGCACCATTGTGCGCCGCATTGTAAATGCGGCGCATCTGTGGTGGTGCAAGGAGGGAATTGCGTGACACATCTGTTCTGGCGCATCCCTGCTGATTTGCAGAGATGCGCCAGAACTTGTAAATATGCCCCCATGGGAGCAACTATATAAACTGTATACAGCAGTGTTGTTATTCAAAGTTTTTCTATTATTCCAATTTTCTGATTTCTTTAAAAAAACGTGGTCATAAACATCGGTTTTCACAGTGAAACAGCCTCTCAGGACAACTTAGGTTTGGTCTAGATAAGACTATGCCCTGTTTTTACCAATGAATAAACTATGAGGGATTTTAACATTTTTCAGAGAGGGCATTACGTTTAAAGTGTTGACGCTGGTAAGCAAGGGGCTGATTGATGTGCTGCTTATATAAATTATGGCCGTGACCTGTGTTAGTCATAGCACTTTAGTGATTGAAGGGATCTCCTGCACATGCACATGAAGAGATGTGTTTCTTCTGCCAGATTACAAATTATGGCAGAGTGCTGTTGTTGGAGACTAAGGTAGCCCCTGCCAGAATCCTTTCACAGTCCCAACCAACCAAGGATGCAGTGCACACGTCCTTAGCACTTAACTAAGCTACATCCAATATCAAAAGGTGTCCTGTCTTACACCTGGGAGAAGATCCTCTTGCAATGTAGAAATTCTTAAGTGATCCAAATAGGGAAAGTTCATTTCCCAAACTCTAATCATTTTAATACGCCTTTTATACTTTATTTCCATCACAAGGGGGACTGCATTGAAATGGACCAGCACTGTACCAGCTGTGCATTTTACCAATAATAGCGTTTACTATGGACTTAAACACTACTGACTATGTTTTTTATATGCAGTATGTTTCCCCACAGCCTAACACTACACCTGCTGCAATTCTTTTCGATGACTACTTTCTCAAAGGTTTCTCACAGCACCGACTGCATCTCTTCACTGGGGCATGTTCTGCTTGTGCCTTGTACCTATGGCATAGTTATGTTGGATTGGCATTGCTGGCACTGCATCTTGCCTATCATATGGGGACTGGTTGACTCACACCATACATGCTGGGCCTCTTACCTACAGTCTGGTTCCCCTGGTATCCTGTGAACAGTATCCACGGAGCCCATCCCTCGAGAAACAGGGCGGCCGCTCTTTCTGCCACGCGTACATCATGGCACCCCAGGCAGATGATGACATCACTCTGGCACCAACAAAGGAAATTAGACGCGTTATTTGTGAACAGCAAGTAATCAGTATGAAAGTTCTGGTTATTCTACAGGTATTTCTGAATTTGAAGATCAATTAAATACCCTATCAATCTTTTTTGTGTTTTTAGATCTCATTCAAATAACATAAATGAAAGCAGCGTGTGCAGAAAATGGGATGCCTGGAAAAACTGATGTACGTCCCAGTTTCATCAGTAGCTTAGACCAAGAAACATGAATCAATTTTTTTGTGGTAGATCCTCAAGTAAAACACTGATTATTTTTAGATATTAACATCTTCTTCTGCAGAAGGCTTACTTTAGAGGCCAAGACATGTTATAATGTAGGCATGTTCTACTCAAGGAGGGATGTACGTCAGTACAAGGCCATCAAAATGATCGCGGTACTTTACGATGCAGCCCTTGCAACGCAAGTTGTTACAACGACTTGCGCTGTAACCGCTGGATTGTGGATTAGTTGAATTTTGTATTCCAACTCCAGCCCACGTAACAGTAGGGAAGGTGTTGGAATAGAAAATCAAACTATTCCATTACTAAGAGCGACATCCAGCGCAAGTCGTAGTAACTTGCATGCACTGTAGGGGGAGGCATGCACTGGTGGGGGAGGCATGCACTGGTGGGGGAGGCATGCACTGGTGCAGGAGGCATGCACTGGTGGGGGAGGCATGCACTGGAGGGGGAGGCATGCACTGGTGGGGGAGGCATGCACTGGTGGGGGAGGCATGCACTGGTGGGGGAGGCAGGCACTGGTGCAGGAGGCATGCACTGGAGGGGGAGGCATGCACTGGTGGGGGAGGCATGCACTGGTGGGGGAGGCAGGCACTGGTGCAGGAGGCATGCACTGGAGGGGGAGGTATGTACAGGTGGGGGAGGCATGCACTGGTGGCGGAGGCATGCACTGGTGGCGGAGGCATGCACTGGTGCAGTAGACATGCACTGGAGGGGGAGGCATGCACTGGAGGGGGAGGCATGCACTGGTGGGGGAGGCAGGCACTGGTGCAGGAGGCATGCACTGGAGGGGGAGGCATGCACTGGAGGGGGAGGCATGCACTGGTGGGGGAGGCATGCACTGGTGGGGGAGGCAGGCACTGGTGCAGGAGGCATGCACTGGAGGGGGAGGCATGCACTGGTGGGGGAGGCATGCACTGGTGGGGGAGGCAGGCACTGGTGCAGGAGGCATGCACTGGAGGGGGAGGTATGCACAGGTGGGGGAGGCATGCACTGGTGGCGGAGGCATGCACTGGTGGCGGAGGCATGCACTGGTGCAGTAGACATGCACTGGAGGGGGAGGCATGCACTGGAGGGGGAGGCATGCACTGGTGGGGGAGGCAGGCACTGGTGCGGGAGGCATGCACTGGAGGGGGAGGCATGCACTGGAGGGGGAGGCATGCACTGGTGGGGGAGGCATGCACTGGTGGGGGAGGCAGGCACTGGTGCAGGAGGCATGCACTGGAGGGGGAGGTATGCACAGGTGGGGGAGGCATGCACTGGTGGCGGAGGCATGCACTGGTGGCGGAGGCATGCACTGGTGCAGTAGGCATGCACTGGAGGGGGAGGCATGCACTGGAGGGGGAGGCATGCACTGGTGGGGGAGGCAGGCACTGGTGCAGGAGGCATGCACTGGAGGGGGAGGTATGCACAGGTGGGGGAGGCATGCACTGGTGGCGGAGGCATGCACTGGTGGCGGAGGCATGCACTGGTGCAGTAGGCATGCACTGGAGGGGGAGGCATGCACTGGTGGCGGAGGCATGATCATGTAGGAGGCGTGCTCTGGTAGAGTAGATCTGTTCTGGTGGAAACGCAGTGGGGAGGAGGCATTCTCAGGTGCAAGAGGCGTGCTCTGGTAGAGGAGGTCTGTAGCGGTGGCAGAAGCGGTGATAGGGGAGGCATGCACTGGTGAGGGTTGTGTGCTCTTGTAGAGGAGTCTCACAACGATTTCGCCGGTGTGCTCTGGGGAAGGTGGTGTGCTCGAGCTGTGGTGGTATGCTCTGGAGGAGGAGATATGCTCTGGTAAGGGAGATGTGCCCACGTGGAGGTTGCGTAGACTGGTTGAGGCGTAGATAGCTTGAAGAGGTGTGCCCAGATAAAAGCGGTCTGCTCTGGTTGAAAGGCCTGAGCTGTTGAGTTGGCTCGAATTGGTGAAGGTGTTCTGTAAAGAGGAGGCATGCTTTAGTGGTGGCAGTATGCACTGGTGAAGAAGGTCCATAAAGGTGGAGGAGGCCTGCAGTGGCAGAGGCAGCCGGCTTTGATAGAGGAGGGCTGGTCTGCTGGAGGAGGCTTGCTTTGGTGGAGTAGGCGTGTACTGGTGAAGGAGGTCTGATAAAGTGAAGGAAGTGTATTCGGGCTGTGGTGGTCTGCTCTGGTGGAGGCGGCATAAACTGGTGGATGAGACGTGCACTGGTGGAGGAGGTGTGCTCTGATGGTAAAGGAGGTCTGATCTATGGTAGGGTGTTCCTGTGCAGCAGTTCACTGGTGGACAAAGACTGCTCTGGTAGTAATAACTGCAACCGGAATCTTAATCTGTAGTCCTGATTTCTTTGTTTCACTATGTAGTGTTCTCCGTGGCAGGTTGCTAGACTTTATTCTTGCACTGAACAGCGTCTGACCCCTCAGTCACGAGCAGATTTTCAACTCTGAATCCCACCTACCGACTTACACAGATTATAAATTGACCCAAAGCCTGACCACTGCGGAAACAAGTTATTTCATACCACAAAACCTGCCTGTGAACTCCGAACTCTCATCACCCCGGTCAATGCCAGTCAACATCTGCACTCCTGCTGTCCTCACCCCCACTGACCTCCAGTTTCAGGAAATAAAACCGTCCCGCTTCATCATATGGCGAACATGTTCTGTGGCGTACATTGATTCCAACAAAGATCACAGATCATTTCACAACCTCCCTCCTTGACAGATTCAGAATAATCTTCGGGTGATTGTGCCCTAGACATCCCCATCTCTAGATACAGACCCTCATTGTGGATTGTCAATCCATATCGCTAATCAGGTTTGTCAAAAAGTACAAAAGTAAGGCTTCGAGACCTGTTCTAGCTGCTGTCCTAGGTGCAGATAGTTCCAGAGTGAGCCAGCCCACCTCCACGTGTCTGCATCCATCCGCGGGACATCATAACCTGCAATCAGAGAGCATGCAGCAAGGTCAGAACTTTACTGGTTGATGGTCAACTCTAGCCCTCCCCCATAACCAAGAGATCTATAGCCCAACTTATTTACATGTTGGGTGAGCCTTGTACTAAAGGATTTTACGGGCTTGGGTTGTTCTTAATTTTTATCGGTCTGGTTCCCTTTGGTTCGGTACAGAGAAGAGAAACATCAGCTGGACATGGTCTAAATTGACAGATACACAAGTGCCCTGCTCTGCTGTGAGATGCTGCTCATCTACCTTACACTTCACAGGTTAGTAGGGAACAATGATCACTTCTGGTTGCCTTCAACTGTGTTTTAACGGTTCCAGGTACACGATCCCCTGGAAGATCAAAACTTAACCTTGGCAATGCTCTTTCCAGTGGAAAAATGGCCAGACTTGCACACCCTTCCTACACACCTCGCAAACCCATGAAAGCTTTTTGCACGTTAGCACTTTTTATGCACTGATTAAATCAGGTCCAAGAGTCAGTGTTATGAGAAATGTGCCAAGTAGCATACATAACAGAACACGTGCAATTGTAAAGTGGAAGTTCGGCCCTTGGGGGACCTTCAAGCTGAATAACAGATGTTTTTCCCCAGCCCAATGGGACTCATTTTAGCAACAGTCAAAGGACAGGAGGCCGAGTGGATTCACCAGGATTTGAACCTGTGAATAACTGAGCTACTGTAAATGTCTGAATCTTCAATTAAAAGTGCAGGAAACTGTGTTTTTGTTGCAGAACCCCCCCCCCCCCACACACACACACACACACTTTTTATTTGGTATTTGATGCAACTTTGACTGAAGTGTACTCGGTTCCTGCTAACCAGGGCCCTAGTACCAGTGTTTTCCTTAAAAATGTACAATTGTTCACCCAACTTGCAATACCTTTAGCACTCTCTGTAAGTGCCTAGTAAATGGTACCCCAGGTACCTAGGGTCTGAGGAACTAAAGAGGGTACTAAGAACGACAGCTCGAATTGTGCCTCCCAAAGGGAACCCTCACCAAATACATGCAAGGCAGCCTTTGCAGGCTGTGTATTTTAGTGCAGACAAAAGTGAAAACATGACAAGGCACACTTCCCTGTGTGCCATGGCCCCTACCACCGCAGGTCAAATGTGTAAGTCACCCCTACAGCAGGCCTAACAGCCCTAAGGCAGGATGCTAAATATTACATGAGAGGGCATACCTGCATGAGCAGCTATGCCCCTGTGCTGGACAGTCCCGTTACAATTAGTACAAGTGACCAGGGACGCCATTTTGAAACATGTGGTGGACACTAGTGAAAAAACATCTCCCCAGCTACATGATGGCTTCCCTGAAGATAGGGATATTTGGTACCAAACATCACATATTGATAAACCCATATTGATTCCAGTGTTGGATTTGTCAATACATGCACACAGAGGGTACCTTAGAGGTGCCCCCTGAAAACATACCAGCCTCTGGTGGGCTCGCTGACTGGTTTCTGCGAACCTAGGTTTTGACCTCCTAGGGTGGGAGCCTCTGCTCTCAGGAGACCCAGAACAAAATCCTGTACAAGAAGAGGGTGTAAAACCACCTCCCACAGGAAGGCCTGCTGATTAGCCTTCCTAAGCCAGCAACTTCAAAGAGCTGCCGCCTTCGAAATGCGAATCTGGTTGGGAAACATCCTTTACAACGCAACTTTTACCACGCAGTGCCTTTACCACGCAACTTTTACAACGCAAACCATTACAACGCATTGCGCTGGGGGCCGCTCTAGGATAGGGAATAAATTTAATTTACTATCCAACACCTTCCCTAGTGTCCACGGGGACTGGAGTTGGAATAGTAAATTAAAATATTCACTATCCAGCACCGCAAAGCGCTATGCGTTGTAAAGGTTTTCGTTGTAAATACCGCATTGTAAAGGCATGCGTGGTAAAAGCATGCATTGTAATGTCATACATCCATCTGGTTCCCCTCACAGGAGGAGAAGCCAAACCCCTTTGTCCAGAGACCCTTTGGCACCTGGACAGGTGGGAAAATTGTGCCACCCCAACTAGTACCACCACTAAGGTGGGCTAAACTGAGGTGGACACTTTTCAGAAACAGCCATCTTTTTGATGGCATTCTTAGGAATTCTGGGACAGGGATATGCCCACTTCCCATAGGGAGTGGTTATGTATGGGGTGTGGTGACCCCAAGGGTCAGAATCCCTTTCGCTACTGCCCTACACCCCCCTAACTCCCCTAAATTCAGTACTTAGCGGAGCCCCTGACACCAGAACAACAAATCCTACTGACCTAAAAGACGAAGAAGGACATGAAGAGTTGCATCCTATAACAATTGAAGACCCAGCAACTGACATGGCGCCAACCTTGCCAGCCTTCCTGCTGACTTTGACAATTGTGCCAAACGTCAACTTGTTCTGCCGCTGCTGAGCCCCCAAAGCCCGGTAGACCTGCACGCACTTCATCCAGAAACCAAGACCTCCCGAGAAGTAAAGCGGACCTTCATCCTTGCATCCTGCAGGCAACCAAAGACCCCTGTGAGATACCAGACGCCTGAAGACACCACTGCACCCTTTGATGCAAGCCCGAGTTGAAGTGAGCCAACTGTGTTATTGTGGTCCCCCAGCCCTCCAGAGACTGAGACCACCTTTGTGTCAACCATAATAAACTCTCTGACATCGCCGGCGGCTTCTGCAGCCAGGCCTCCTCTACCGCAACTGCTTCTGGTAAGAAAAACCAGACAACTGAAGACACCTCTGCACCTGTCGCCCCTGGGCAATGGAGAAAAGGACTAAAGGTGTCCCTACGTCCCGAGCATCAGGAGGCCTGAGCCCCCGTGTTGGTTCAGCCCGACTGCCTCCCAGCCAAAGCCTGCAACCTCTTTACGCAAAGACCAAACCACATAGCGTAACAATGGGCACCGACACTGTTTTGCAACTCTGCACCCGGCTGCCCCAGTGCTGCTGCTGGTGTTCTGCCTGTGCTGCCTTGGACTTTGCCCATCGCTCACCTTAACCCCTGGGGATTGGTCCTGTAAATCGCTGTACTATACCTGAATGCTGCATTGACTTTCCCTCCCATAGGATAACATTGCAGCTTCCAGAAATTGCACTGTAGGCTTTTTGAACTAAAAATAATTCCTATTTTAAAACCTACTTACCTGAACAATTTTCTTCTGATGCCTGAACATATATAAAGATACCTACTATTTTTATAAATTGGTGTGGCTCTCCTCGAGTTGAATGTCTCATTTATTGACCATTGTATGCCTTTTGAGATGTCTTGCACTCCTGTGTGATAAGTCTAAGGATGCTCGACCACACTACCCCCTAGAAGAGCACCTTGGGATTGCCATAGCGAGCCCCTGAATACTCATAAGGGAACCCATGGAGTCTTTGCATGCTGTACCTCTTTTAGATATCATATAAAAAGCCAGCTTCCACAAAAAGGATTTGGGGGTTTAATTTTAATTTGCTTTCTACTGGCACTTACTTTTTTAGGTCTTGGCTTTGACAGCACAACTGCTAGTTATTGCTGAGTTTGACCGCACAGGTGTACATACCATTTACAAAGAGTGGACTTTGGTTCCACCCCTTTCAGCCACAGGCTTTCTTCAACTAGTTTCTTTCAGCCATTGGTTTGAAACTTTGCCAATCACATCTTGCTTCAGCCCAATGGAGCATCCATCTCTCAAATAAAGCCACTGGCTGTTTGGATGTATCCTTCCATCTCCTCTTCAGCTCCTGCACTGAAATGCACGAGGGGCTACCATACATCTATGGCCTGCCCAATCGGAGGCTGATGGCTCCCGCTCATGTGCCGTGCTCGCAAGTGCTAATGTTGCATAGCACATTAAACCCAGACCTACTGGCTTTGCCAATGCTTGTTTTGAGTAGGATAAGTCCCTGAAACGGTCTGTGTCTTTACTATTATGCTCAATCTACAAATATGTGCATTAGGCACATACTGTACACACATGCATATGATTGACATGTCTGGTTTTGTGACTCATACATATTTCAAACATATAACTGATACACTTTACAAATCTCAGCAGCATCCTAGAATCGACCCTATCAGTTATCCTTTATTTCAATGGAATGCCCAGTCCATTACCGATGACAGAGAGCTTCCAAATACAGCAACAAAAAACACACTGACAAATGATTACAAAGCACGAGACCACTGGGCTCCACTGTTGACCTCCCCTCGAACAGTTATAACTTGACCTTTTAGCAAGTTAGTTGTTTTCCGAGATGGTTAAGGAGACTAATACCTACTTATGTTACAGAGTGTATAAAATATTCATAGCATAGATAACCATTCTCACACTGTCCTGTGACGAAGGCGGAAATAGCATTTGTATAATGATGTCACAATGTGGCGTATTTACTCAGATTATCAACGTCACAACATGCTTAGTGGTTTGTCTGAGAACACAGTGAGCGTCTGCAGCGGAGCCGAGAGCCAGGCGCACGGACGGGATTTAAAAGAGAACAGACTCGCCCACGGTACCTGGATGTCCAGGGAGGATTGTTGAGGGCGACTGGACTCAGGATGGAAGCTCGAGGGCTGAAGGGCCGGGCATCGGTGCCCACCCCTCACCCAGCAGCTGCTGGTACTGGGAGCTCCATGGTCGAGGCGGGGTGCCGTCCAATCTCTGCTGCCGCACGGGGGGGGCGCTCCGCCGCGACCCCCTCCCTTGTCATCACAGAAGGCCTGTTGTCTGAGCCGTGACAACGCAGCCGCTGCCGACGAGGACTTTCACGCGGCGCTGTACGAGGCCCTGGGCATCCGCCGCTCAGCAGCGGCCCGGGAGGCTTTGCAGGATCGATGCGGGGGCGGGCAGAGCGCGGGCACTTCCGGGGGTGCTGCCAGCTGAACGATAGCACCGGCACTGTATTACCGGTTCAATGCATGAGCCTAAAGGACATCCTGGGGACTTATGAATGTATTGCAAGGGACGGACAGTACCATGAAGGCAGGGCTACTGGAATTATGTCATTCTGCGGTTGCTGCGTTTATGCATTACTATCACTTTGCCACGTAATCCATCATCTGTAGCAAGTTTTAAATTTAACAAAAAAATATTTTTTGCTCAAATGGAACAAAAGCTAGTAAAACATGGTAACTAATAAAGTAATAATGCCAAAAAATGTGGCACCATCATCACTGGCCTTTCCTCCTGCATAATTTAATCAACCCTGCCACATAATTCTACTGGCCCCGTCTAAAAGTCACAGGGTTAAACCCGGCTAATACACTCAGCGTCGGATCCTTTTGTGTTCAATCACATGCATATCACTCTGTCAATTAATTATGGCTGATCTATCACTGAATAAAGGTGTACTCTGCATAGAGTGCCTCTGAACGTGCAGGATGCCAATGCTGCAAAGTGCCACCACGCATGCCATCCGGTCAGTGCAGGGCGTCTTTCGCAGCACTTTGCACAATGGGAATTGAAGAGTCCTGCTTGCAAAAATAAAAGTGAGATGGCATGTGCTAGAATGTAAAGTTTGACATGCTTAAACTCTAGGAGAGGATGAAGGCGTGACTTGACCAAAGTGATATAAACAGTGGCCCCTGTGCATCATTTTCAGGTATACTTTGGACGATGGGCACCGACCCACAGAAAACATTTCCAGGAAGTGCACCTCTGTTGATTTATGGTATCACACAGGCTTGGGCAAGGCCCTAGTTCTTGCAAACAGGCTTTCTGCTGTGCCCTGTGGAGATAAGATGAACTACCCTGCCCTGCATGGAGAGGCGCTGGAATACTGAAGCCACGCGAGCCTGTGTGATCGTGGGAAGATTTGCACAAGCCCAGGTGAGTAGGGTACCTGTAATCAAGAATACTCACATACAGTTAAGGGGCCAAAAAGTCCCCAAAGCTAACCTAGCCAGGAGAAGCAAGGGGGGAAGAATACAGACAAGCATTACTTCAAAGATGCATGTATTCAATTGAACTGGTCAGCCTACATCTTACCGCCCTTCCCTTGCTCCTAGGTACCCATCTGGCTCCCTCCACATTCCCAGAAGGACAAGATTGCCTTCACACCGTGTTCGTGTCTATGTTGTTGAGCACAATTTGGCTTATAGAGGTGGTTCTGGTTACAGAACATTTGCAGGCATCTTTCTAACCTTAATAGTTCCAGAGATATTGTGTATAGAGGCGCTCATGCCATACTAAAAGTCCAATTCCCAGCAGAAATGTGACGCCTTTAGCACCCACCATTTGAACCCTTTAAACCTTACTGGTAGCTTCTGAGACACAGGGACCTAAAGATATGCTGTCCAAGGTGCTGCATAAATGGTGCTAATGGAAAAAGTTGCTCAACTTTGCTGATAATATTTCTAGTGGATACCCTATCTACCTGCAGATTTCACATCTCTGGAATATTGTTCCAGGCACTAAACTGGTCAGGAAAATCTACTTGCATTGCACTCCCCAACAGCAGGAGGCGCTGGCCTCATATCAGCGCCAGAAGTAACAACATTTGACTTCAAGGAAGCCTTAAAGCCCCCCACTGTTGAGATATCAGCTTCCCATCCCTTTCTGCTGCACCAATGAAGCAGCAGGACGGGAGCGACATCAGGTTGTGAGACATATGCAAGTACATAAAGAATGAAATCTTATGAAGTGGCCACTAATCATCCAGCAGAAATGGGCTGGAGTTGTAAGCTGTGTACTTACCTGTGAAATTACAACATTGTTTTTCTTCAATATGTTAACATTGAACTGTTTGAGAAATGCACTGTGTCCACTTTTAATACTTAAAAACTGTGATTTTACAAAACGTATTTTACTACAACAAAGTATCTTTGGTTCGAAGTAATAACATACAAAAATTAATAGTCTTACAAACAATTGGTCTCGGATTAAGACATTGAGTGTATGTAATAATTTCTTGCCCGAGTGTGTACAACAAATGCGTAACACAGCCCTCTGATGGGGAACACCCTTTATAACGCAACTTTTAGCACGCAGTGCTATTACAACGCAGACTTTAAAACGAAAACCATTACAACGCATTACACTGGGGGGCGCTCTAGGATAGGGAATAGTTTTAATTTACTATCAAACACCTTCCCTAGTGTCCATGGGGACTGGTGTTGGGATAGTAAATTAAACTATTCACTATCCAGCACCCCCCAGTGTAATGCGTTGTAATGGAATGCGTTTTAAAACTTGCGTTGTTACAGCATGCGTGGTAAAAGCATGCGTTGTAACAACGTACATCCCCCTCTGATAAGCCTAACTGCTCAACCACAATATCACACAAGAGAGCATTTAGTATTATCTATTTTAGCCTCTGCAAAGCCTCTGGGGAGCCACTGGACTCTCTGCCCAATATACCTTACTTTGATATAGTATATGCAGGGCTAGCTTCCCTCAACACCATACAGATTCCTAGTTGATGCCACAAAGACCACAGGTTCAGCGGCTCCCGACAGAGAGGTTGAGACTCCCCATTCCCTCTTGCTTTTTGATATACCATAGTGATTGTATTGTCTGTTCAGCTCTGAACAGACTGACTGCAACAGGAAGGGAGGAATGTCTTCAACGCTTGGCAAATCACGCAGTTCAAGCAAATTGATGGGCAAGTTCTGCTCTGCTGGAGACCTTTAGTTTCTCCAGGTGAGCGCTCATCCTAGAATGGAGGCATCAGTCACAACGGTGGTCATGGCTGGAGGATTTGAAAGGACATCCCACGTATAACCTGTCACCACTAGACAGGTTATACGCCACACTGCACCAAGCAAGCTCTACTGCAGTGTCCTGGAGATCACTATGGAGTCCAACTGACCACCCATGTGCTGGAACAACTGCCTGTGGTGCACCACTGGAAGGCCATCATGTGATAGTGAATATGCATGCCCATGAAGATACAAGAAACCAACAGACTGAGCAGGAGTTGGACACACAGGACATGAATACAACCATCTTTCTGAAATCACAGGAGCAGAGCATGGACGACTTATATCTAGGGCTCCCGGTTTTATGGTATTTATTTGTTTAACATTTCCATCTGTATTTATCCATATTTAATTTTTGGCCACTTTATCTGTATTTATCCTGTATTTATTTAGTGTTTTGCAGCTAAATGAAGTTGTAAAACTGTACATTTCCATATTTATTTAACTGATAGACATGGTCAAACTCTGATGTCCGTCGTGTATTCGCTATTTAAGCTGCCAAATATTACATAACAATACATACACTGGTAAATATTAGCATCGTACCACAAATGTTTGTGGACATACACCACTATTTAAGGACATTTCATCCTGTTTTGTAACTTCCCATGCTATCCATCTGCTCAGCTGTTGGGCTATAATTCATGAAAGACAACACTAGATCATTTGCGCTGCAGACCCGCCTGATCCGGAGCATTTCCCCATAGGGGATGCTCCTAATCAAATCCGGTGGGTGGTGGCTATCGGCGTGGAGTACAGTATTGCCCGCAGTGGGCTTTCTGTACAATTTTGTTTCCAACTTGTCCTCTTTAATTTCAATTGTGATGTCCAAAAAATGTGCCTGGGACTGGCTAATGTCTGATGTGAACGCTAGGTTGAAATCATTGCAATTCAGGATCTCAACACACTTAACTGCCTCTGTGTGTGTGCCTTGCCAAATCAAGAACACATCATCGATGTACCTATACCATCGTATGATGTGACTATTGCAGATGTCACGGTGGTCACCAAAGAGGACCTGTCTCTCCCAGTAGCCCATGTGTAAACAGGCATAACTGGGAGAGAAACAGGCCCCCACACACATATATATATATATATATATATATATATATATATATATATATACACACACCCACACCCTTTACCCTTAGTTCCCAGTCAATACCCTCCTCTGAGCTTAACTGTGCCTGTGCCTTGAACTTGCTCTTATATTCGACATACAGTGAATTTTCCTACTTACTCAAAGGAAGACTTGGATCGTACTAATCTTTTTTTTTATGTATATATGAGGAAGAGGAAAAACAGAATAGGACAAAAATGGAAAAAAAAACTTCAACAATTCTTTATGCAGGGTTCCTCATTTGTTATCACTACGCACCTCTTCTAAGTCATAGTTCTTGAGGGTCAGCGAGGGTGATCTGCTCCAATAGATAGCCGCATTGCTACCTTCTGCGCCATAAAACACCATCCCTGTACCCCTCTATAAAAGGTGCATCTTCCCACAATTCCTCGTTATTTTTCAGTCTACTAAGAAGCAGGCTCTTTTGAGTTAAGATCCACTGCAATGAAACTGCTTTGGCTTTCTGTTCCATTGTATTTAATTCTTATTCCAGATGATCTACCGGCCAGTGATCAAGGGCCAAACAATAACTGTCCTTCTCCATGTCTCCCTTTATGTGCAGGTCAACAAGGCATAGGCCTTACAGTGATGCTTGATGACACATTAGGTTATGTTCTGGGATTGCACCAAGAACTTGGAACTCCTTTTCCCCTGAAATCAGAATGAATCCCTCAACTGTTTTCTTCAAGAAAGAAGTCAAAGAACTCATTATGAATACATTTCTTCCCTAGATCCTTAGATTCCCCTCCAGATTACTCAATTTTCCTCATGACTAAGCATACTGACTAAGTTGTGTTTTTGACTTCTCAATCCTGACACTACCCTCACTTTTATCAACACTGCATGTTTGTAGAAAGCTGGGGCTCTGCTGCAGTAGCTCCCCCCCCACTTTTTGCCAGATTTCTGATGCACTTTGACTGGTTGAGATTTAACTCTAGTCCTCCCCCTTAAGCAAGACTTATATCCCAACATCAAAAGGGCCTTGCAGAGCTTGCAGAAGCTCATTCTTCTAAATCGTCCAGGGCCTAAAAGTCAGAGGTGTCCTCATTCATTGAGAAGCCCTGTACATTGTCTGAGCCAGTAACACAGATTGCTGTGTTAGTGCCATCTTGGCTTTTTTTCTGGACTAGGCGTCAGAAGAAATCTGTTCCTTTCTCTTCCATAAAACCTAAGCCCTCGGGTGAACTCCCTCTCTATCTTTTGACATGTCATTCCAATCAATGGCATGAGTATCCCCAGGGAACAAATTCCAAAGGGCATGCTAAGGTACACATTAGAAACCGCATGCTCATCCTTCGAAGGAATCTTTGCACCACAGAAGGGTCATTTGTCAAAAACAGGACTCATAGTGGTGGAAAAGGCATACAACAAGTTCGCTCTAGGAATAAGAGAAAAAAAACCTCCTAGCTTCAAAAAACCTAAACATGGTTGAGATGAATGGATGCTTCAAAGAAATCGACTGCAACAAAATGTGACCAAGAAATCAATTTCTTTTAAGAAAAATTAGCCTAAAATTGCCAAGTTGTGTTTAGTTATCCTTGTGCAGATAGAAAAAAATAACTGCCTGCCTCTGGGGAGTATTCTGGGGCATATTCTAGGGCCTCAAAGCTTCAAAATGCCTGAATGTGAAGGGTAATGTGCAAGGTATCATACACAGATTTTATTCCTTGTTGGTGAAAGGTTCTTTCAGAGTTTCAGAGTAAGTCCTTGGTGCTCACTTACGCGCCTGAGGGAAATTATTACAGCCAGAAAAGCAACTTTCCAAGATAGAAACAGGAGAGTCCTTGAGTGCTGGGGGTATCCTGGGTGGGATAACCCTTTTAAGTCCTTGCAAGAAGGCTGTAATGAGAGGAACCCTGAATAGGGAAGGGTGTTACCTGTTTTGTAGGTAAGCTGTGGCAGCAGCCAAGTGAAGGTGAATGGAGGGATAAACTAGGTCTTTATATTGTAAGTGAAGCAGGTAGTAAACAAAACCTTTACTCACTGGTTTCAAAGGTCAATGTGGTTAGGTAGGCAGTAATGTACAAACCATTTCCATTTGACCAAATATCAAGCACCTGTAGTGGGCCGACTAGCCTCTTTGCGTATGGACATACATTCTAAAGGTAAGTTGAGGTAACCAAATTCTAGGACCTCAGGAGCCATATGGCAAGGTGCACCTTCTTGGAGTTGGGGTATCTGTCTGTGTCCTTGTGTGGAGTGAGGTCTGGTGGGTTGGGCAGCTTCTCATGAGAAACTACATGAAACTCAAGGAGGGTCGTGAACCAGGGTTGTTTGGCTCACATGGGAGCCACCAGGATGAGGTTGAGAGATGTTTGCACAGACTGTGAACCATGTGCAGAAGTAGTGGAAGAGGAGGAAAAGCATAGGCAAATATCCCTGACCAAATCATCCATAGAGCATTGCCCATGGACTGGGGGAGTGGAAACCTGTAGGCAAAGTTTAGGAATTTGGTGTTTTCAGTGGTTGGGAACAGATTTAATTAAGGGACTCCCAAACGGCTAGAATACAGGAGTAGGACTTGAGGGTAGACTTGTTGCTGCATCCTGATGAGCAGGCCTGCAAAATCGTTGTATGCTCCCAGAAGATTCTCCGCCACCAGATTTACTTTGTGGTGAATCACTCAACACCAAATGCTCTGTCCTCACGCAGACTGGAGAGTAGACGCCTCCTTGTTTCCAGAAGTAATACATGGAAGACATAGTGTCTATTCTGACTAGAATCACTTATGGTGCCTTTGAGTACGAGTACCTGCACTTTGTCTCGGAAGAGGCGCTGGTGTTCTGGAGAGGTGGAGTGTTTGTGGTGGGGGATGTTTGGTGTTTGAACTGTCAGTTCCAGGTACTACAATGGAAAGGACCCATTGATCTGAAGTGATCCTTTGCCATTGTGGGAGGACCCCCTGCAATCATCACTCAACAGGTGTTGTGTGGTCAGGGGGAAAGAAGACAGAGTCACTGCTTAGAGGTTCCCCCTTTGCCCCGGTCTCTGGAGTTGTAACTCCTTTAGGCACGTCTAGAGCAGCGTTTCCCAAACTGGCTGGTGGGTCACAAAAGTCCAAGCAATAAATAAAGATGTCTTTAAATTCTGCATTCATCTTGTCACATTTGCTGAGCTTCAAAGACAGAGGTCAAACGTCATAGTTTGTCTTCTGACCAATTGCTGTTTTTTTTTTTTTTAAAACAAGCAGGGTGTTGTTTACAAACCCTCCCACTTTGCTGTTAGAGAAAGAAAAGCAACACACGAGAACGTGTACATACTTGTAAATTAACTGTATACATTCAGCATTTAGGAAAGCAAAAATGAAGCACTTTTTTGGTATTTCTTTTAGTGTGATGGAAACCAAGATTTAATAGAATCAAAACAAATCCAGACACTACTTGCTGATGCACAAATGATAAATATTCATGGAAACCAGTCTCTCACCCATCATCATTTTTGTGTAATATAGTTCTATCAGTAAAACTGTATGTCTGTGCAAATGTAGTGGCCATTTCAATAGAAAATGCACTGTTTGTAAATGTCTGCGCTACCACACAATGCTTTAGTTACATAAAAAAATTGCCCACCTCACGTTCATTAAAGCTAGGTGGGTTACAAATCCTGCTAATTTACAAATCGGGTCATGGTTCTAAAACATTTGGGAAGCGCGGCGCTAGAGTATCCAAGGTAGGCTGCTTATGTTGCTGCTGCCTCTGATAGAGGGTGGAAGGGTTCGGGGGAGGGGGTAGATTTGGTACTGCCATGAAACTGTGTCTTACGAAAGGCCCACGGGGCGATGGGGAATGGAGAGCCCCCACTGCCTTGGCGGTGTCCGAATCCTTTTAGATCTTCTCCAGCATCTGATCCACTTGTGGTCCAACGAGGTGTTCCCCATCAAAGGGCAAGTAGCTCATGTGCTGCTGGACGTCTGGCTTAAAGCTCGAGCCACAAGTGGCGCTGGATGAGGTCAGTGGTGTTTATTCCTCTTGCAGCGGTGTCCGCAGCATCTAAGGCAAACCTAATGGTGGCATTAGAGACAGTCTTGCCCTCGGTAATGAACTCTTCTGCCCACTACTTATACTGGTAGGGGAGGTGTTGGATCAGGTCCCCATCTCAACCCAGTGGGCCCGGTCATATCTGAAGAGCAAGCAACTAAATTGACAATGAGCTAGTGGTTGGCAGACTGGGCAGCCATGCTTTGCCCTGACATGTCAATCTTCTTACTCTCCATGTGTGACTGCAGGGTGTCACAAGTACCCCGGCCAGTAACTTGCTTACGAGCAGAATGCACAACCAGCATGCCCAATGGAAGTAAGCCCTGTATCTAAGCTGTATCCAAAGAGGGTGGGGGTTATATATTTTTTTATCCACTCTCAGAGTAAACACTCTGGCTTTCACATGGCTTGGCTTGTAATATGTTCTTGAGCATGGGGCGATATTGGAAAGAATGCTGGGTATTAGAGAGCCCTTCAACATTGAAGTCATCCTTCTCAGAAATAATGTGGCCATCCTGTAAATAACCTCAGGATGAGAGGTGGTGTCATCGGGCGGGGATGGCTTGGCAGTGTACAAATCAGGGTCATTATCCCCTGGATGCGGCCAATGAATGGATGGGCAACAGGCTGGGATACCATACTCACGCTGGGCGTCTTTTGGAGATGGGCCAGCTGGGGCTGTTAGTCTGTCTCAGAGCCCAAGGGAGAATTCAGCTGAAGGGACGCTACCACAATGGCCCATGAGCAGGCATTACAAAAGTAAACACTTGCAGCAAAAAGTGGACAGACTTCAATCTGGAGGCTGACAGTCTGGAGGACATGCCGACTGGTGCAGTGAGGACAGGCTTAATAGCCCCAGGAGGTGAATCTCATTAAATCAAGCCAGAGAGGCATACAAACGAGGTAAAATGCCCACGATGGCACAGCCACCACCGCCAGGCAGCCTGGCACTCCAGGTGGTAGCCAGTAGAGTCAAGGAGGACCAAACTGAGGCCACAAATTATGCCAACGTGGATATGTCAACCAATCCAAGTTAGATGGGCCCATCAACCAAACCTAACCTATAAACACAAACCTAATCTACATACCATTATGGAGAAAAAAGCAGCTTCTCTGTAAGCACATTTCTCGAATTCCTAGGTACCTTCCACAATACCCACTTTGCTCTAAAGTTAGCGATTTCTGTGACCACAAAATCAGGAAATTAGGTTCAAGAAATCCCCTACCTGCCATTAGGCTCTGTTCTGAAACCACTCTTGCCGTTTGATGATCTGCGCCAAAGGTAGCACCACCTTTGTTTTCTCTGATCTCGAACTGTGGACCGTTCCCAACACGGGGGACAGGCTGCAGTGCATTCAAAAAGCTTTAACAGGGATTTTTAGCGGCTGTATCAATAGCTTCTGCTGCTTTCACCACTCAGCAGCTAAGGGTCATTAGGGTCAGAAGCCAATAAAAGCTTTGAAAACCAGTGAATATAGTACAATAGGCCAGCTCCACAGGCCTTGATGTATCCATCACAGGCTGGAACAGAAGGTCATCAGGGAAGCATATTCCACATTCTGACTCTGCAACATCACTGTAGCGGAAAGGAGTCTCAATTTTCTTGGTTCAATTGGCAAATCAAATCTGAAGAGCAACTCGCCACACTATCTGCGAACCACAAATGATGAGAACTGTAACTGATTGAAGCAGCTTACAGTCAGTGCGTCTCTGGTGAGAGCAAAGTACCAGAATGCATCACAATATTGAGAACCACCATGCAGAGGTTTAGCGTGGGTTGCCAGCGCCTGGGGCAAGGCAAGTATCATTCCAATTTTCTTTAAAAATGTTGACCCCTATTAAAATTTTGCGCCCTTAAAACTTCCCCACGTACTTCGCGACTGGGGAGCAACCACCCCTGAGGCCCCCGCACGCTACGCCACTGTCACCATGCAACATACAAAGAGGTCTTTAGTACATATGTGCGGTTTGTAATGCAGGTGGGCAGAACCGATTATGATGCTCTTGTGAAGAAAGCTGCATGTCCTATCTGATGGAACAAGACATGATCAGAGCCGGTAGCCTCGGGTGAGGCAGGCATCCAGCACGTTACTCGACTACCCTATGAATACGCCATGACTCCTGAGGGGGCGGATAAAAGATACACCGCAACGATAAAACCAGGATGTCTATGAGGGTTTTCGAATACAAACCAAAGGTTTTGTAGATACCAGTGTCCATTCTATTTTTGATTATCGATGATCAGAGCCGCTCCATAAAACAGGAATGCTACGGAAACAGTTTCAGTTACGAATAACTGCTGGTTGCACAATACGTTGCGGCACATGAGCACCTACAGTATTGTATGGAAATTTAAACAAGTGCCCAGGTGAATCCCAAATCTCTTCCCCATGGAAATCATTTAATGGCTTGAGCTGGAACCCTGAGACTGTCCTTGCGACCCCATAGCCTCAGAAATCACAAAGACGGTGCCAGGAACAGAGGCAAAATGGTCTCAAATGAGCCCTGCTTACTTTCTGTTGCCCACAAGAGCTGGGACATTTTAATTCATTCCAGCATGCAGGACACTATAGAATGTTTTAATTATGGCAAATAGATGTGATCTGAAGTGTTGTCATGCACACACCCTAATAATGAATTTAAATGTTGCGTTCCTGTCTCCTTTCACTCCCCATCTCCTCCCTTTCATTTCAGGGCTCTACTCAGTTTCACATTCAGTTACTGCTGAAATCCGTTTGTACCAGTGCAAGGCCTCTCTGCCAGGACAAAAGACAGTGTGGCTTTCCAGGGACAAGGGTTGGAATGTCAGAGTCCCACTAAGTCCAGGCCCTACCGTCATGCCCCTTGTGCCACAAGGTCTTTAACTGACCTCTCCCCCAAAAAACACTGGCTTCTAACTGTACATATTTAATTTCCTACTTAGAATTCAATATGGATTATCTCCCTGTCTCTAAATGTGTGTATTACAATAACAGAAACAATGTACAAATGGTATTCGAAATACATAACTCCTGTTTAGACCGAATGTGTATGTTACATTTCTTAGAGCTCCGCTCCTGGGTTCAAAATGTGTACTTTGAAAATCGCAATTGAAGTTCATTTGAATTTTAGCCCTAGGCGAAGTTTTGCAAATTGACCAAAAAACTCTACGCAGGGTTCTAGATGTGGCAGAGTGCATTAGGTTGCACCGTTCATGCGGATTTTTTGTGCCGGGTGTTTGTCCCGCGCTTGAAAATAAGCACGAACTGCACCATTGTGCTGATTTGTGAGAACAATGAAAGAATTGGAGGTAAGAGGCTAACAGATGAGGATAGTGGGAATACATGATAGTAGTGGCTTTGTGCAAAGAAACCCTAAAGAAATAGATAACAGAGAGAATGGCAGGAGGATAAGTTGGGAAAGTGAAGGGAGTGAGTGAATGAGGGGAAAGGAACAGGCAGTAGGTGTGAGGACATGAGAGGTGCATTTTAAAATGAACTAAAAACAGGATCCGTTTGGTGTAAATCAATTAAATCCATGTGGTTAAGAGGAATGGGAGACAGGAGGAGCAGGGCGAATGAAGTAATAACGAGGAAAAGATTAGCATGAAGGAGAGGGGTAGAGATGGTAAAAGAAAGAGATGGGATCATATTAGAGGTCTATGCATTATTAGCTTTCATTATTCACTCAAAGTTAGAAGCAGCTCTGTGGAGCTTGTGGCACCTAATAAAATCCTCAGCCTGTACTTGCATAGGTCCTTATTTGGCCTATAATAATTTAACATTACAGGGAAAAAGTGTGTGATTATAACATGTCAGCACCCTAGTTAAAATATATGTGGTCACTAAAATAGGTATGTGGCTCTTGTGGTAGCAATTATGGTAATTTATTACCCTTGGACTTATTCTGAAGTTTACTGATGCCATCCCTGATCCATCAGGCCAAAAGTTCATACAACATTGATTCCTGGGAAAATGTAATATCCTGTGATGTCAGAGGGCAGGTGATGTCACTTCCCCTATCCCTGGGAGTTTGGTGAATCAACGTTCATGCTCTTTTCCATTGGTTACTTTCTGTGTCTTTAACCTTTTCCATGCACGTGACGGAGCCGCTGCGTCATGCGCCTCGGTCGAGCTGTGTCCTATGAAGGAGCGGTTCCGTCATGGCCCGCTCGGCGCGAGTTCCCCGCCTGCGCTGGACGTTCCATTGAGCGGGCGGGGCCATGACGGAACCGCTCCGTCATGAGCACAGCTCAACCGCGGCTCGTGACGGAGCGGCTCCGTCACGAGCATGCGAGCGCCGCTCGGCCCCCCCTCCCCCCTAGCACTGCGGCGGAATTGCCGCCGCAGCGAAGGGGTTAATAAATGTTCAAATACAAAACTATAAAAACTGACATATGTTTTCTTCCCCTATCTCCTCGTCAGCGGCAACTGATTTGGTGGTCTGTACTGAGGAGACCATATACTTCTTGGAGAGTAAATCAGTACACTCCACATTTCTCTCTAATTCTCAAAATCTCTCAATCCAATTCTGCTGACTCTGGAGACAGTGCCCTTCTTATCTACTCTTCAGAGCAAAAGTCAACCATCCACAAGATGACCACATGAGGTTCATCTTTTTTCATAGCCTGTAGCCTCCCTTGGAATATTCTCAGTCTAGACCACTTCCTGTGCCTTGGAGGGATCATGGGTTATAGTGTTATTCCAGGAGTGTCCATGGAAGTCCTGCCATGCTAGATTTGCAAAAAAATAACCAGTGTCATTTAAATGAGTTCCAAAAAGTTTCATTGCATAATTATTTATCTTATCTACATATCCAGAAATACAGCATGTATTCTGCCCCGTTTTTATATACAGTCTAGTTAACCGCATCGCTGCTGCGGTGATTTTTGCGCTGTGCTGCAAATTACCATTTTGCTGTTGTCATGACGAGCTCAGCTCGTCATCAGCAAACGACACCCGTGGGTGATGACGAGCTGAGCTCGTCATCAGCATCGAAAGGGTTAAGAGCTATGAATTTTCAAGCGGCGCCGTTGCCCAACACTCAAGTCTCCTGGTCATCGCTCTATGGACGTGTACTCCACAGCAGAGCAGCTCCTCCAATGCCCTCCATTATGTTGAGGTCCTCTATCTGCCATACCTTCTACTTTCTTCATGCCTGGTGAGGAGAATGTAGCAGAGCAGTCTAAAAACCAAAACAAGGTTTCCCAATTTGTGTAATCACAAGGAGGACTCCAGAACACAGACATGTGGCACGTATACGTAGTGTATCAGATATAAAGGAGATTGAGAAGGCTACACCTATCTCATCAAGCATGGAGGAGGAGCCATTCCCCTTTCCTCCTCTCAGAATCCCTCCTACCACAGGAGAGGCTGCTTCATCTGTACACTTTCTTTCTCTACATAGCTGTCATAGAGTTCCCTGAGATGCAATACCAGCTCCTCCACATTCTGTCCAGTTATTGCAGACAGAGGGATCACCTTTTCCTTTACCCGCTCTCGAAGGAGCGGAAGGTTTTCCTGGGACTCGTGAAGGTCCATTTTGTTGCCCACAATGGCATGTGGTCTCGTTGATAAGCCTTCTTCATACTGCTCAAGTTCATATTTCAGCTTCTGCAGCTGGGCCCATGGCTGGGCTGCCGACATGTCCAGCACATACAGGAGAAAGCGGCAACGCTCAATGTGCCTCAGGAACGCAAATCCCAGCCCTCTGTTCTGGTGTGCTCCACTGATAATACCAGGGATGTCAGCCACTGCAACAAGAACATGAAAGTAAAAACAGAGTTCTTAGTCTAATACAAGCAATCTTAATCTGTATGCAATGAAAGACAAATACTGAGCTGAAAAAACCCAGTCTGCATGCAACGTAAAAGTACATGCTCATGTTAAAAAGAAAACAGAGCTGTCAGGCTAACACAAACAATGGCAATCTGTGACAAAAACCAAATACTAAAGCAACTCACATAACAAAAACAATCCAAGTTTCTAGTCACGGGAATCAAAAGTGTATCTTAAAAGAGGAAGAAATCTTATAAACTGTTTAGACACCAGATACACCTATGGCATAGGATAAGCTCAGCTTCGTTTACACTCGTCCTTGTACTGATTTTGCCTATATATTTCGAAGGCATTCATACAATTCCAGTTATTACCAAAATATATGCACTATAAGTAACATCAAATTTACTGAGGCTAAATCTTCCATTCTTTGAATAATTTACATAACATAATAAAGTCTGCTGTCTGGCTTGGACACCATTCAGATTTCACACAAGGTTCTTTCCTTGCTCGGTGTACTCACATGACCTTTACTTGTGGAAAAAGAGTTAAATTCCCAGTCCGAGCTCAGAAAGTCACTCATCCACCCTGCACAGAAATGACTGATCCTCAGAGGCTTACAGGAGAATAAAAGGGAGTTGTATGACAACTAAATCACTCCCTCTGGAAGTTGAGGTCTTCTATCATTTACAGAGCACTGGGTTTTCCGCCATCATGATTTTATTTAGCAAATCTGATTGTATCCGTAGAGAGATTCTTAACAAGGGCATCAATAGTGTTTTCAGATCCAAGTATCAATCTGAGTATCAAATCTGTGTCAAGGCTTGTCAAAAGCTTTGGACATGCTCTGTATCTGTGCAGTTAATGCAACAGACATATATCCCATTGGATGTTTTAAGAAGAAACGGCAAAGAGGGAGGGGGGGAGTGGGAGGGGGGGGGGGGGGATACAGGTTTACAAATACCTCATCCTAAAATAAAAACCATGTGCAGAGTCGATATGTGTATGAGAACACATCTGAAGATAAAGGAAAATTTGATAAACTCACCCAACTATGACTCTATTGCTTCAAGATGTATTTTCTCAATGTTTAAAGGGATCATCAGCCTACTGATTGTCCTGCACTTACACAACCTGCAGCATTAAATGCCCGAACCGTAGACAAAGGACTTAAACAAAGCAGCGGGACTTTAATTGCCGGTATAGCCCTGCTACGGAGGGCTATAAGGCTATTAGAACATTCTGCCACCAGAGGGCAGAATGTTCTAACAAATAAAACAAAGCTTTCAGGGAGCGGGGGGGGGGGGATTGAAATCCCTTCAGGCTCCCTGAAGCCTTTGTTCACAGCCAGAGCTGTGAACAAAGAAACATTGAAATGTTGGAGCTCCACGCTTCTATCAGCCATAAGAAACCTGGAGCACTCCATTGTTTTCAATGGATCTCCCAACATTCCAATGTTCTAATGTAGAGTAATAGCAATCCACCCAATGAAGGTCCTGAGGAAAATCCTGGACCTACTGCCCCCTAGCTCCAGAAAAACTATGGTACATGCCTTGGTCACCTCCCATTTAGACTATGGGAACTCCCTCCTATGTGGACTCAGTAAAAAAGGCCTAACACAGTTACAACGCGTCCAGAACGCAGCTGCTAGGCTGGTCCTAAACCTCCCTAGGAGAGCCTCGGGGAAGCATGCATTACGTTCCCTGCACTGGCTCCCAATAAAGGAACCAATTAAATTTAAAACCATGTGCATCACCCACCGTATAGCTCACAAAAAAGCACCTCCATATCTCCAGGACTTGCTTCCAATCTACCGTCCCTCACGCCCTCTGAGATCGATGGGCAGCATGCTATTAGTGGCTCCACGGATACACAGAGCAAGGATGGGAGGACGGTCCTTTAGACACCTTGCCAGTAAAGACTGGAATGACCTACCCATCGAATTGAGGATGGAGCCGTCTGAAACCAGGTTCAGACAGAGGCTGAAAACCCATCTCTTCCCCAAGACATAATCTGCATAGTCTCCCCGGTCCCTAGTGCTCATCCTCTGTGAGCTAAGCTTAAGAGATGATGGTGGGAGTATCAGCGCGGGGACGCACTGTTCTCTGTGCAACCAGGCGCTTAACAAATGTCATTAACTAACTAACTAACACCCATAAATATCTATTGACTTCAACATACGCTTTTCACAATCAATAGATCAGGCCTGCTGCCTTTTTCAGAACATTTCATAATAAAGAGATAGGTCTGCAGCCATATTCATTGGCTTGCTATCATAACCTACTCAGTCCTGCTCTATTGAGTATAAGCTTTGCCACCAAAATGTGCAACAAAAGCTGTGAAAAAACAGAGGCAAGGTAGTCTGGCCTTGATGTTTTATGAGCCAGGGTCCCTTCCACCCTACCTTTTCCTCCCCCTTAATCTCACCATGAAACAACAGCTAATGGGATTGCGCTTTCGTCTAGTCCCACTGAAGTCCTATTGGTACGGGCGGAGAAATCTAGAGGAGAAGGACAGGCGATGCTGCCTCTGTGCTAAGAGAGGAATCACTGACCAACGCGCTTTGTATCTGTGAGGCGTTACCCCAATAAGGAAGTTTTAGCTTCGACCACTTTGGCACATCTTGAATGTCCAAACCCGTCAAGGAACCACAGAGGTGTGTTTGAGAGGGGAATCTGTATAATTGGCTGCCTGCTTTGTGAAATTTATGAAGGCTGCAGTAGCACTGCACTCTTCAGAACAATTACAAGAAACTGTTCGTGGGCAGAACCTTTCATAACTCTGAACGCTTAGTCAATCACTGAAGAGAAAAATGACTAACTCCCCTTTACCAAACTCAGACTAAAACAGAGACAGACGGGCCGAAATGGAGAATTCTGGAGGTTGGGGGGGAATCAGCACGTCTGCTACTAACCTCCTCAGACATCTGATTTTAATATGTCACTCGCTTCATTATCGCTCTTAATTATTGATTTATTTATGTGTGCTGCGCTATCTCTATTGTAGTTGTTTTTACATACAAGGGTTTTTAGATTGTAATGATTTTAAGTAATTGTGTAATTGTAAAACAAACAAATACATTTAAGTTAAAAAAAATTTTATAAATAAAGAATTGCCTCGCCATCATAAACTCAGTCCTGCTCTATCGAGAATAAGATTTGCCACTAAAAAGTGCAACAAAGAGGTCTTTAGTGGAAGCACAATTATAGCCCACTCAAATCCTGTACTTAGGGGAAACAACATTTGTACGGAACCCCAGCCCCTCTCTCAGTGGTACTCTGAAAGCTGTTTGTTGATCATAAAAAGTCACACAACAGTTGCACTGTCCAGTGAGACCCAAAAATCCATTTAAGTTAGTGCATCTTCTGGAATCGCATACTACTCTCAAACACAAAACTTCTCTCTGAAGTCTAGAGTTAATGATGGAAGGTGAGGGTTCTGGGGCTGCAATACAATTCTCATGGCTGCCCTCTTACCATCTGCGCTGCTGCCAGAAGAAACAAAAAAACGTAAAATAACTAGTTATCCAAGTCACGATAACAGCATTACAGGGTCATGTGTGTGTGTTCCCCTAAAAGGTCATGCTCAAGCAGCCATACTGCTGTTGGCTCAGGCAGCTGGATAAATAAACACAATAACCCCAGCTGTGTGGGGGGAAGCACTTCTTTTCTGTGGAAGCAAACAACTTGTGACCAAACAAAATATGGGCTCCTAGCTACCAACCGGTGGAGAGAATTAAAGCCCATCTCTGCAGCACTCCTGAAACCTCTTTGTGTTGATCACATAATGTCTGGCAAAAGTTATGCTGTTAACTTAAACCTACAAACTACAACAGCCATCAATCGAATAAATGAAAAACATTGCTGAGCTGTAACTACCTGTTTTGCGGCGTAGATTCACAAGCAATGTATACTTCTGACATCTAGCGGTTGGAGTCTGAATGACTTGTTTTTTTCCATTTTAAATTTGTTATTTAAATTTGTTATTTGAAGACATCAAGACAGAGTGAATGCAGTCTGCCGTATGACATTGTCAGCATACAAATATCCTGTTTACTGTTTTATTGTAAGATGACTTAAAAAAAAAATATCCCAATGTTGAGGGTTTCTAATTGTACACATCGAAAAAAATGTGTGTCGGCTGTCAAAACAGTGTCCCCTTGGAATCAAAGGTCAGTCTGGCTACCATAAAGAAACTGCCGTTTTTTTATATGTGTAATGCTGTGCGGTCTATCTGTACACTTTATAATGCTTTCATTTTTTAAAAAATGTGCCTTTTGTAAAGCAGGTGTTAAAAAATAACACTTTTATTAAGTTGTCCAGGATTCTCTGAGGGGTCCATTTCGGAGGACTTCTGGCAATTGGAAAATAGATAACAGTGCTTCTGTGAAAGAACAAGACTTTATGCTAAAATTCTGCTTTGAAACAAATATAGAAATAGATCAGTTTGAGCTTTTTTTCCAGGTACTGTTGTTAAAACCAAATTTGTTTTGTTCTTATACTTTTTTTTAAAGTTACATTCCACTAAAGCACGTCTGTAGACAAAGGAGCCTGAAAGGTTCACAGGACTCAGGTTGTTTTGCAACTAATACTTATATGGTCAGTTGCAGTAAAGTGTAAAGTAGGAGGCCCTGAAAGTAACATTACAGAAAGGGATCCAGGAGAAGCTATATTCTAGCACCCAGAAATCTAACGACTGGTCCCACCGCCTTTCTACTGATTATCAACACTGCGATTACGAGCTGCCTGGGATGTTGGCAAATGAGGAAACACTGGTGTTAAGTGTAGAGATTGATTAAGAAAGATTAACTTTGGAAGAGAAGGCAATTTCAACAACTTAAAATGAATATGTATGTGCTATGGTAGCAAGAGAGTCCTACGTCCATCATTGACATCTCAATTTCACTCAGAAGAATCTGACAAATTATGAACTTACCAGCGACTTGCTCATGGTCCTGGTAGCGGACAATGCCGACATGTGGATTCAAGGTGGTAAAAGGATATGCAGCCACCGCAGGTGTCGCGTTCGAGATGGCTCGCAAAAGGGACGACTTGCCAGCATTAGGAAAGCCAACCTGAAATTTGGGAAAGAAAAGAGAGAACTCAGGAAAGTCAAAGCAGAGACCAGGATACTTCACACTCATGCGCCTACAATGGATTGTTCTTTTATTGCCACTCCTCGGTTATTAAAGGTGCATGGCGGATCCATCTCGGGGGACCTTTTGGAAGTCTATATCTTTTGTGATAGCTTAACAGTGCGGATCAAGTTTCTCAACACGAAGAGCAGTTCATTCTGAAATTTGTGAATAAAAAAAAAAACAGTAGCCGGGTCAGGGAGTTTGTAAAGGTAGCATCTCATACAAATAATTTTTCATGTATTACTATATATGATTTTGTTGGTTGGCAAGTTCACAAACTTCTATATTCTGATCGTCTAATGCAAGTACTAACGGACATAGTAAAATGCAAAAATAAAACTACAGTGGTCCTCTATAACCTCGAATTGCTAAGGCAGATTTTACTTCCAACATGAATTCATGAATGAAATAATGCTAATCTAATAAAATTTGAGTAAACAAATTATTATTCACAAATACACGCAGATGTGCAACAATATTGTTCTCTGTTGCTGTAGCGACCATCTTTTGAGAGTTGCATGCTTCCCTCCCAAAACAACTAATTTTCAATGCTATTCAGTCACCTCCCGTTATAAGTCGCAGGAGGGAGGTAGGACTGGAGTGAGCATGGAGTCTGAGCTCCCCCTGACCATCATGAATGAGTTTTATGGGGGTTGGTTGACAGTATTTGACAATTCCACTTCAATTCTGCACTTTTCAGCGGCTCAAAACAGACACCATTAACCTTCCACTTGTGAATAGATAGAAATGTTTATAGAGGGGGTTATTCACGGATATAATTTCCCATCACATACTCGTGTCTCCAAGTATTCTGGAATTATTCTATTCAAATTATATATTTTTAATTTTAGTGTAGTTTTTGTATTGCTAGAAAAAAAAATGTCTTGATTTTACAGTGTACATTTCAAATAACTCTGTTTTTCACTTTTTTACAGTATTGTTCATTGCTTGATTTCAACATGCATGTTAAGTGTAGATTGCTTTATTTGTTAAAGGAGTGCTTCGCAGAGGCAGCAGAAAGGTATATTTGTCTAAATGAAACCCCTTGGAAGCAGAGGGAGTACACATGATCATCATCAAAGAAATAGCCTAAGAGGTATTATAATAAAAATATTATTAGCAGGTGTAAGACATTGGATTATTATTAGAGGTGGGTGATTACCCACCTCATGGAATAATCACAATCCTTCTCAGGGTGAACCCTTAAAGTCAATGAATTAACCTGAGCACAATCCACTTGGTAGCTATGGCAGACGGCAACTTAGGGCATAATTTAAAGTAGTTATGGAGTACCAAAACAGTAATAAAGTCCAAATACAAAACAATAAAAAACCCTAATTGAATTGTAAAAATAGAGTAAACTTCAATAAACAAAATTACAAAAATCCATGGAGGGGAAAAAGAGAAATCTTTTTTTAAAATTTTAATTTGGAATAGCACCAAGAAGCACACAGTGCTGTTGATAGTCAATGGTCGCAGCAGACTGGAACCTAGGTGCAATTGGACGCTGACCACAATGGAAAACGAGTCGGCTACACCAACCAGGTTCATCTTAGTCAAAGATTTTACGGTCCTGCAGCGGTCTCTTAGGCTCACAAAACAGCCTAACAAGCAGACCACTGCTCTCAGAGCTCCGACTGCACCTTCCTGCACAGTGTGGCCACACTATGCAGGAACTGGGGGTGCACAACCAGCATGCACCTCAGGAGAGGCAGTTAGGGCCCCCTTTGTTGTCTCTCTGCCACCCTTTTCAGGGCAGGCTCATCACCCTGAAAAGCTCATCACCCTGAAAAGGGCAGTGGACAGGCAACTCCTGATATGCTTGGCGGTGCTGCAGCCGCATCGCCAGCATATTAGTGCCCCTGAACACTGCGAGTGCACCGTGGGATCCTTGATCTCCGGCTGTCGCAGCGGTCCTGTGGCAGTCCAACCACCACACTCCTAATACTGCGGGCTGGCTCGCAGTGTTGAGGTGGTCAGTCAGTCACCATGCGTTCGGCGGTACTATGGACCGCCGAACTCGTAATAAGGCCCTCAGTCCTTTAAGTCACAATGCACCACAGGAGTACACTTCTAAAGCCCTCCATCCCTCCCTCCCCCCCCGCCCGGCCAAGGCCTCAAAGGAGCCACTTAGAGACTAAAAGGGTGTCAGACAGAGGTAAAAAAATCAGGGTCCGGTCATGTTCAGGACTAGTTACCACAGGTCAGCTGAGAACTTGCACAAAAGGCATCTTGTGGTTTGTTGTGTTCCTGTACTTTAAAACAGTGAGTCAGCTTTATGACCTTTTGAGTGCACTTCTTTGTCCTTTGTACAAGAAGGAGCAGCTATAGTCCTTCAGGGGTCCTCTCAGGTCACAGACAGCAGTTCCAGTGCTCTCCTGTTCTACCTAAGTGGAGTGTTCTGAGGTGGGTGCCTGGAGGGCCACATTTATGTCTGGCACGAGCTAGTGAGAATAAATCACTCTTGGGTACTGCCTCATCACTGGGGTAAAAAAAAGTGCATGGGTCCAACCCTACTCACTTTGGTAATTTTAGAAACGCGAAAGTCTCCAGGCTCACTAAACTTGGGCTTTGAGGGCTCAGGTGTGTGTAGAGAGAGTACTATGGTAGTCATAGCGTCCTCCCACATCTAACAACAAAATCCAGTTTGAAGCAATAGTTGCACCCAAATAAACTCAGAGACCGAAGCATGGCAGGACACAAGCAGGTTTTTCCAGCAACCAGACTGTAGATGCACAAGAATTGTTGTGGCATCCCGTTTTCTCCCTTTGAAGTGTGCCCTAAGGGTTATATGTAAACCCAGCGTACCTGCCAAGCAGGATTCGACACTGTAATGTCAGTCAAAAAAGATGCTTACACTGCCCATCATTCTGCTGAACTCAAGGAGTCATCCCTGCCCAGTGAAAAATAGCTTTTGGGTGCTAGACACTGTACGAACGTGTTAACATTAGATTTCTACATTTCCTACTCTGAAATACCATGCCCGTGCCTTGTGGGCTATAAGGCATACATTGGGGTGTCTTATTAATACTTAAAAGGGAGTTTTGACCTGGCAAGAGAGTTTATTTTGAAAGATCAAACTGCAGTTTTGACACTTCGACAGTCAGACTACACAGTGTAGGCCTGAAACCACATTTACATTGCCACTATAGTGGATGGCACGATAGGTACTGCGTCCGCTAATATCATTTAACTTTCATACCCTGGTTTTGTTTTATACCATATACAGTGCCACTGAAATTATCGGGCAGGGAAGGGCCAAATTAGGCGTAATGCGGCACATTTGGTGATGTATTACTTCATTATTTTGTCATTTTTATGGTTAAGCCTGCAAAGGCATGCGTCTTTCTTGCGACACACGATTGCTAACAAAAATGGCTTGCAGCCTGCCCGTTTCTTACCATTTGTTGGCTTGCATGGCACTCTTCTTTACAGCCTTGGAATTCATCAAGGAGGGCCTAATATCATTTCTGTTCATCTCTGTGGACAAGGGACAATGCACTGATTGATTCACCTTAATCAGTACCCGTCCGCTGCTCCACTTGTGACTGAGGTACTATTTTGTTCTGTTTAACTTTTAGTGCCCTTAAGCAGAAAGTGTGTGACTGCCAAAAACTTGTCTAAAAGGATAAACAAAATTCCAACGATTTATTTTCTATAGTTAACTTTCTTTTATTTTGCCAAGCCTTCTTTTCTCACTTTGCCTGTCGATGCTGTTCTCAAAAGATGAGGATTATCTTATTGCAAAGCGACATGGTTTTTTTTAGGAGTAATTTCAGAAATGATGCTTTAGTAGTGAAGTAGTGTGGCTCACTGGTTAGAGGCGGCAGACCCGAGAGCAGAGGACGGCCCGGGACCAGGTTCGATTCCCGGCGCGGCAGGTTTCTGGACCAGGGTCAGCGGACTCGATAATTCTCTCGCCTCGGTGCCCACTCTGATCAGCGATCACACTCGGCAACTCTGGGCATTAGCTTGCCTCATCTTCACTAACGGCCCCACCAGACCGCCGGGGATGCCTGGTCTCACCCTGGAGATACCCATTAAGGGACCATCTCTCAGGGAAGCCAGGAAGGGTTTCGCAGCGGTCGAAGCGCCTTGGGACCCTACGGGTAAGTAGTGCGCTATATAAATGCCTATACATTTACATGCTTTAACACATTCGCACACACCAATTTGCCCCACTCCAATCTACCCCACCTCACCCCACACCAATCCGCCCAACTCCATCCAATCCAACTCAGACAAATCCACCACACTCCAACCCGCTCACCCAAATCAATCCACTCCAATCCAAAACAGTCCGCCCACCCCAATCCACTTCAATCTGCCCAACTCCAAACCAAAATGGTCTGCTCCACTCCAAAACACTTCATCCCACTACAATCCAAAACACTTCGTCCCACTCCCATCCGCATCACTTCCATACATCCCAATCCATTCCAATCCAATCCACCCCACCCAAATCCACTACAATCAGCCCCTATCCAAACCAAAACGGTCTGCTCCACTCCAAAACAGTCCGCCCCACTCCAATCCAAAACAGTCCGCCTCACTCCTTCATCCCACTCCAATCCGCCACACCTCAATCTGCCCCACTCCAATCCAAAACAATCACCCCCACTCCAATCTAATTTCTGTGTGTAGATTAGTAAATTGACTCAAAGTTGCAGTATTTTAATTAACCCTTTGGGTAAACTCGAAAAAAACTTCTTATTCTTACAAAGCATCTACACATATGTAAGGAACAGGCACCAGTAAAAGGCCAAATGCATAGAATTTTGAGACATGAGACAGTAAGTCCAAATGGACAACCGAACAAACAGCTTACCAGCCCTGCATGAGCCATGGTTTTTAATTCCAGCTGCAGCACTCGCTCTTGCCCTGGCTGCCCCGGTGTGGCCGTCATAGGCGCTCGGTTTTCATTGCTCAGGAAAAAACGGTTGCCTTTTCCCCCAGCTCCTCCGAAGGCTGCCACATACTCTTCCCCTGGCTGAGACAGGTCAGCGACTATTTTCCCATCTTCCATTACCAAAGTACCAGGGGGGACCTGAAACAACAAATACAAAAGTTTCCAAAAATGTACATCAAATCATTTCGAAAAGACACATCTCGCTTTGATGGAAAGGTGGGCCTTACCGAAACGTACATGTTTGCACCATTGGCTCCAAAACAGTTTTTGTTCCCGCCGCTAGAACCTTCATGTCCCCGATAGATTGTCAGAACCGATGCTAAGGATTTAACTTGCTTGTCCACTAAAGAAAAGAAAACAAAAGAAGAAACTGTCGCCTAATGGTCAAGGGGTACTGTCAAATCAGCTACATTAGTACAAGAGATTCTGTTTTCAACCCTCTCCATCTCGGAATCCATTATCCCACCTCCCCAAATTACACACCACACCTAAACCCGGACGCCGTCTCTCTCCACGCCCTCATAACTTCTCTGACCTCGTTCCCGGAGATCTTAAATCCCCTGTCCCTCATCACGCCACCCCCTCACGCACTACAGCCTCAACACTCCTCATTCCATCCCCACTGACCTCTCACACCTTACACACAACTGTCCTCCCACCGCAGCAAACAAAGACCATTCCCTATCGCCCTCCTACTCCCCAACAGTGACCCCCTTAGTCTAATAACCCAGACTCTACGCAACATAGAACGCGATCTCTCTAAGTTGACGATTGAACTCTCTCGACTTAGAGATTTTATTTCCCTCAGCTCCAGAACCTTCCTCACCCGTGCAAATTCCCCCTACTCCAGCTGAAAAAAACCCTCTAACTAAAATCATTGGAGTGGAGAACCACCCCTCTCCGCTGCCGTATTCATAGGCCTTGCCGCACTTTGAGCCATCTCTTCCCGTCCGACCTATGCAACTATTACCATCCTAGTTCATCAATCAACAATCCTCCACTCCCCTACTCTAACATCCCCTTTATTCTGGGGACTAACAGAATCCCCTCCTCTCCCGTCTCACACAGACCCCCTCCTCAACTCACCGCTATCCACTCCTGTCCACCCCCCACAAGCAACCCCAAGCCCCTCGCCTGCATGCTTGTGAACTGTCGATCTGCCGAATGACATGACACTGAAATTTCTGAAACTATCCTAAGCGAATCCATTCACATTGCATTCCTCACGGAAACCTGGCACAATGACCACTCAACAAGCATACTTGACCTACTCCCCCCCGCCCCCACCACCCCCAGATACTCTATAATTAGAAAAGACAGCCCCAACACAATAGGGGTGGTATTGCCATAATATTCAAAAACGAACTTCAGCTCTCCCTTGTTAACAATTCTGGCCACTCCACCTTCGAATACCTTGAAGCTACAACTCATAAAATCTCTTCCTTGGAGATCTCAACCTCCACTGGAACGATACTGATGATCCCACAACCACCCTTCTCACTAATCTTCTTGAGATTAATGACCTCAAACAACTATGTCAGTCCTCAACCCACACCAAAGGAGCCATCCTGGACGCCATTATTACCAATAAGGATTTGGCCTTCCTGACCAATATCATCCCCATCGACTGCTCTGACCACCACCTCATACATTGCTACCACTGCACCCCCGGCCCCTCTCCCCACCCCCAAAATCATGAAACCTAGGAAATGGACCAGAAATAACGTATCCCCCCCGTGAACTTGAGTCTAAACTCTAAGCTCAACTTCTCCTTACTCCTCCCTCACAAAACGCAAATGAGCTTTCTGAACACTTTATTAAAGCTGTCCCTAATGTCCTTGACCAATCCGCCCCGCCTAAACCTAAAAATCAAGGAAATATCCCTTCCAAATCATGGTTTAAATCAGAGCTCAACAACGAAAGACTCTCATTAAGACTGATGGAAACAACATGGAGACAGCATTCCTGTCCCTCACATCTGGAACTCCTCAAATTAGCTAGATCTACATATCTACATACAAGAAACACATTTTTAACTAAAAGAAATCCTTCTTCCATACACAACTCAATCTGACCAAAAATAGTCCTAGAGAACTGTTCAACATTGTTCTTACCAAACATCATCCGCACCACCAAATCCGATGGCCTCGACTGCTAGATGTGAAGAAATTGCCCACTTCTTCTGGGAAAAAGTCAAAATAGATCAATCCTTCCTTTTAACACAGATCCCAACCAACTCCCAACATACACCTGACATCACCCCAAAAGCCCATCCCCAACCCCCTGATCCCTCCTCACACTTACCCACTACTGCACCTCACCCTAACTACTCCTCACACATAACTACTACTACACCTATCTCCCTTCAACTTGGACAAATGACTCCCATTATTAAAAAACCTAATGCCGACCCCAATGACCTAAACAATCTCCGCCCCATCTCTAACCTCCCCCTTCATTCCAAAGCCCATGAAAAATGTTTCCTGCTCCAATTAGATAAACACATCGAAAATGTCAACTTACTGGACCCCCTACAATCAGGCTTCAGTAAAGGTTGCAGCCCTGAAACTACCATGCTAAACATTGTTGATGACATCCACCACTCCCTCGATAATGGCGAGACCTGCCCACTTATCCTCCTTGATCTCTCTGCAGCGTTTGATACAGTCAACTACTCTGTCCTACTTAATGGGCTCAGAGATCGTTTCGGCCTCAATGGTACTGCCCACAAATGGTTCATCTCCTGTCAACAACACCGAACACAGCAAATCAAAATTCACGACTGTCTATCTAACCCCACTCCGGTCCCCTTAGGAGTCCCCCAGGGATCTATTCTCTCTCCCGCTCTCTTTAAGCTCTTTATGGAACCCCTCACTCTCATTCTAAAACAAGCTGGAATCAACTACCACCTCTATGCCGACGATACCAAACTCTACTAGAAGATCAAAACCCACGCGGACATCATACACCTTAACAACACCCTCACTAAGATCCAATTCTGGTTCCAATTAAATCATCTCAAACTCAACCCTAAAAAAACTGAAATCATTCTCTTCTCCCCTAAAAATAACCCTCTTCCCATTCAAACCTGGATCTCCGACCTAAATGCCTTCAACTGTTCACTCCCCTTGTCCAACTCAGTAAAATCGCTTGGTATCTCCGTCAATAATAGCCTCTCAATGTTCACATCATAAATGCGGCTAAAGACACCCTCTTCACTCTCCGTCATCTCAAGAAAATTAAATCCTTTACTCCAACTGGTGACTTTAAATTAGTAGTCCAGTCACTTGCCCTTTCGCGAATTGATTAAGGCAACGCCATCCTCACCGGAATCCCCAAGGTCCACCTAACTCCACTCAAATCTGTGCTCAACATTGCAGCCAGGCTCATCACCGACTGCAAATGTTTTGACCACATCTCCCCAGTCCTCAGAGCTTTTAAATTGCTACCCATCGAAGGCAGATCCGCCTACAAAACTGCTAGCATTACCCACAAAGTCCTCCATCAAAATACACCGCAATATCTCGCCAATAAACTCTGCAAAGCGGGCAGCACACGACCTATGAGAAGCACCAACGCTCTCCTAGTCTCAGAACCTGCTAAAAAAGAAATCCACACAATCCCGCTCCTTATCCGAAAATGCCCCAAACATCTGGAATGCCCTCCCCAAAGACATGCGATACAACCCTTCCTATATGAGCTTTAAAAAAAGACCTCAAAATGCTCCTCCTCAATACATATTGGTGGTTTTAACCTGCGCCTTGAATTCGATCTCCCATTTCCATGTTATATATGTATATAGCTATTGCACTATCTGTCTGTTTATTTGTTATGTATAATTTCAAGCGGTTTCTCTTTTGTTAACTTGTTGTTATTCCATGCTGTTGTAATATTGTTTTTTACTGTTACTATCTTCATACTCATGTAAAGTGCTCCGATACCTCTGGGTCTAGCCAGCGCTATATAAAACCTCTAAAATAAATAAATAAAATAAAACCCTATACATCTGGGTGTTGGTAATCAGCAGCTGCCAGCAGTGCAGAGGTGTGCAGCACCAAGTCACAGACTTGTGAAAGGTTTACATATGGAACCCGGAGGTGGCTGAAAGGAGCAGTGTTAAGATTTTCAGCATTCCATGGATCTTGAATTGTGCCCCCTGGAGTGCTCCTTATACACTCAGAAATGGCCATTTTCGCTTCGCAGTGTGGCTCCCAATACGGCTGTCTATCCTCGCCTTAAAGAAGGACTAGCCCTAGTCGTTGATCAAAGAGGGTTCTGAAGAGGGGAAGAGGTTGCGGAGTTAATCTATGCATAAGAAGCTGAAGAAAAGAAGATTTGAAATAAGAAGATTTAAAACGCTTCAGGTTCCCTCTAAACAGAAATCACTTTTAAGAGAGAAAAGGGGAAAAAGTACCCTCACAGGAGGCAGGTGAGAGTTGCAGTCTTCTACAGTACAAATAACCAATGTTTTTACCTTTGAAGATAACATCACCGCCGTCTCCTCCATCCCCACCATCTGGCCCCCCATATTCTTTCCGGGGTTCACTGTGGAAACAGCTGTTGCCTTTGCCGCCTTGCCCCCCACAAACACGGACTCTGCGGTGGTCTACAAAGTGTCGAGTCTAAAAAACAAGCATTGGGTAATGAGCTCTCTTAATTTGCAGCCAGACTTAAGCCCACAGCAAACTGGCAGACTCTGCCCCAGACAGCACATCTGTTCAAACCTGGAAACGTGGTCTCATCAATCACATGTCTCAACAGTGACAAAAAAAGCAGCAAACAAGCAGGTAGCCCTTCGGACCCAATTTGGAGGCCAACACAGCAGACAGGGGTTACTAGGGCCCGATCATGGCGTTTGAAATGGTTTTCCCCTGGAGTGCTGGGTCTGTCCCCCTACAGTATACCACTACAAAGTGGGCCAATTATCCCCCTTTCTGCTCTTGATTCTCAGGGTAGCGAAGGCGCAGTCACAGATTTCTCATGGAGGCAGCGTGGGTGGACCCGCGGTGAGAACTCAATCAACCAACAGAAAACTATTTTAATGCTCAGCCCAGTGCTCGCCTTTAAAATAAAAAAGTACTGTCACATTACTCGATTCAACACAGTTAAATTGACATACAGGGCAGTTCTCTTGATCACAAATTTGTGTGGAGCTACACACTTTATCCACCTCTGTGCTATCTCCTACCCTGGTTAGCCTTCACAAACTTAATCCCCAGTAATTTTGGAAAACGCATGAATAAGGCTCAGCTGAAGACTATAGGTGCCCCCACAGGTCAAATGGATAATTAGTTCATTTGTTTGCTCAAGTTCCTAACCCATTTGGTATAGCAGGTAGAAGTATTTCAGTTCATAGTCCCTCTATCTCGGCTAGAACAAACTCAGTGGCTTGACTTCATCACAGACCGAAGCCAACCAAACTCCAGCATAGTGCCAAATCCCTGCACCCCCTGGAAAGCTGAATATGATCTCACCTCCAATCCCCAAAAAATGTGATACAAATGTATATCCACTCCTATGTCTTACTCACTTCAGCTGAAACGCACCCAAATTCTACTCCACGCAGTAAGATAGAACCATGACTGAGTATAACCTCACACTCTCTATCAGAGAAGCACATACAATCACATGATCTTCCAGCTGAAATTCGAATTGCCTTTCATCCCTTCTTCGAAAGACTGCAGTCAGGACGATCAGCAAAATCCACTAGCTTCTCCTTAATAGGACCAAATCTAACCCTAGTAACCATGTTCAAATCTCAACGGTCTCCTCCCCTTCTTGGAAGAAGACTACTCCTGCATCAAATACCTTCCCCACAATTGTATATCGGCATCCAAACATCATACTTAAATTTTAGATGAGATTTCCTTTCTTGGCCTCGACCTTCCATTCTTAACAGAAACATGGCTTACTGATTCCTCATAGACAATCTTGGAACTCATATTACCTGCAGGATACTCCACAATGTGCCTGAACTGTGCTGGAAAGAAAGGTTTAGTGCACACACTTATCCACAGATCGTCCACCTAATGCATTGCTCCAACAATGGACCAATGTGGCCTTTCAATTGCCTAGCCATAGATTTAATAATAGGTGCAAGCAAATCTAACATCTTTCATATCATCTACCACCCACCGAGTGAAAATGCATTCATCATTGAGAATCTATTTGAACTTCTAACCAATAAAACTAATTATGTAGCCAATATCTTCTCAGGTAATTTTAATCTACAATAGGGTGATATGAGGTGCGCTGGCACTCACTTACTAAAAAACAATTTTGAACAACCTGGTTCTTAACCTGCTAATGTAAAAAGTATCTATTCTGAATCTGATAAACGTCAAACTGGGCATCCTAGAGAGTGAACGTCCAATTCCTGTGTGGCAAAGAGAATGGAAAAGCCAGTCTGCTGTAAACCATTCAATCTGCAGATATCAGTGGGAAGACTACAAAAGAATTATAGATTTGAAGCCCAGGCATCACTCTTCAAAACCAGGATCACTATGGCAAAAAAGACTCTCCCCTACGAACAACCTAACCTGTAATACTTCTAAAGTCTGGGCATTATTCAAAGCGATTACACAAACAGCATTAGCAAAGACCATCACATATATAAGACCGTCATCTCAGTTTTTGACTCACCTAACCAAGCAAGTGAAATATTTCAGCCCTCACCTCATACAAGGGCAGGACGAGGAAACCAAAATCTGCCCTGGTCAAAATGCTCAAACCAAACCAGTTTCCTTGGTCTTCTCATGCTATCTGTTCCGTTCCATCCTTCCATTCTCTTGCTTCTCCTCTCGCACTCTTCTCCCTCTCTGATCACTTTCTCTCTACCTTCATCCTACATCTCTCGGATGCCCACGCAGCAACTCCGTACACACGCCTAATCCCTGCGGATGAGAGGTAATGACCTCGAAACACGTGTCCAGGGATGGCAAGCACATCAGTGAACACCCTCAAGACTCTGGTAGAAGCGCACCCGCTGATACCTACTACATCGACCATCATGCTCCGGGGTCACACGCTGATGGGACGAGCAGTGTGCGACCTCTTTTGGAAAAACTATTTATACAGGCTCCCTTGAGCCGATGGAGGTGACAACCGAGACAACGCACCTGTGCGCCATAAGAAGTATCTGGACCTATGAATATTTTCGGCAGCCCACGCAGCAACCCCGTGCACACGCCTAATCCTTGCTGATGAGAGGTAATGACCTCGAAACAAGTGTCCAGGGATGGCAAGCAAATCAGTGAACACCCTCAAGACTCTGGTAGAAGCGCACCCGCTGATACCTACTACATCGACCATCATGCTCCGGGGTCACACGCTGATGGGACGAGCAGTGTGCGACCTCTTTTGGAGAAAATACATCTCTCTGTCTCTCCCTACCTCGTAAAGTAAACCCCAGAAACTGAGGAAAGCAACAGAAAACCAGAAGATGCCCCGCACTTTCAAAGCCGACCTCCAAGGGCTCCAGCCTACCAAGGAAATACCTTTGGAATAAAAGGCTTGCAAGGCCATGCCTCATTCCTTGCATAATGGTTTCAGTCAACCCCTCCCTGGAGCACAGCTAATCAGAACTTCGTAGGGGGGGGCTGGGGGCTCCAGGCTTGGCCAAAAGTTGGAGGTTGCCTCTACATCTTCACAACATGGTGCTAGAAGGCGCTGCTTGCCAGTTTTTGGGGGATGGCAGCAATGGTCACAGGACAAAGAAGGAAGAGCGTTTGCCCATCAGGCTCTCTGCCTTACTCATGGTTGGGCTTCTGCCCGATTCAAAATGGTAACTGCTTATTTATAACCTCTGGTTCCTTAAAGGCCGATTCATCCAAAGGCTGGCTTCCCAATACAAGATGACAACCAATGACCTCTGTAAATACTATATAGCCGTAGACTGTATACAGCTGGTCTGCCTTCTTGTCAAAGGAGAGATACCAAAGAAGGGCAACCGTTAATCCTTTGAGAGCCTGGGTGTATACAAAATATAGGAAACACTTGTAAAATGATTCAGAGAAGTTGCACACATAAATCCAATTGTGAAGTATACAGAGCCAACTACCTTGTAAAGTGCATAGTGAAGCAAATCAGTAACAGTATTCATGTCTAGAACAATAGAGACTTGCAGACATTGTTTCAGGTAACAAGTTTAATTTATGTAAAATGTTATTTCAATAATAAAAAAAATTCACCATGCATACATATATGTCCCAAAATACACACCATAATGCAACAGGCATCTGTGCTAGTCCCCTACAAGAAAAATAGTTTTAATAAATTGATTAGATGACACTTTGGTTTATTCAGGGCAGAAGTGGATTTAGGTCAACGTTTTGGTCTCTGTTGTACCGGATATGTTAGATTGATGTGTATTTTGCAAAATGGCCAACCACAAATTCTGTAATGGAAAAATCAGCAAAAATATAAGTGAAAAAATGTAAAGCTACATCATACCAAAAAGGTATTGCAAGTGTTCGAGTAAACCAGTAGTGCAAAATATGCACATGCATGAGAGATACCAGACAGCGTACAAATTTGTCCCCTGAGGAAAGGCCAAGCACCCGAAATGCATTGGGATTTATAAAATAAAGGAGGACAATCATGATTTAGAGATTTTGTTATTGATGACTCGTTGCCACATTTTTGCTACGGATTGAAATTTATTTTCTCCCAATGTTGAAAAAATATTGAAAAAAAACAAGGAATATTAAACTACAAAATTTTGATTATTTTCTTCATTTTTAGTCATTTGAAGTGACAATACTTCACTGGGTTTTGATTGTGCCGAGGGGGACTCATCCCATATCAGTTCAATTCACGCTCCAGACTGGAGAACGATACCCCAGAAGCACTTTCAAGCTTATAAATCTTCTACGTTCATTTGAAAACATGTGTATCGAACACAAGGTTGTGCGTACAAATCTACTTTTTTAACAATGAGTCATTATCATTTTATTTTAACCTTTTGGATATTCTCAGTAGAGCGACGCTCCTACGCCTAAGCAGAGGAGCCGCCACTGCTTATCCTACATCCTCAACTTCTGCAGTGCAAACTGGGTTGAGTGCATTAGGAAACAGGGAAGCTAGTGGATAGTCTGTGTAGTATAATACCCTGGTCATTACGCAGGATAGTTCACAACAGTACAAAAACCGTTCAAGTTACTATTGTATTCAACCAACAGTTAAGAGATGAACAACTATAACCAATCCCTACCAAACTTGCGAAAGTACTAGGGTTGCTCTATTGTTGGGACATATTGTATTCCCTGTGGGAGTATGTACCACGCTCTTCACACTAGTGTAGGCTTAGATGTGGTATAATCTAGGAGCACCACTGTGTTTCACTGCCCACAAGAGTATATGCACTACCAGTGTCACTGAATTTCTAACCCCTCAAATGCATTGACCTATCTTTGCCTTATGTATCGTACTAGATAATATTGGAAAATTGAATAATTAAAAGAAAAAAAAATCCAATGTTATTGTATCGACTATGGCAAGGCAATCTAAGCATAAATCTCCACCCAACTCCTGAAGAGACTCCAGGCCCTTCAGAACTCAGCTGTCAGACTGATCCTGAACCCCCTAAAGGAGCCACATCATCTCCCACCTCAGGAACCTCCACTGGCTCCCTGTCCAGAAAAGATGTCAATTCAGGATGCTGACAAATACTTACAAGGCCATCTACGACCAAGAACTAGCATACATCAACCATCGCCTGAACCACCACCAACCTTCCAGAAACCTGTGCCCCACCGCCCTCGCGCACTCTCCCCACATCAGTCGAAGCCACAGCGGAGGCCGCTTCTTCTCCTACCTCGCTTCCAAGTCCTGGAATGACCTTTCCATCCACCTCTGAACCGCATCCTCTCTCACAGAATTCAGAATGGGATTCAAGACATGGCTCGTCGACTGATCGCAGCAGGAACCCAGTCCCTGGATACCCTCACCGGTAATTAGCTGCGCACTACAAATCATGATTGAGTGGTTGATTGTCTAAAGATGTGTCATCCAATATAAAATAGGTTTTTTGTTTTTTTTTACTGATATTTAACTTTTTTTTTAGATTGTATCCACTTCCTTCTTTAAAGATACAGGCAATTCTTAGACAAACTAGCGCTACTATGAAGAAGCATTTTAGTGAATTATTTAACTAGTGTTTAGATGAAAACTTAATTTACGTAGCGGACAGATGTTCAAAGGTGTTTATTTTGGGTAGACAAACAACAAAGCAGGTAAAAACGTTTTTGAAATGTATACGGAGGTTTTGAAAGGTGTGTATGTATTTGTTAAACAGTTTTTTCTTCTGTGAACGGTAAAGGCAAGAATGCCGCAGCAACTTCTCGATTTGAAATTAAAGAGAGCTTGTCACCTCTGGTAGGAAATGGATGAGCCCAAATACACGGAGGCAGCCTCTGAAGCAGCAATGGCATCTTGTCATGCACCGCTGGCAGTCACGATCATGCATACTTACATACATACTGAAAGGCAGGCAGCACATATACACAAATTAAACAAGAAAAAAAATTGTCAAGTAGAAGATAAGAGTCAGACAATATCAAAAAGAGATGTAGCCGTACATCAGGGTTTGTGTAACAAACAGAAATAGTTTGCTAAAGGGTAGCTGCACATTGCTGCTTTGACACTGTATGCAGGTAGTGGATGAAAAGCACTGCCTTGCGATGGTTAAAGTGATGCAAATTTGTACTTGTCACTGGAGAATCTTTCCTGGATGGACACATGCAAAACGTGGTTTAAGTGCAGCTGCTCACCATACGAGGAATGATCACGCATGTGCAGCTACGAAAGACATGCCACTTGCTTACTATAAGAAGCCTCTAAGTTAAAGTCGTAGGCTTCCATGAAACACAAGGTAGCAAAAGATTATTAGTAGTACACAAAACAGCCACAAAATGACATTTTGTTTGTAGGACGGTATATTTAGTCACAGGCAACATACCAGTTTCTTCTCAGACAGGTCTCGGTTCTTCCCTAGCCCATGTCTCTTTGCACAATGCGCACAGCTCGTAGAGATGTTTTTCAGGGAAATCCAATGATCTACGAACAATGTTCTTGGTTGTATTGATGAGCAGGCATCCTGTCTTCCTAACAACAGACAATCCACAAGACTCCATGCTCTCCTGGACAGGACCTTTGACCTCAGCATGCTCAACTACCTGCACAGGTGCAAAAAAAACACTGCAATTTACAATTGAATATGAGGGAACTTGTTTTCAGCTCAGTGGTAGAACATGGGAAAATTATTTGTAAAGATTTGACCTCAGATCCTAGCAGATGGTATTTTCAACAAACCATTAAAAGAGCTCTTCAGCATTCCAAATAGGATGCATTCGTAGAGTGCTTTTTTGATTCCCAAGGACTGGCATTGAAATTCCCCTTGTCAACTGCAGATAACATTCTCATATTCTCCCTCTCTTATTCTTGCTCTCACTCGCTCACTTCGGAAAGGCTCAGCAAATCAAAGGACTTCCCTTGGTTTACAGAAGAACTCTTTAAACTTGGTGCTACATTATAAAATCAGTTTGGGACATGTTTTGGTGCAAATTGCGCCCGCATAGGGTACAAAAAGGAACTTGCCTAGTGGAGCACATGGAGGCTTTGAACGCAGACTTCATTTACCATCTAACATATCAAGGCATGCATGGATTCAATATTCATACAAGACTGAAGAACACCCTAGAAATAGAACCTCACATCTAGTAAGACCACTCGCTGATACATTTTTACTTGTCAAATAAAAGAACACCCATGGCCCGGCAGCTTGCCGTAACATATCGCCGCCTGGATAAGACAACATGCCAGTGAGTTAGTTACAAGACAGTTTGAACACAAAACATCCTACACTGTCGAAAGAGGGCCAACAAACAAAACATTTTAAGAAAGAACAAAATGACGAAGAAAAAATAGCAAATGGAGAGCTCACCAATAAAAAAAAGTCAGGAAACTTGAAACAATTAGGCAATTCTTCCATAAATACTCAAACAAGACTAGCTGTAAAATATAGAGAAGTTACTATAGAGCAACAGCTAGGGCTAAAACCTTAACTGGATTACAGAGGCAATCAACCAATCAAGAACCTGTTATGAGATGTAGTTATGACTCTAGACAATTATTAGGTACCCTTTGAGTGTACCCTCTTTCCAGCATTCCGAGGTGAATATCAGCAAACATTAACAGAGCTGTTTCATGAAATCAGATGGTTATTCCACAAATGGAAAATCACAGGATAGAGAAACAGATGCAGCAATGCAAAATCTGTCCTAACAGCAACACACCTCTTCTTGATCAAATGCAAAGAGATGACTCCTGTCCAGGTGATGTGCTGTCACACGACTGGGAAAACCGTTGAGGTTGTCTATTAGGAATCACATGGGACAGTCAAGAATTCCCATGTGTCATAACGGTTCTACTCAGAGGAATGGTGCTTCATATTCCAGGTGCCTTGAAAGAACTTGCCTACACTAGCCCTACATCCAGGCTTCACAACCGGCACAACAAGGAGATCTCTGACAAAGAGCCCCTATGTGGGTGCCCGTCAGGCACTGCAGCGCCTACCTGACATGAAGCACACCCAATGATGAAGCATGGCACCCATCTGGGTGTGCGAGGGCACTTGCTCCTGAGGATTTGCGCTAGTTATACTCCCTGCTGACTCCCCAGGACAACACAGACCAGTAATTTAGTTCTATACTAGTTTTCACAAGGAACTGTATAAACCTTTCTCTCCCGTTCTAGTTAGGAGAATGTATGCTGGACATTTAAGCGCTCCTGATTTTTCTCTTTGATATAGAAAAATTATATGCATCTGGTAGATCATCGGGATGAGTGCAGTTGTCCCCAGAAAAATGAATGTCTCAGAATAAGAACAAATAAAGAGAGTCCCATGTATACTCACACTTTTCTGTAAAGATTAAACTCATGGATGCTGTTAAACAGCAGTGGTCAGCCAAACTGCTACATAATACTCCTACCTATCTAATTCCTGTGATTTGCAACACTTGTAGAAAAGCTTCTTGGGCAGCACTGCATCACTTTACTTAGCACCACTGGTTGTGTGTAAGAAACATAAGGTTCTAGCTAGTGAGGATTTATTGGTGCAGGAGTTTGCAGACTGCACATAAGGGAGGGGGGGGGGGGGTATGGTGAAAGCAAAATCTGCTTTTGAGGCACTTCTCATAAGTAAGGGATGACACGAGGGCAACAGAAATGGCAGTAATGCCTGAATTATTAATCTCTAATTTTCATTACTTCCAGTGCTGCTCTTCCTCTTAACAATGATTACACCCACATCCATTCGATTTAGACAAACGCTTCGATATAATACAGAAGGCACAACAGAAAGATATCTATCCAATATATATGCTTGGGGTTCTGGAGACTAAATATCTTAATTTACTTATTTATAAAGTTTTATATAGCGCGAACAAGATCCCGAAGGACATGTTCGCCCTATGTAAAACTTTATAAAATAAATACATAAATATCAGAGAGCTTTACAAAAAGGATGGAAGGAGGGTAACACATTCAATATCGACATTAGGTAGGAATAAAAGCAAGAATAATCACATAATTACAAGACGCATGGGTCAAAGGAAAGTAATACAATAAGCAGGTACATAGCGAACTAAACGGGGGGCACACTATGAGATAAAGATCAGCATCCAATGATGGTCCTATGATTGTAGGATGAATGATCTTGAGCAGGTGAACCTAGCCCAATTAAGGTAGGAATTGGTTCATTAAGAATCTTTTGACTTCCAGTTTGAAAGCAATTATTGAGGAGATTCTGCGTATTTCCGGTGGAAGAGAGTTCCATATCTTTGGGGCGGCACCGGATAATAATAAATATTATGACGCATTCACAGCTGCCAGACATCACCCACAGGAGATTAATTCCACTTCACTAAACAAGGACTAACGAGAAAGCGTGGCGGTAGAGGTAATGAGGATTAGTAATAGTTAACCTAGGTATTAACCCCTTGCATGCTTGTGACGGAACCGTTCCGTCACAAGCCTCGGGTGAGCTGTGCTTGTGACGGAACGGTTCCGTCACGGCCCGCTCGCCGCGCCTACGCGGCGCAAATTCCGCGCCTGCGCTGACGATTTAATGGGCGGGCGGGTTCGTGACGGAACCGTTCCGTCACAAGCACAGCTCACCCGCAAGCCGTGACGGAGCGGTTCCGTCACAAGCACGGAACCGCCGCATGGCCGCCCCACCCCCTTAGCGCTGCGGCGGAATAGCCGCCGCAGCGAAGGGGTTAATCCACCATTGAAAATAATGGTATTTGGACGCGAAGCTTGAAGCACATATTATAGTAGTATGCAAAACTCTCAAGGAAATTATTTACCTCCTGATCTGACATTATGACGAGACATTTGCACAGAAACTGTCCCAACAATGGATGCACAACACAAACTGGTAGATAATCCCACTTAAATGGTGTTCAAAAGCACATCTCTAAATTCTGAGTCTCATTAGGAAGAATGGAACAAAGGTCTTTTGTTGCCAGGCACCACAGGTCCGAATAATCAATGCAAACAAAGATTTGATGGAATTACATGAACTGGAATTCCTAAGCAGTACCACTTGCCAGCATCACATTATGGGAATCCACATACATGAGAATGTATCTCATGAATAGAAAAGAGGTTATAAAACACAATTACACAACACATTGGCCAAGACGACAAACTGAAAGGTTACTGCACAACATTTGAAACGTGTAGAATACCTGACGACAGTTCGAACAGCGACTCAAGGACAGACAGGCATCAGAAAGAGACCAACTAGTCAAAGAAGGACAATGGAGACTGCCCAGTACAAATCAAAGTAGAGCCCACATACACTCATATCTGTTAGCCACGTGACGTGGGAGAAAAGGCAGACATTTATTTCCGGCTAGGTACTGCATAGAAGATAATCGGGACACACTTACTCTCCCAAAATCATTGGAAACGATAGAGACGTTACTCGAATAGTTCAAGACAGAGCCAATACCGTAACCTATCTGTCGGATGTGAATACTTCTCTATAGAGGGTGTGACAAGCGTCCTCTATAGGGAGACCAACTCTCCGTGACGTACACAGACCTTCCATAAACACAGCCTCATGTCTATTACTGATCTTCCCTGGAGGGACGGCGCTTATTCGTCATTTTAGCACTTCCGGGTCGCACGTCAACCAACCCACCGCCGTTCTTATTTTGTGAGTCGTATTGGTGTGGGCGGGACTACCAAAGTAAACTAGAATTGAAGTACCAATCGTAGTGCCCAATTCAGAATTCTAAGGTGCTGATTGGCCGGGAAGTCTGCACGTGGTTTAGTTCTATCCCTCCCCCTAGAGTAGAAGGTGCTAGCGGTCACCTGCTTGATAGAATGACAGTGTTTGGTTTCGTTTTCTTTTCTTCCTGCAGTGAGCTATTCACGTGGACCCGGCAGGCCAGGCTTCTGCCGCACGCTGTTCTGGAAAGGAAACGGAGCAGGGACGGACGAGAAGCAGTTATCAGTTGGGTCACGGGTGGTGAGAGTTCCCGATGGCTGGCAGTCATGGCATAGCTCCCAAGGTTTCAGACTGCTTATGGGTTACATTTTCATAATTCCAGTGTAATTATGAGTGACATTAAACGACTATGAGTGACACTTTCTCGCGAGCAAAATCAAGGACTGAAGATGAGGGAAACAAATAACAGAAACTACTCCCATTTGAGCAATAAGAAACTCGAAAGATCTTAAAACGGCACGTGATCGAACTGCAGACAGCGACTCCCTGTAATGCAGAGCTCTCAGCTGAACTAACTTTACTCACGCGGCTTAACTCAACTTTGTGCAGACTAAGACATTCAGGCACATGCATTAACCTTTTTTGCAAGCGCAAACGGTGCGATTCGCAAAAATCGCCCGTTTGCGTGCGCATAAAGGGCTTCTGCGATGCATCAAACTGTAAGGCTCTTGCTTACAATTTCTTAAATTGCGATTGCATTTAACACCTTGGATGTGGCGCAAATTCCGCCGCAGTGCTAAGATTCTAATCAGTCGGCGTTGTTCGGCCGGTCCTCGGCTGTCGTGCGCACACCCCCACAGTGACTCATGACGCACGGAAGGGGTTAAGGAATCGCAAATTGCGATTCCTTAAATGCAATGCATGATGAAATAGCAAATAGCGATTTCGCTAATAGTGCTTGCAAATTACTATCAATTTGAACTTGATGGTAATTTGTAAATGTGTGTGCGCAACATGTGTGCACAGATCAATTTCAAGGGTTCAACAGGGCGTCCTTTTCACACCCTTGAAATTGCATGCGCAATTTGCGAGTACCAATTGGGTATTCGCAAGTTGCGCATGCAATTTCCCATTCATTCCTATGGGCCTGAATGGGAAGGTATTCGTTGATTGTGACTCGCAATTTGTGAGTCGCAATTAGGGAATGTTTGGGAATCGCTAAGTTGATAGCGATTCCTACATGCATAGGCTTTTGAAATTTCTTAATAATCGCAATTAAGGAATCTCAAAAGCCTACATTGATGCTTGTGCCCCAATATGATTGCTGCAATGTAGAGCTCTCAGTCAATTCCATTATAAACTTTATTCGATCTAATTTGGAAAACATCATCAAAGTATGCAAGTTAAAATAATATGATATCATTCTTCTCAATACAATAAAAATTAATAAGAATTACCAATTAAAAATAACAGAATTTAAATCACAACTCTCCAGACAATGAGAGTATAGAGTTAGACTGTGCAAAAATACGCAATTCAATTTCTATAGTTTGTGCAATGAACGCTGTAAGGGGTCGAATAAAGTGAGGTCTAATCCCGGTTACCAAATTAAGTCGTAAATAGATAATCCAAACAGTTGATTTCAATTAAAAAGACATCCTTTAGGAGTCATAAAACCATTAAGAATAATAAATACATTGTACAGGACCTGTGTCACATCAAACCTGATTAAAATAGTTTTAGTAATGTAGAGCAAAGGATTAACAAGACGTTAAACATTCTAATGAATGTCTCATTCGTTTACCAGCCCAGAGAAATGAAGCTACACAGAATGTAAATGTAAATGTACAGGAATTTATATAGCGCAAATCACCGAGCGGTTTCTAAGCGCTTGCTTAGGGAACCCGTCCTGGTATTCCCCTGTGAGATAACCCTGGCAAGGTATCCGCAAGGTGAAAGCCAGGCAACCCGCCGCGAGGGGCCGTTGTGTAGATTAAGCAAGCTATTGCCCAGAGTCGCAGACTGTGAACCCGTGAATCGAGTAGGCACCGGAGCGAGAATTGTCGAGTCCATGGACATTTTTAGGGCTCAAGACCCCGCCGAGCCGGGAATTGAACCCTGGTCCCGGGCTGACCTCTGCTTCCAGGTCTGCCTCCTCTAACCAGTGAGCCACACTTCTCCACCGAAGCACACAAAAGGGCCATTGCGCTTCTTCATAAAAAACAGGGCAACACCACATTGCAAAAAATTGTACTGTTTAAAAGCGGTACAATATATTTGTCTCTGTTCCTTATAAAAATGACAAAAGAAAAAGAGGCGGAGATCAGACTGGGTGGATAGGTTATCACACGGGCACTTAGTCAGGTCACTAAGATCATACTTTATCAAAGGGGAAGCCCAACATCAGAGGAATTAGGTTTAAGCAGAACCTTAAAAGGATGAACCTATGATGGAGGTTCCTTACCGCATCCAAATACAAGTATTCGCCCTCAACCAAAAGTTGAATCAAGTAATAACATTTTACAGTTGTTTTTGTCATCTGGGATTCCTTCCTTTCATAGGCTAGCTTTGCTGAGAATAGTGCCTTTAATCTCTTTTTTGGGAACCTGGAGCATAAACTGGGAATTTCTTACAATTCAGCTCTCAGTCATAGCTGCCAAGGTTTCTGCTGGCTCATGAGCGACATTTAAATGTTTGCGTTCCCTTTCCTTGCTCTTTCGTCCACTCTTCCTTTCTCAAACTTCTCTTACTGTTTTCTTTTCCTCTTTTCCTTTCTCTCCCCTGCATTCTCCTTTCTTGCGCTTTCATCCATTCTTCTTCTCCTTTCTCGCTCTGTCCTCATTGTCCTCTCTGCCCCCTTACCCTCCTTAACTTTTATTCTCTCCCCTGTGTTCTCCATTCATCTATCTCCCCTCCATCTACTTTTCCTCCTATATGGACATTTTTCTCTCAATGTTCTCTTTGTATGAGTTCACCTTCTTACTTTCACTTCTTTATTTTGTCCCACACTTTCTCTCTGTCCTCCATCCTCACTCTCCTTTCTTATACTCCTTTTCTTTCTCTCATGTTTTCTTTTGTAGTTCTGTTCTCTCCCCTCTACGTTGATACCTCCTACATCTTTTCTTCCTCACTCCATTAGTCTACTTCTGCAGCAGTAATGGCATTGCTCACTATAATCTGTGGTGGGCAGTACGTTGGGTCGTGCACCCCACCAACAAGCTGCAGAGGCACAAATAAACAAAAAACACCACTGCAGGAACCACTAACCTTTGGCTCAGAAAGAACTACACTTCAATAAAAAAAATAAACCTAACCTATACTGAGAGGACTTCTTCGTCTCTCCAAAGCACACAAGCGAAAATTAATTGCTTTTCTGTACTTGAAGGGATTGCATAAACTTAGTACTGCACTACTTCTATATCAATCAATCAGGGAAATGTACGCGTGCAACTCACCCGTGAGGGTCTCAAGGCGCTGAGGGTGGATGGGGGGGGGGTCCGCAGATCTGATTAGCCGAAGAGCCAGGTCTTGAGGGTCTTCCTGAACATGTTCAGGGACCACTGCCCTCCACATGTCCTAAAGGAGGTTTTTACCGCCCTACCAGGCCCAGCCCTTGCCCTGCTAAATGATTCTTTATCTCAGGGCTATGTACCTAAATCTCTTAAAAGAGCCACTGTGATCCCTCTCTTGAAGAAACCGGGAGCCGACCCCCTGACACTGTCCAATTATCGACCTATCTCCTAGCTTCCATACCTGGCCAAGATGTTGGAGGCCCATGTGGCAAAGTGTTAGTCCAGTTTTCTGGAAAAAACGAACTTTCTTGATCCTCACTAAGCGGGTTTCCGTCCTGTCCTTCGACGGAGACAGTCATTACTGCAGTAATGGACGCCCTACTGGAGAAAGCTGATAAGAGTACTCCTCAGGCCCTGGTGCTGCTGGATTTATCTGCGGCTTTTGACACGGTCGACCATGGTATTCTGGTGGACCGTGTCAAGGAAGCAGGCATCCAGGGGCCAGCTTTAAGCTGGATTTGCTCCTTCTTGGAGGATCGCTCCCAGGCTGTTCGCCTGGCTCAGTTTATGGCGCCCGAGCAAAATACCATGTGCAGTGTGCCACAAGGTTCTGCGCTCTCTCCACTTTTATTTAACCTGTATTCCTCCCATTGATCAGGTCATTAAAGGAAAGAAAAACGGTTACTTTCAATTATGCTGATGACCTGCAGCTACTTTTTACCGTTGATAATTCTCCCCTCTCAATATTGGATTTTCAGTCAACCATGCGATTCATCAGTCATTGGATGGACAGAAATCAGTTAAAATTAAACCCAGGAAAGACTGAATTAACCTTGACAGGCGGTAGCCAGAAATTCTGGGACTCCCAATACTGGCCAGGAGAACTGGGTCCTTCTCCCATCTCCTCCTGATCTAGCAAGAGCCTTGGAGTTATAATATCCAATGACCTGTCCCTAAAAAGGCATGTGGGATCTGTTGTATCTCCTTGTGCTTACCAGCTGCGTAAAATCAGAAAGATAAGTAGATTGTTGACCCAAGCCGCGTTAGTATAGGTTGTAATGGCCATGGTTTTATCACGGCTCGATTACTCTAATGCAATATACCTTGGAGTACCAGCTTGTCTTATGAAACGGCTGCAGATAGTCCAAAACCAGGCGGCTGAACTGATCTACCGGCAGCCTAGGTGGCATCACGTTTCCCCCCTTCTGAGGGACGTGCACTGGCTCCCTATGCCCCAACGCTGTGCTTTTAAGATTGGTTGCTTGGTATTTAAGTCTCTGCATTGTCAGGGTCCTGGATTTATAGATAGTCTCATTTCAAGATACATCCCCTAACTAAATCTTCGCTCGGCTCATCTTCAGTTACTATCAATCCCCACTTTCAAACTAAAGCAACAAGGAGGAGCCAGGTTTGCCACCCTGGCTCCTAAGCTATGGAATTATTTCCCTCTGGAAATCAAGTCTACTACTGACCTACTGAAATTCAGAAAACTGCTTAAAACTTGATTGTACCGTCAGGCTTACAATTAGATTATCCAATTCTATGGCATTTCCTAGATCTAGCGCCAAGAAACCAATCTGGTGAACAAGTACTTTACAAAACACTACTAACATAACATAACAGCAAAACACTATTTATTTATCAACGTATTTATTGCAGTTCTTAGTTAAAAATGAACTCACGGTGGAACTGAAGGTTTCTCCGAGCTACTGGTAGCTTGCGATTGACTGGTTGGAGACACCCGATATAGTGCGAAGGTAGCGCTCTACTTAAGTACTAGTTATAGTACAGAATATCATACTTGTTTTTATTTTAGGCACGTGGAGATTAAGTGATTGGCCCCGAATCACAGGATGATGAACCGTGTCGCGGAGACTCATACCTGGTTCTCCATTTCCAAAATGGCAGATCCGGCTGTAACGCTACACCGTCCCACAGAATTCATATGTTCACGATTGACAGCCTGGCACGCCTTCTGTTCTGTTTATGGGCTAAGGATGGACATGAAAGCCATGCGGCGCTGTCGGATACGTCACCATAAATATCTAAGGCAAATGTCAGATTCTCGCATTTACCAAAACTGGCCAATACATTTGTATGTTACACTGATTGGATTTGCACCCTGCTACTATGTTGCCTGTACCCTGGCATGTATGATAATATATCATACGTTTTTGTTATGACTTCCATTTTCCATGGCACCCAAGATCATGACATTCTGTAGGTTTCTTTTGCAGCTTAGTCCAAACTCCAGAGGTGATATACTGTTTAAAATCACATATTCCATTGCACTTTGTACTGTGGGTTCATGCTATCCAAAATCATTAATACTGGCTTATCAATTGCAGTAAACGCCTCCTGTGACTTGTATATCACCAAAAATGTGACTGCACCTCTATTCTTGCAGATGAAGATACAAGATGGATATTTCTCAGTTATCAGTGAAGCTGCCAACAAGGTTAACATTAAAGCATTTCAACAAAAGTGGATATAACTTAGTTTCACTTCTGGTGTGATCTACACTTTGATGGAATTCTGTGATGATGCTGCAAAGACTGCTTCTGCAGTTGCAGAGCATATTAGAACTAAATTATTGACACACGGTTTAACATTTAAGAATAAAGTCTGCACTGTGGTGACAAAGCAAAGGCAAATTATAGACAACACCAACATTTTTTTCAGCTGTTGAAAGAAGTCAATGATTTTCTTCCAGCAAACTGTCCTATCCATATCTTGCATAACTCTGATAAACAGATTACTGATGGTATTTCTGTTGATGTTGAAGCATTTAGTTTGAAAGTCTATAATCACTTCTCTTCTGCCAAAAATCACATCCAAGTAAGGATTTTCCTCCTTTTGTGGGTTGTTCTTGCATGTACCACTGTGTTGGCTGACTTGCAACCTTTGTTCTTGCATGTACCACTGCATTGGCTGACTTTTATTATCAAACACAAGGAAATGATGGACGGAGCGCGGAAACTTTTCAGACACTCCTCCCTAGTCACAGATCTGGGTTGAATCCATCATCTTTCCTTAGCTCATCTTTGCTACGCCAGTTAAGACCCAGCAATATGCAAATCAGCATGACCATTTTCCTCATCGGAACAGTCCAATCAGAGAAGTACAGAGGCAACTGCTCCAGGGAAGCACTAGTGTGGCGGGGACCGGTGGGTTTGAAAAACAAAAACATCATTTACCTGCTGGCCGGCCGGCGCCCCTTCTCCGTCCAAGTTCTGGCTTCTGTGCGAGCAGGAAGTACCCAGGCTCCCCTAAGCAAATCACAACGCTGCAATGTAGCATTGTGAATGGTCTGAGCGCCGTGGTTTGGCGCTCAGACAGGTAATGGGAGCCTGGGCTTGTTCTCCACCCAGGCTGTAATGCAGCCTGGGTGGAGAACATGCAAAGTGCGCATGACTGTTTGGCCTGCCAAAGATGGCCAGCCAAACAGCCATTAGCACTTGGAGAGTGCCACCACTCCTCTGCCCCTGCCCAGCCCTGACTCCCCTAAATTCCCTCAGCACGGAAAAATAACCTCACATTATTATTATTTTATTTTTCCTTTTTTGCAGTGCTGAAAGGCTGTCCCTGCCTATGAACATAGTATTAAAAGGTGAGGGAAGAAAGGGTGGGAAACAAAAGAGAGGGATCAAGAAGTGAACAAGCAATCAAGATGGAGAAATAGTGGCAATAAAGAGGAAGTGTGATGGATGACAATGTGTGTAAAATGTATTTGTGTAGTCCCCACTTGACGTACCCGATCTTGTAGGTAGTCTCCCAATCTCTCATGTAATGTACAACACTCTGTTGTTTCACAGATATTTTTATATTATGCTATATAATATAGCCTGCTGCTGATAGCTCTACCAGAGTTACAGGTCCGAGCCCAAGGCATGTTCCTATAACCAGGGAGAGCGTCTTTAACAACCTGCAAAGCCAGAGGCAGAAGGGTAATAAGAGCACTCCCCAATTGAAGGCCAGAGGTGTAACCCAGGCCCCCACTGTGCGGTGGCGCTCCCAGCTCCAGGGGACCACACAGCACAGCACTTCGGTTGGAGAGCTCCTGATAAGAGTCCGGAGGGGGCCCCTCCACGTACCTTGCAGAGGGGACCACTTAATTTTCGTTACGCCACTGGTGAGGGCAGAATGTTCTGAATTAAAAAGAGAGAAACAGAAAGCCAAACACTGGAATGTTGAATGCAAAGACTTATACCAGCCATCATTTGCCCTGAGCCACTCACTGCATTGTCTTCACAGATCCCCCAACATTGCAATGTTCTAAACACCAGTACACACATTCGCTGCTTCCTGATCCGTTTTTCCTTTTTTTAACCCCTTGCATGCTTGTGACGGAACCGTTCCGTCACAAGCCACGGGTGAGGTGTGCTTGTGACGGAACAGTTCCGTCACGGCCCGCTCGGCGTTCCATTGAGCGGGCGCATTCATGACGGAACCGTTCCGTCACAAGCACAGCTCACCCGCGAGCCGTGACGGAGCGGTTCCGTCACAAGCACGTGACCGCCGCACAGCCGCCCTACCCCCTTAGCGCTGCGGCGGAATAGCCGCCGCAGCGAAGGGGTTAAATCCACTTCCAGATCCAGTCAAATGTGTGCTCTGGGAAGATTTTTTGGCTTCCCTCGATTGTTTCACATTGAAAAATCTGGTATGTTGAGGAGACTAATCACCCTTTGTTTTTTGAAATGTGAAGAGAAGCCCCCCATGCAGGACTTGTTATTGTCGAGGACCTTTTATAGATGCCCAGGGCAGAGCTGTGTATCCAGTGCAGAGTGTGAACCTGAAGCTTTGTGCTGCCTTTCTCAATTTTCGAGGTGTTTGAGTATAGTACAGTCAGAACGGAGCAGTTATCGGTTCATGTTAGTCTTTATATCCAATTTTCTTGAGCATGTGAGACATTTCTACCTCGTGGGGTGTTTCTCCTATAGTTAGTATGAACTCAACCAGACTGCTACGTATAAATGTATTCTGGAATAAACTTCCTTAGGATCTACCAGCCAACCTTCAGCCGGGACTACACCCTGCAGCGATACAAATAAAAAAATGGTAGCAAGTTATATTTAAAGATATGAATGCAGACTTGAACAGAGAGCTGGTAAGTTCAATTGTTTAGCATCGAAGAAGAACGTACGAGAAGAAACGTCACAAAAAATATTGTAGCCCAGAAACCTCGGAAGCTTGTTTCCGGTCCAGGGAAGGCATGGCTTGGCAGTTCGGACTGGACTGTTCCCATGAGGCACAGGGTCAGACAGATTTGCGTATACCCATGTCTGAACTGGGGTGGTGTGGATTGCAAAAAAACGATGGATTTAGGCCCAGATCTCTGTACCAGGGTGAATGTACGACATTGTTCTGCATTCTGTCCATCAACTGTGGTGTTTGCAAAACTCTACATAATGCCATAGGTTTCTCGGTGCACCCAGAACACCACCATCAAGCTAGTCACCAGGGGTAGAAAGCGTTATATCAATACTACACCAATATAATATATGAAGATCTTGTTCTTAGTGTTTGGGGACCATAGTGCTTTTTAAAGACATCAACTCTTGTTTCAAGTCTTGTTTTGACTCAGGAGCTGGAAAGAATAAAGCTTGACCCTAGGCCCAAGATCTGCAGTGCAAGTTTATTTTTATCTAAGGTGCTTCTGAAACAGATAGTGGTCTCTTCCTTCGTGTATTTTTTGCTCCTCATGTTTGTCACTGAGGACCCTTCAGTTAATTATATGATTTTATGGTGTAGTCAACATTTGGTGGCAGATGTAATATGTACTGCTCATAAAATCCCAGTTGTATTGTGTGACCAGAATCTGTGTGGCCAGTAAATAATATAACAAACCAACCGGGGTGCAAACTGATATGATTCAGAGAATGCAGACTTGAAGTTGTTTGCAAATCAATCTAATTTAGTAATATTCACGAGGTAGGTTGAAATTTGCAACTAACTCCAACTGGAGTCCATCACAGCGATGGGACCTTGTCTTTCGATTTCTCAGGCGTTTTTAATCTTCGGAAGCCTGGAAAGGCAAGGCAGGTGGTGGAGCTAGATGGCTTTCCATGACCGGCATCAGATTTAAAATTGTATATTTTCCTTGATGGGGAGCCAATAGAGTTCTAGAAGAATGAGTGTGATGTGGTCGGTTTTTCAGGTGGTGGATAGAAGGTGAATTGCAGAATCAAATACCGGCCTTAAAGGGAGCCCGAGAGGATTCTGGGATTCACCCAGCATGCCATTAGCAAAGTCTTGAAGTCAACATTCTGAGACTTGACGGGTGTTTGGGTGGCTGCGAAGCTTGGTGTTTGGGATGAGTTATTCACAGGTGGCACCTTGTATGGTAGGTCCATTTATACTCTGCGAGTGCTACACATGACGCTGGTTCGACCAGAGGCCCATCCTTCAGTGTTTTTGATGAAGAGGGTGACCACCCCGTCTAGAACTTCGATAGGATGCATAACCATAACCCCCCCCTCCCACACCTGTCAAGACAGGATCCCCAGGTTAGGGAGTGCTGCTGCTCTGCTCAAGCAATTTCTTTTTACACTAGCTTAATCATCCAAGAACTCCCATCAGGCAGACCTCTGGCACTACTACTCTGTTTCATACTCAGTCATACTAGTTCCTGCAGTCCACTCACACCAAGGCATGCTAAGGCAGTACTACTTGTTCACTCCTGCTATGGGGACTCTTCATGTTAAACCACTGCTTCTAAGTCATATAATTGCACCACATCCAATGTGGCCCAATACAAGTCAGGCAAATGGGAACCTCGCGCCGGACCGGTCACCCTATCACGGCATCCATTCATTCTGTCAGTCACTCTGTAAGTGAGGACCCTTGCTCAAGCTCACACATTTCATAAAGAGCTACAAGGTACAACCTGGAGCCCATGCATTGTAAGACCAAGTGCAGCTCCTTCTACAGTATGAAGCTTGATATGAAATGAGCTCCACCTAATCAGATGACAAGCTTCTGTTACGGAACATTGCCCAAGGACGCGCCGGCTTAGGGAGTTGTGTGGCAATCGCATTCCATGTCATCACAGACACTTTCTCAACTCCTGGGTTTTAAATTGACAAATCATTGCATTCGGTTGTCTTACTCTAAATATTTAATGGGATCACCCTCAGTAAGGTACCCGCCCTGATGGGTAGAGTGAAGGTTTCATCCAATTTTCTATACTTTAAACTTTGAAGTAGCCTCAGGGTGGCTATTAGTGGGAGGTGGAAGGTGTACTGGGGACAATGCATGCCCACTGGAGAGAACAGGGTCAGTGAGGATGCATCCCCTCACCATGGCCTTCCTTCCAGATCAATCAAAATGCAAAGCTGGTCCCTCCGGAGCAGCTCTGCCACCGCGCCTTCATTGACCACTTGGGTCCTTTAGTGTATTCTGCCATTGGGTAGGGTGCGCTTGGTCACATTAAGGAGTGTGCAGAGTTTTCTTTTTTGTGTGCTGTCAGTTTTACCAGGGCTGGATGGTTGATGGTAGTGATGTCAAAGAACACCTAAGTAGGAAGATATTTCACACATTGTTGTCTTCCTGACAGCTTCCTGAGTTGATGCTTGATGATAAAGTTGGGTTGGGTCAGCTGTAACAAAAGTGACAGAAGGCATTTTCACGAGACAACCGTGGTAGGGTTTTCAAAGTATTCGTGCAAGTGACATAAAAAACACTGGTCATCACAGCGGTGAAGCTCTTCTACCCCCTGTATTATGCAGCCCGGGCGTGTGCAGCAAAAACCAAAGCACGTAAAAGAGGAAGACATTACTTTCACCAGAAACACAAGTTGTAGAGTGGTCTGATTCGCCGACCCTTAGAATGCTGCATACACATTGCAGTGCAACTTTGTATGTTATAAACAAAAATCACAATCAAACAGTACAGGTAAACCAGCTTTAATTCAATCATCCAATCCCACTGTTGCACAAAAAGCCCCTTGCAGACTGTGCATTGGGCCTCTTCTAGCTCTCAAGATTTTGGGGCACCTTAAAGTTTTTAATCGATCAGTATTCTCCTCATTGCTGCACTCCACACGCGGGTGCACGGTTTGATCCTCACCCTACGAATGAGGCCCAGAGGGATTGGTCTTACAGGTCTTTCAATGACATGGAGTAACATTTGAGAGAGCGCCCCTCGTCTATGGTACCAAAACATGTTCCAATGATGAACCCACAATAAGTGTTCCAAGGGCAAAAGCATATGAACCTGTATGTTTCATCATTAGGGTTTTTTTTTAGCAGTCCTCATTTTGCAAAAAAACATTCAGGGCATACTGAATGTAAGATTTCTAATCACAATATACAATACAAATGAAAAATCGCACTCTGCTTCTTAAGCATGTCTTCACACACTCACAACACTTCGACCTTCACCTTTTTTTGCACTTGCAACATTATCTACAGTATTTTTTCCAGAACAAAACATTCCAGGGGAAAAGCTCTGTCCCTCAAGATCACATAATAAAAAGCACACATCAAAATGAGTCCAGGAAAGCACTAATTTACAATGAGTAAATCTGTTCACATTTAATTCACAGGCCCCTCCAAGTGACAAGTCTAATCTCATTAGATGTTACCTTCAAGCAACATTTAGGGCATAATTTAAAAGTCAATACAAACATTCGATAAGGTGAATTTATGTTTGCTCTCCTTTAACGAATAGCACAGATTAAGGGCTGTGCACCAACAGCTTTGATCCACTTGGGTTTTTGCTGTGCTTTACCCACTGTCATAAACAGGCGGTAAAACAGAGCACTAAACTCACCGACACATATGATGCCAGTAATAGTGCAAAACCATGCACGGAAAACTCAACTGCAAACTGGTGCAAATATTATTTGCAGGGTAGAGTTTGCACTTGATTTAGCTGAGAATCTGGGATGCCCTTGGAGTGCTAAATGGTAACTACCTTCTCTCCCAGCCAATCGCTGCCTGTGAAAAGAGAGGGAATGTTCTCATAATGCAATTCAGTTGTTGGTAGGATCCGGCCCACCAAGTACAAACAACGTAACCTTAACATTGCCAGAATTCTGGAATTGCAAGACTTAATAAAATAACAAATAAAGCTCTTAAAAAGATTATTTACCCAACTGCAACACCTCTAATCTCTTGGAGAGATCACACAGACTGAGGTGCAGGCATCCTTCCAAGACGTACGCTGTACATATACTTTTAAAAAGTGCACACATTAATAAATATTAAATAAAACTCAATATTGATGTACTTTCAAAGAGGCAGGTATCACATTTCACGAAAAACAAACCAACAAGCAGGCTGGTGCCTTCCTGCATGAAAGGGAGAGATGAGAAAAAGAGTCAGATGAAACAAAGACAGAGAATGTTGGCCATTCAACAATGCAGGCAAGAAACGATGCCAGGCAGGACTCTCGGAGCCTTTGCCAACATTTGACCGACCGAGTGCTGCACGGCTGTGAGGAGCTTTAACAGGCAGGGCGCTCGCAGTCTGCCACAATTTTGCAAGCAGGCTGCAGAGCAGCTTTGCTGAGCGTTGAAGGCAGGTTGCTCATAGTTCATACCATGGTTTGGCTGGTGTGCCGCTGGGATGCTCTGCTGAGCTTTTACAGAGAGATCGCTCATAAGTCATGCCGAGGTTTGACAGGTAGGCTGCTCATAGTTCGTACTGCGATTTGACAGGCGTGCCTCTGGGAGGCTCTTCTGAGTCTTTAAGGACAGGTCGCTTATAGGTTTTGCCAAGGTTTGACAGACAGGCTGCTCATAGTTCGTACTGCGATTTGACAGACGTGCCCCTGGGAGGCTCTTCGGAGCGTTTACGGACAGGTCGCTCATAGGTTTTGCCATGGTTTGACAGGCAAGACTGCTCATAGTTCGTACCGCGGTCTGACAGGCGTGCCGCTGGTCGAGTCTGCTGAGCTGTTACAAATAGGTCGTTCATCGGTCGTGCCAAGGTTTAACAGGCAGGCTGCTCATAGTTCGTACCACGATTTGACAGGCGTGCGTCTTGGGAGGCTCTGCTGAGCTTTTACAGACCGGTCGCACAGAGGTCGCGCCAAGGTTTGACAGGCAGTTTGTTTAAAGTACGTACCATGATTTGGAATGCGGCTGGGAGGCTCTGCTGAGCTATTACGGACAGGTCGCTCATAGTTCATACCATGATTTGACAGAAGTGTTGCTAGAAGGCCCTGCTGATCTTTTATGGACAGGTCGCTCATAGGCCGTTCCAAGGTTTGACAGGCAGGTTGCTTATAGTTCGTACCATGGTTTGCCAGGCGTGCCCCTGGTAGGCTCTGCTGCGTTTTTTCGGATAGGTTGTTTATAGCTCGTGCCAAGGTTTGACAGGCAGGCTGCTTAGGGGCTGAGCAGAGCTTTGATGGAAAAGATGGATAGGTCATGTCAGGGTATGACAGGCAGGATAGTGGGAGGACCTGTCAAGTTTTCAAAGGGAGGCCACACAGAGCTTTGACAGGCATGGCCCGCAAAGGCTGTGCCAAATGTTGGTTCTGTCAGCCATGTTGGAAGAAAAAAAAGTAGTTCCAGTTATTTAATTATTCAGAACAAGGGGCAAGCTTTGGTATATTGCCTGCAGGTGTGTTTATTATGTTAGCGATTATGAAAGTAAGATCTATGAGAAAAACAGGTACGCTTGTGTCAACCTCAAAATATGATTTTCCAATGTAATGAGGAAAGACTTTTATCTTTCAGTGCAGGGGTGTAAATGATTAATCCACGGCCCTTTAAAGAGCCAAAACCGCACTGTCGACAGACACTGGAAATTCAGAGAAAATATGGCGTTTTTCAAACTTTGTCCCAGAATATGTGGATGTCACCCCTGACAAATGATCCACAGTGGACTTTATGGAACAGTGGTTCGATGGATTAACTCTGCATTCCCTGCTTGGGTGGGTCAAAGGGGCACTAGCTGTGATCTCTTTGTGGGCAACAACTGTGGCCAGAAAGCACAACTAACTGGACAGCTCAGCAGCAAAGGCAGGAACAGATATAGGGGGGGTAAGCATGACTTATGTTATGACATATATTGGGGTTTTCCTAATTCGTCCTTTGCTTTAACAGAAGGGGAAATACAAGATGAAAAACACCAGGCATTGCTCAGAGAAAACTGCGATGGATTATGTCACTGAAAAATAAAGACCGGCACGCTGGTCGAAAGACAGTCATAGCAACTAGGAGTACCGGATTAATAACAGAGCTAAAAGCAAAACAAGGGGTTGATGGAGACGGGAAATAGTGACTACGATCAACAGGACAAAATTGACACATAACAGTGACAAGTGACAGAGCCTCAGAGTGCTCCCATGGGACAGCACGAGACATCCACCAAGCACACAAACAGGACAGGTGACAGGGCACCAGATGTGCAACGTTCACATTAAAAAAACACAAATTGTAATAGACAGCCTTTTTTCACGCACGTTCCAAGATAAAAAAATTATAACTTAATATAAACTTTAAAAAATAGTCATATAAAAACGTCATATATCTCACAGACCAATAGTGGCGCAAATGTCCTACAGCCGCATGCTGAAGCTACAGTGTCTTGCAAAGCAAAGATGGAACACGAGCTTCATTTAGCACTCCATATGTGTGTGTCTCACAGAACATGCTGGTGCACGCGTCGTGCGCAGCACTGGTGGTGTACCATCAATTTTCTGCCATCTATTCTGAGGTGCGCCACCTCTGCAGGTTTAATAGGATAGAGAGTTGCAATGGCGAACAAACCAACAGTACTAAACGAATCGCCAGATAACACCACTGAGTGACAGGAACTCCTGCGATCTCACCTGACCCGCCATGCTGGGCCTTCAGCTTGACACCAGGATGTTCACCATTGATCCAATCAGGAGAAGCAGCACCACCACCCTCACCTCCTATCTGTAGGAAGCTTTTGTGGCTTCACATCAGACCCTAAGAGGGGCCACCCTGCCTCCACACCAAGTATCCCATCAACTCCTATTGTTCACTTATGTCTCTCAAAGGAGTTAATTTGGGTTCAACCTTCACACTGTGGAAACCAGAAATAAGGGTTGAAAAATCAGAAAGCGATTGAGAGTTGTGCTACCAGTAGTGACAGTTCTTCCACACAAATAAAGTCCTGTCTATAACATTGTTCAAAGAAAGTGAGGAGCAATAGAACTACAAGGTAATAGGGAGGAAAATAAAACAAGAGATGTGTAGAATGTCAGAAAGACATACAAAAAAAGAGTGAAAGGTGGAGGAATAGAGAGAAAAAGACTGAAAAAGACACATAAATTCTCAGAGATAAAGATAAAAAGTACAGAAAAGAGACCAAACGCCACAGATAAGAAATCAGCAAAAAGTGTACACACAGCATACAGGATAGAAGAGATAGACTAGAAAAATGACACACACACACACAAATTCAATGAAGCATGGAAAAGGAAATGGTTGGACAATGGAAGAGAACACAAAATAACAGAAGACAATGGAGGTGGTGAGAAGCCCAGACTCTATAGAGCTCGAGACAGGCGATACCAGCATAGAAATTTGCCAAAGTGAGCTTGCATGACATCAATATAGTACATGACTATAGTGATGTCGATATGCAGCGATATCGCGACACCTGCCCGGGTAACCTAGACTGATGGACTACCAAGGACTACATAGGAGTCAATACCTCAGCTTTAGATCGCAAAGACCATTCACAAGAGCTGGGAGCCGAGAAGGCTCTGCCAAGGTAAAAGTATAGCCGCAGTGATTTTAATATTTTAAGACGAAGACATGGTAAATTTTAGGAACTTTTGGGACTGTAAAGCAATCCTCATCTCACTGAAGGATTGTGAATTGAGCCAATCTGTTCCTTGCTCATTTCAAGGAGTGGGTGTATCCAAACCACAAAGCTTAGGAGGTGTGACCTGATCAGTTGAGGATTAGGCCACACCTCTTGTAAGAGGTGTGGTGTAGTCATCATGCCTTTGCGGCCAGCGGTGGGGATGGAATGAAAGAAGAGTCAGACATAGCCACTAGGGGTGGGAGTAAAACTGGCTAATGGCTGAGGGTTTGGTCTGATCAGGAGAATGCGAAGGAGTATGAGCACATAACTGCACACAGGGGTGGCACTCGATAACTGGGTGAGTGCAGCTGGAGTAGTTTAGTCACTGCACAACTGACTAAGTTAGAGGGAGGCACAATCCCTAGCTTCAGAGCAATGTATGGCATGTGATGGCCTGGCTGCCTCAGCGTCAGGGAATTATCTTTACTATGCCGATGATGTACAGTAGTTTTTCTTGCCCTTTCCAGATGAACTCTTTCAGCACCTTTCGAAAGCTTCACTTCTCTATCACAGTGGAGTTAACGCTGCAGGTGAAGTAAAACAAAAGCTTTCAAACAATTACCATTTGCTTAGGCTGGTCCCCCACTTTCAGCACAACATTCAGAAGGTTTGCAGCTAAAGAGTGAACACCTTAGAGTACAGTCTGCCTGCCTTCGAATAAGCAGCATTGGTCAATCGTCGACTCATTGAGACAGGCAGGGCTCATCCCTGGTTACTTATCTGAGAGTCTAAAAAAGCCGCAGCTGAAAGCGAATGTCCTGGAATCCGCGTGACTCAGCAGAGTCCACAACCCCATCCTTCTTGAAGCTTCCTCTACACAACCACTCAAAAGATGTAGAATCCCTATGTACACAATCTTTAACAACACAGGAATGCTTTCACAATGTGATTGAAAGGAAGCTTGCTCTTCATGATATAGATTCGCGTTCGGCTTAGCAGGTCTTTCTGAAGTGCATAAACAGCATTGCTGGGAACTCCGCATGAAAAAAGTACTTCCCAAGGAGGTGGACTATATGTTGTTAGTAGAAAAAAGATCATGCTGTTTCTGGGCTCTGTCGTTGTTTCTTGTAAGTATACAAGCTGAGAATCTGCTCAGAAGAAGATGAGCACATACACCAGAGAGTGGGCCTTCTGGGTGCCTTTTCTGAGCATGAAGACCGTAAGAGCATGCTATGAGTCTGGAGAAGTCCAAGCCTATCCCAGGTCTTCCGCTTCCAAGGAGCTCCTGGCGTGCCTTACGTGTGCAGCAGTGACCATGAACAGCTATACAGCAACACCACATATGGACGTAAAAGCGAGTGAGGGAAGGGACACACTTGTTCTATCAACAGACAGTACTACTATACACAGCACCAAATATATCCACCGTCTAAAGCTTTGTCTGGTTACCAGAAGCGGCAGGCTCCAAATCCAGCATGAAACGAAGGAATTTCACGTACAGAACCTGCATTGTGCTAAAGGGAGAGGTAACCGAAACATCAGTGTGAATCAAACCAATCCAGGCAGCCGGGTCTGTAGACAGACGTATCTACACATTTGCCATTGACAGCATTCTGGCAGTGGCCCCAGAGGCCCTATTGCTGGTAGTTTCCATACTGGCCCTGCAAGAAAACAAAGGAGAGAAAGAAAGAAAGAGAGAGACTAGAATGTTATAACAGTATGTGACCACCAGTAGAAGATACAACATTAGGGGACCTATAAGATACAGAAAACCGCTTCAGATCAACAGATCAACGTACGAATCCTGCACAAAGTCCATGCTACAAACGTCTCTTCTTCGGACCACAGAAAGCCTTTAGGTTTCTCAGCACGGCTGCTTACAATGAATATCTGGAACTCATGCACCATAACACATCACTAGAGTTGTCTTGACGAGGTGCTTGTATAAAGGGCACCTAGCATACAAATGTAGCTGCTCAGGTGTCTTGGAGAGTGTTCAACGCATGGTGAGCCGCAAGATCGGTCTCATGCGTGCAATGCCAGTCAGCACTTGCACTGTTTTACACATGCACAGGCACGATTTGACATTCAGAAATAATTGTGCCAGTGCTCACCAGACTTTCTAAATCAAATGATTAGCAGACTAAACTGTTGAAAGTTATAATTGTTGCACAGGAATTGGGAGAGTTTGAAAGGTGGGTGGGAAAAATTGACATTAAAACACGAATATTAATAGAAAAGGTGTGCTAACTTTAGGTTGTCATTGCCTCAGATACAGCTGCACCAATTAGTTTAAATTTATGGGCACTGACAAGTTTCTGTAATAAAGAGCCCTGTAGAAAACATTGTGGAAATTGAAGCATATTTAGAAACATTCAAAGATGAAGTGCCTGCAGTTTCTCTCTAGCCCCAGCACTCACAGTAGGCACTTGGATGTCACTGAGAACAGAGGCGGGTGTCTGTGATCTTGGGTCACTTCATTCAGCCAAAGAGCACTGCTGAATGTATTGATGAAGCACAGGCATGTCCTTGTGCCACTGTTGCCTTGTCTAAAGGATTGCTGGCTACATGTATGATCGAAAGGCGTGTGATGGTCAAAGATGTGCCCTGATCATGTTACAGCGAGCATGAACAGCGATGCCAGCCTGGGAACCAGAAGACTGGTCAGGCTGTACTGATGTCACAGTTAACATACAAATACTTCCTTGAGCCGTATGGACGGTCATTGTCCCGAGCCTTGCTCAGAAGTAAATACAGGAAGTGTTGCCAAATGAAATGGTATGTTGATAAGCATATGCTATGTTATGTTAATTTAACTTATAACATGCACGAATCACCCCAGGAGGGTTATCTCAGGGCAGCATAAACAATTACACCACAGGAAGTGACATCATATGACGCCTGACACAATGGCTTTAGGACCAAAGTGACATCAGATGATTCCAAACAAACAATTACAAACAACCTGACATCTGGGCATTCTGGCCAATTTTTCAAGATGGCTGGTGGTGAAACTATTGCTTTAACCTCCCTAAACATGCTCTCTCTGCATCACAAACTAAATTGAAGCTGCACACTCTTGTGACACCGGCTATATGCATCAGAGAATGGGAGCCAATATACACTGACTTTTCTGTATCTTTTCCAAGCAAAAAAATATCTGTTGTGAAGTCTTTTCCAGCACCCATAATAATACAAATGTTACTTACCTGTAACAATCGGTTTAAAACATTTTCTGCTGTAGATTCATGTGTTTTGCACATTCCAGCAAGCTAGCGTTGGTCCTAATTATTATATGTCTTTTGGATGGGATTAAGGCAGGACTAAAATGTCTTGTGCCCACCTGGCCCTGAAGCCCACAACACTCTTGAACAGACTAGACCTGGGAAAACTACTACAAAGGTTGTCCTCTTTTAACACTGTCCAAGAGGAGGTGGATAGGTCACATTTGACTCGTCCACAGAAAAATCTACAAACTGGTGGTTACAGGTAAGTTACATTTCTTCTGTGTAATGTGTATCTATAGAAGATTCATATGTAATGCACATACTGTAAAACAGTTCCCCCACCTTCCCAAAAGTGATGCAGCTTGGGTAACGTAAGAAGACGAGCGAAATAGTATTTTTCGAGCTGTTTGACAACGCCCAGATTTACCTTAAAAAACAGTCCATCCCAACCAATAGGAAGTCATTAAACTTGGACTAAAACATATCAAGACATGGAGAGAGGACAACAGACATCTCGTCAATAATGGTGCCCGCCCCCCCTCATCTTTTTTGGGGTTGATTTTCATTAATCTAAAGCGCAAAATCTGCGCATAATGTGGGAGTCTGACTTTATAAAGTGGGAGCAGTAGTTGCAAAACCTCCTTTCACCAAATCGGACTACTGAGACAAACCCTTCCTTCTGCTGCCACAATAACACCCCAATATAGGGTGGCCACTGATCAACTCAAAACTAGACGATCAGGGCTCTGCAGAAAGGTTAACTAGCATACTCTAGCAAAGGGCTATTCAAAATGCAGTCAGGTTACTATATGGTGGCCTGAAAAAAACTACCCAAAAGCAACTCACCTCAAAAGTTTACACTGGTTTCCAGTAAATGTTAGAATCCTATTCAAGAATCCCTGTTTCACATACAAATGTCTCAAAGGCACAACCCTCAAAATACTTGCAAGAAATAAACCACAGCATACACTGCATCACAAAACTTGACTTTAGCAGACAGGAATAGGCCTCTCCTGTATTGTTATGTGCATAGTACCATTTATATTTATGCCTCATTAGTTTGGTGTACAGCAAGCCATGATCATGTAAACATGATTATACGCCCTTCAAATAATACCCTCAGTATCCCTCTCATTTGCCTTCTAATGGTGCATTTTCCTCAGTAATCCATTGCCATGATGCTCCTATTTTGTCTATATGAGCATAGAAGCAAGTATGTTTTGCAGTGTGTGCCTTGTAAGCAAATTTAAAAGAAAAATGATCTAGAGCTTCTGCACTAGCATGATAATCTGACCAGTAGTGTTTTGTGAATGTACGAACAAAGGACTAGGCAACCATCTTGCAAATGTTAGAAGTAGGACTGTTCCAAGAAAACCATGGGGGCACCTTCCCTGTGCATTGAATCTGTAAGCAGTTGAGTTGGACGCTGAGAACCGACATGTGCGTAAAATGTTTGTATGAAACGTACAATCCATCTTGCGTACAAGAATCTCAGGGTTGCATCATTAAACATCTCAGAAATGGAGTTATCTCTTGATAAAGCTGCGGTGGCAGCTCCTGCTTGCATTGAGTGCACCCTGAGTTTACCAGGTAGCGGTCTGATAGCCGCTTCGAATCAGCAGGTGTTGGTGGCACCCAAGCCTGTATCAGTTGTTGCAAGGAATGTCACTTTAGGGTTCGGGATCAATCACATCAATAAATGATATCTTCTCTGGAGCTGTGGGGGCATGAGAGATGGTTTGGCGGTTTCAGCATCATTATTTCCTCTGCCAGTCAACAGAACTATGCTAGGCGCATGAAGGCAGGTCCTTCTGGTGAGACGAGGGTGATACCAGGTCCTAAAACATATGGAGCAAACAGGGGATGGTGCTGACTTATCCAGACTTCTTTAAGGTTTTATTGCCCAGATGATGCTTGGGCCCTGAAGTCTGAGAAGGCCTGAAAGGCTTCTTAGCAATCCTGGGCTCTTTATGCCCCATCTGCTCAGATTCTCTTTTCAGCTGGTCCTTGTGCAGGCCTTTTCTTGCAGGAGCAACCCTGCTCTCCTCTTGCAATCAGGTCAACTCCTTATTTCTTTAGAAGTAGCAGCAGTAAGGCTTGTGCAACGCTTGGTCTACAACTTGTGCTGGAGAAATCAAACCCAGCATAGGGTAATTTCATGGCACTGCTTTTACTCAGTGCTGGTGCCCAGTATCCCCAGAATGTTCAAATGATGTATAGCTCACTGTCCCCAGAGGACTAGTGTTTATGGTGCTTTAGGCAAAAGCAGGAAGAGTGAGACGTCTGAAATGCAGTCACTTCAGCCACATTCTGGCGAGTGTAGACATCAGAACAGTGATGGATGCAGGAGGCAGAGCCGCCTTGATCCTGTTGGACCTGTCCGCAGCTTTGATACGGTCCACCACAGGTTACTGGTGGACTGTTTAGGGGCCTGTGGGATTCAGGGTAAAGCTCTCAAGATATTGCAGGCTTTCCTTTCCAGCAGGAGCCAGGTGGTGGCCTTAGGAGATCTAGAGTCGGACCCTTTTGTGCTCCCTTGTGGGGTCCCTCAGGGGTCATCCCTGAGTCCGACTCTTTTTAACATATATGTCTCCTCTCTGGCCCCAGTTATTAGATCATTCAGCTTTAATTTAACATCATACGCGGACGACACGCAGGTTGTGGTGTCACTGCTACCTGGGGGAGAGGTAGGCACGGCTAACAGGTTTAAAAACTGCATGCGTGCGGTCAGCAGTTGGATGGCAGAGAACTGCCTAAAGCTGAACTCATCAAAGACAGAAGTTCTCCTGTTTGGGGCCAGAGAGAATTTCTGGACACCAAGGTGGTGGCCGGAGGAAATGGGTGTCCCACCCACCCCAGTCGCTAAGGTTAAAAATCTTGGGATCCTGATGGACGATACATTGTCATTCAGGCCTCAAGTAAATGCGCTGTCCTCTGCAACCCACTACGTTCTGAAAACAGTACGTAAAGTCTTGCCTTTTCTTCCAGATGAGTGCAGGAAGACAGTGGTGACGGGATTGATTATGTCCCGCCTGGATTACTGCAACAGCTTGCTGCTTAATGCTCAACAAGGGCTGCTCAACAAACTCCAAATCCTGCAGAACGTGGCAGCCCGGCTGATTACGGGTACACCGAAATTTGCCTCGGTCGCCCAGGATTTGGTGAAACTACACTGGCTACCTGTGCGCAAAAGAATCATATTCAAAGCGCTCTGTGTAGTATTTAAGGCACTCAAAGGAGTAGGCCCTCATTGTATGGCCCAGCTCTTCCAGTGGTACAAACCAGCCAGATCGCTGAGATCAGTCGAATAGGGGACAATTGTGGTTCCAAGAGTCAGGAAAGCCCGGTGGGGAGGAAGGAGCTTCTCCCTGGGAGCAGCAAAAGCCTGGAACGCCCTACCACTGGTCCTCAGACTAGCACCGGATCTGATGTCCTTCCGGAGGGCCCTGAAAACATGGCTCTTTAAACAATAAGCTTCAGGTCAGGCTTAGGAGTGGTCAGTCAGCGACAGGACACCGTCTGGTAACAGTGCGCTCTAAAAATGTGAAAAATAAATAAATAAATAAATAGAGTCCAAGGTTAGGAGATATGAGACTGGCCAAGATGTGGATGTGGATTAACCTCAGAGTCCAACAGAAGGCCATTGTTGCTAGGAGGCAGCCAACAAAACATAAAGAGGAGAGAGAGGCCAGTTACAAATAACAGGGGAAATTTACCCTGAAGAAAGAATAGGGGATGACTGGCTATGATGAACCCTAGCAAAAGAGATTTGGGAGTTCACTTAGGGTGAGTCGCCTGTCAGTAGATCTAGGCGCTGCTGCTGAACAGCACAGTAAAAATGTGGGGCAATTCCAGAGTACGTAGCCTGTCAAAGGAAACAACAAAAAGGACAGAAGAGGAAAAATATAAAAGGCAAGCCGGCTTACGGTTTAGAGACTTTCATGCTAATATGACCAAGATACGAAGTATGATGCCACAATTTAACACAGAGCCATCAGTCATACAGTACAGTAACGCTAAAGGCAGTGAACGCCAGGTACAGAAAGCCCAACAAGCGGCGACAGCCAGATGCATGAGAATGCTGCGAGGAGATGCAGATAAATGCAGTGAAAGACAAAAGGCAGAGAAAAAGGTACAAAGCAGAAGACAGAGTGGTGAAGAATTAGAATGAGACCAAACCGCTACAAACCGTCAAAGAATAAGAGGGTGCCTCACCACCTCCCATTGGGCATGATAGTTCAAGCACTAATCAGAGTTGATGCTTGCAGCAGTGGCACTGGGCCAGAAGACGCTGTAGGCCAAGCGCTGCCTGAACAGCATAACATCCTGTCAGCAGCTGCAGGAAACAGCACAAAGTATGATACCGCCATTTTCTTAATATCACCATCTTCATTTGATACTGCCAAAACGCAGAGTCTTGGCACTTGAGGAAGTGCGCGGATCGAAACCTTTGATGATTTAATTGATGTGCTAGAAATACCCGATGAAAAAAAAAACGTCAAATATCTTATTAACTTAGCAGGTGAAGGAGTAAAGGAAGTGATAAAAAAAGATAGCGTAGGTGAACAGACTATCTCACCAGGATTTCAAGGTGGCAATGAACGTCAAGTTCAATCCGATGCCGAACGTTGACTATCAAAGGTATATCTTCAACCAGGAGAGACAGAGAGATGGTGAAACGAATGAATATGTTGAAAGACTTGAGATGCTCATCAAACAATGTAAGTTCAACGAATTCAATGACAAAGAGGCCATTCTTCTTAGAGTCATAGATGGTTGCCTGTCCGATTCCTTCAGACGCCAAATGCTGAGAGAAACGCTAAGTCTGTATTGTGTGGTCATGGTGGCCAGAGCTGAAGAACTTGCTGACAAACAAGTCGCTGACATGGAGGCAGAAGGAGCCCAGAGTGAATCGGCATGGAGTATGAAAAGAAAGAAAAAACACAAGGTAGAAGGCCGCAACGTGATGTCTCTGAAGAAAAGGAAACTGTGTTTTTATGTGGATTTTCCTTTCCACAGGAAGGTAAATGTCCTGCCGTTGGGCAGATATGTAAATGCTGCGCTAAAGAAACCCATTTTGTAACAGTTCGTAAAGCGAGAGAAAAAGTGAGTGCTTCTTGTCATGAAGAGAAGATGGCTGCCAGATGATTCCAGAAACATTCTAGTCACGCCCACCGGAGTAAACAGCAACTTCAGTTCCAGTAAGTAAAAACTTAAAGAGGCAGATTGTCATCGAATTCCTCATTGAAAGGTTCTTCAACATCACTGTTGAGCAACAGTGAAGAAGAAGGGTGTGCGGTGTCATTGCGGACTACTGAAAGATGTGCACATGTAGGTCTAATTTTTTGCAGGAAAGAATACAAGTCGGAAAAGAATCGGTGGTTGTATAACATCTATCATAGACAGTGGTGCATCGATAAATATCATGCCAGCTGAAAAGTACAGTGAACTGGCGTTGGTGCCCTGTCTCACACCATCGAAAACCAAAATATACATGGGGCAGCCTCAATACCGTTGCAAAGTCATGGTTCACTTGTGACGACTATAAATTTAAAAAAGACGAAGGTACAAGATCCAATATATGTCCTTCAAGGCACTTCATCGAGTGCATGTTTGCTCAGCTTCAGCACTGCTGCTGACATTGGACTAATTTCTGTGCATTACAAAATCAATGCTTATCACGACATAATGAATCAGTTTTTGTCATTGTTCCATGGATTAGGAAAGCTCAAGACAATGAAGGTGCAGCTCCACATTATTGAGGACATTGGTCCTGTTGCTCAACAACATTGTTGAACTGCATTTCATTTATAGGAGGCTGTTGAAAAAGACACTGAGACTTTACTAAGACATGATATCATTGAGCGCTCTACTGATCCAACGCCATTGGTGTCGCCGATATTTGTGGTACCTAAAAAGGACAGTGGAGGGTCTAAGCATATCTGTGTTGACATGCATCAAGCAAACAAAGCAATCAAAAGAGAACGACACCCAGGTCCGCACATTGCCAATTTGATTACCCAGTTGAATGGTGCCAAAGTCTTTTCGCCCCTTGATCTGAACAAAAGATATTAGCTTGAACTGGAAGAAAATTGCAGGTACATCACTACCTTTTAAACTAATGTTGTTTGTTTAGATACAAATGTAAGGAAGTGCCCTCTTTTTGCTTGGTTGCTCCCACTTTTTACTAAACTGCTGATGCACTTTGACTGAGTGTGCCAGGGGTTCCTGCCAAACAGGTACCATGGGCCTATGTTCTTTCCCTAAACTGCATTAAAAACAAAACCCAATTGCCACTCTTTGGCCACAGATCAGTCACCTTGTATATGGTACCACAGGTACCAAGGGCACTGTGGCCAGGGAAGGCCTCTAAGGGCTGCAGCACTTATTGTGCAACCCTTAGAGGCCATGTACCTTTACGCACACACACTGCCATGCATTGCAGACTGCATGTTTGGTGCAGAACAAAGTGAAGAGTTGACATAGCACACATCCCTGTGCGCCATGCCTACAACCCACTGCCGTGGTACAGGTCAGCCACCCATCTAGCTGGGTGCACTGTACCAGTGTGAGGGTACAGGTGTATGAGTGTATCTGTGCCTCACTTTGGGAGGCACAGATGTCTTGGGATGGGGTACTGTTGTGGGTGAAGTCTGAGGCGTATTGAGCCCTGATGGGATTTACCAAGTAAGTATGAGCTCTACAGTCAGTGTTATGCTCGGTTCTTCGACTCGGCTCGGTTCTGCCGACTCACGAAAACCCTGAATAGTGACCTTGTTTTGGAGTAAGGGGACATCACAATGCCATAATCTTAACTGATGAGCTCTTGTGCTGCGGGGGATATAAATCAGTACTTGATACCTAGTTGCATCTAGGCTGAACAAGACTAGAATTTGTCCAATTATCTTAAGCAAGAACCCTTCATCGCAACAATGAGTTGATTTCGAAAGTCCTTGGCCTGCCAACATGCATTTTGTTGCCAAGCTGTACTTTGGCATTCGTTATGAATATCAGTCATGTAGTTGTACAAAGAAAATTGTTTAAACCAGCTGTTTTGAGGTTGTGTACTTCTTGTTGGGAAAAGGCAATCTTCCTACTTCACGACTGAAGGCTGGTTGCAGGGTGCTGGTGTTAACATTGTCAATGCTGAGGGCAGCTGTAAGGGGAGAACTGGTGAGGCTTTTAGTATAATGCATAGCGTTAATTAATTCTGTGCTTATGTTGTGATGATGAGCGTAATGATTAGAGCTTAGCAGCAGAAGAGATGCATGCATCTATCGCCCTCACTCTATCTATCTATCGCCCTCACTCTATCTATCTATCGCCCTCACTCTATCTATCTATCGCCCTCACTCTATCTATCTATTGCCCTCACTTTATCTATCTATAATGTTCTGATTTGTTACCTTTGCCTCAAATTGTAAAACGCTCTGATATCCTTCGGGATCAAGTTTGCGCTATATAAAACTTTATAAATAAATACATTGTAAGTGCAGTAATGCCATTAAGAGTATATGGTGCTGGGAGTTTGTCATTATGAACGCCACAGCATCATAATGACTTTACTGAAAACTGGGAAGTTTGGTATCAAACTTCTTAGCACATTAAACCCACACTGATACCAGTATGGGATTTAATGAAAAATGCACACAGAGGGCATCTTAGAGATGCCCCCTGAAAAACGATTTAACACTAGTGTCCAGGCTGGGTGGCTGCTTGCCAGGTGCCACCACCAGACATGTTTCTGGATCCCTGGGTCTAAAGCCAGCTCCTCTCGGGGGTCTGAAACAATGAACATCCTGGGACAAGGTGCCAAGCCCCCTCCCTCAGGATGGGCAGGGTCCACAAAGGGGAATCTTCAAAAGCTTACCGCCTTTGTGAGCTTCCCAGGCCTTTTGCTGCTTCCAGCAACTGGCCCCTACTTTGGGTGGGAGAATCGGTGGGAAAAACAAGTGAGGAAGGGAGGTGTGCCCACCTTTGCCAACCCCACCCCTAAGGTGGGGGAGGCGAGATGAAGCACAACTCTCAGTCCGCACCATCTTGCAGATGGGGAGACCCAGCCAACCAGAGTGAGGCATATGCCCCCGTCCCACTGGAGGGTGGCATAATAGGGGGTGTACCCACCCCAAGGAAGGGACCCATTGGTCCCAACCTTTTACTTACCTGTAACACCCCTAAATCTAGTATTTAGGGGTACCACTGAAGATTGCCTCTTCAGACAAGAACCGATCAAGAAAAAAAGAAGAAGGACCGAAAAAGCTGTGCCGAGCTAAGAAGAGGAGGACGCCCACTGACTTGGCCCCAGCCCTATCGGCCTGCCCCCACCTTAAACCTGCTCCAGCAAATCCTGGTGTGTCCTGCAGCCAGCAACCTCAAGGACCTGCCCTGCCTTCCAACCTAAAGACTTTGTCTCCCGTGAGCACCGGATTTGCTCACCAAACAGACTCTGGCCCCAGGCAAAATCCTGACTCTGCACCACTCTGCATCCCACGCCTATGGCCCGAGTTTGAGCGGCTCAACACCACGAGGAGGTCTCGCCGGTGATCCTGACCTGAGATCTTGTGATTTCTGACCTGCCTCGACTCTCCAAACAACACCTGCTGTCTCTTTCTGGAGGACCCCCACGACCGTGACCAGAGCTGGTAAGAAAGCCAGACGCCTAAAGACACCCCTGCACCAGACGTCCCACAGCCTTGGGTTGCCCAACCAACAGTATCGCAGCATCCCCAGGCATCCCAACTTACCTCTCCAACTGGTGGTCATCTCCAGAAGATCTTCGTCCCCAAGCCTGCAATCTTTGTTTTAACCGTAGAATCCCCATTAAAAAACAACAGGGTAGCCAACACCAAAACATCACCCTGCACCCAGCTGCCCCTGCGCCGCTGCGGGTGTACTTTGGGTGCTAACTGGGACTCCCCTTTCCCCTGAGCCCAACACCAGGAGCTTTGCTCCCACAACCCAGTGGCCTGCTCGTGACCAGCCACCAAACGGAGGCCCCCTATCCCCCATTGGATAATATTGGGCCTCAGCACTCTGCACCCGGCTGCCCTAGTGCCGCTGAGGGTGTTTCAAGAGTACATCCTTGACCCGGGGGGAACCCTGGTGCTAACCCCAGAATGCCAACTCCCACAAACTTGTACTTACCTTCAAACCGATAACTACATTTCCTTCCATAGGGTTGCATTAACTGCTTTTCTTGAAAATTGTTGTGTGTGCAGTTGGTCTTGAATGAGAACTTGAAAACTGCAAATAACGAAAAACTGCTTTGCTTACCTTTTCTCTAAGAAATGTCCTATTGTGATATCTAGGCATATCACTCTGAGTAGAAAAAGTAATCTGTAAAGTAATCACAAGTAATCTAACAGTATTTTCCACTGTATTGAAAAGATTTACAAACTTGTAACAAAGACATTTTCATTCAGCTTGCTTGTATTGATCAACCTGCCGGGAAAAGTACCATTTACACTTACCTGTGCCAGGCTTGCCTGGTTCTAGAAAATAAATATAACTAATATTTTTACACAAATCAAATTGGTCTGAGTTCAGTCTTTGAGTGTGTGACATCATTTGCTGATTGAGTTGTACAACAAGTGCTTAACACTACCCTCTGCTAAAACCTTACTGCTCGTCCACACTACCACAAATAGAGAGTAAGGTGCAATCTACTTTTACCTCTGCCTACCTTTGGGGTTCCACTGGACTCTATGCACACTATACCTCATTTTGGTATAGTATATACAGAGCCAGCTTCCTACAACAAAAGATTGAGTTTCGAGTGTCTTTAGCTGCTGAACTGTTCCAAGATGTCATTCATTGCATTATACAGCCTGTCACACATGCTTTCTTTACAGAGATGATATACAAGTATTTGAGGCCATACGAAAGAACATGATAGAGCCCTTACACAAGTGTGCCATCTACTTGCTGGTGCAGGTCTTATGTTGAATGCTGAAAAATGCAAATTTCACAAAACAAAACAAAAAATATTTGGGCACATTTTCTCGGAAGGGAAAATGAATTCAGATCCAGCCAAGGTTCCACAAGATGTAACCATGCTGTGTTCTTTTCTTGTTATGCCCAGCTACTGTTCCAGGTACATCTATGACTCTGCCGCTGTGAGCGCCCCATTGAGTGAGTTAACAAACCGGAATGTTTAATTTCAGTGGTCACAGAAGTGTGATCAACGTTTCGTGAATATTAAGCATGCAGTTGAGAATGCTACTGAAATGGCTTACTTTCATTCGCAATTGCATACAGAGATTGTTGTAGATGCTAGCCCAGTGAACTTGGGCGCGATTCTTGCCCAACATGGTGGGCATGCAAAAGCACGAAGGCTAGCTTATGCTAGCCAAAGTTTGTCACAGACTGAACAAGCTTACTAGCAACCTGAGCAAGAAAGCCTAGCTATTGTGTGGGCTTGCAAACACTTTAATGTGTTTCTGTATGGGTAACATTGTACGCTTGTTACTGATCACCAAACATTGCTTACTATCTTTGGCAATCCAAAGACCAACATGCCCCCTCGCATTGAGAGGTGGGGGCTGAAGACTGCAAGAGTAGGACTACACCACTGTGCACCGACCCGGAAAAGATCAAAACCCTGCCAACTACTTCTCTTGAGTGCCTATGCAGTGCCAGGATACCCCTTCCAAATTGGCCGCGGCCTTCGTTAAATTTATTGTGAGATCTAGCACTCCTGCAGCTGTGTCCTTGGAGCAAATAAGTACTGCTACCAATTCAGACCGGAATATGGTCCTCCTCAAAGATATTATTATGCATCAATCCTGAAGAACACATGCTCAACCTCTTGATATTGACAGTGAATATTAGAAATTCAAGAATGTGCATGATGAACTGTCCATTACACAAGAAGGGATTATCTTGCGAGGGTCAAGAATTTGCAATCCTTAAAGTCCACGTAAGCAAGTCATTGAAGTAGCACATGAGGGACATCGTGGAAATGTCGCCACAAAGCGAGCCCTCTGACACCATGTTTTATTCCCTCGTCTTGATGAGTGAGTTGAGAGAGACCTCCAGGCTTGTCATTTGTGCAACTGTTTTAACAACACAACATTCTTTAAACATGTCGGATCTTCCGAAAAACGTCTGGGAGAAAATTGCAATTAATTTCTTTGGGCCCCTTGAAAATGGCCATTATTTCCTGGTAATTGTAGTGGAGTACTCCCGGTTTCCTCTGGTGAAAGACCTCTCGTCAATCACTCATGATCGAGTAATTGAAAGATCAGAAGGAATATTTGCAACCTGGGGTAGCTCCGTCCATTCTAAAATCCGATAATGGCCCATCATTCAATGGTCGGGAATTCAAAGACTTTCTTACTCACTTGAATATCAAGCATTTGAAAAGTACACCTCTATGGCCACAGGCTAATGGCTTTGTTGAATGTTTTATGAGCACTCTTAAGAAGGCTGTGCAGCATGCTGCGCTAAAAGGGCTTAAACTCAAGTTAGTTCCTCATTCTACTCTTCGTGCCTACAGATCTATCCCTCATTCAACAACCTGCAAAAGCCCAGCCACCCTGATGTTCAGTAGAACCATGGGTACCAAACTGCCCCAGTGGACCACTAAAAGATTAATTGACTCTCTGAAAGTTTGACTCACTGATTCATCTCACAAGTACAGAATGAAGATTTATGCAGACAAGCGTTGATGTGCTCGGGACATTACGTTTCAGACAGGGGACCATGTCCTTGTCAAACGGAGGCAGAAATGCAAATCTGATGCTCCATTCGATGCCGATTCATTGCAAGTTGTGACTAGTAAGGGACACATGGTGACTGCTCACTGTCCTGGAAAGTCCATTAACATGTATTCCTCATATTTCAAGCACCTGCCTCGGAGTTTGTCGGCTCCAGACATCCGGAGTGAGACTTTGTCATCAGAGGGCCAGGGAGCCCCAGAACTGCATCAGCGTCTAGATCACCAGTGCCTGCTGCGGTTGTTTCTCCTGTGTTTCCTCCGCCTCACACTATGAGATCTGGAAGAGTGATTTGAGCGCTTTGACGACTCATTGAAAAACTATGATGTATACATGGCTTTTCTGTCTGTACTTTTTATTTAACAAAGAGGGAGAAGAAGCGTTATGTGTATTCTAGAGCGCGGGACCCCTGCAGTCCTTAACGAACTCCATAGCTTAGTGAAGTAAGTGATTGGGTGTGGTTAATAAAATCCATGGCGCAGTATGTGTCAGTTAAAGGTTACGCTCTAGAGAATAAAGATGTGTAATGATGAGCTCTGTGTGTGGGGTAATTAATTTACATGCTACCGGGCTGGTGAGGGCAATACAGATACAACTATACCAGTACCTTGATTTCTGATGTCCATTTTCTCAGAAAAATAAAAAGAATTGGGAATACAAAGTTACGTCTTTCCTACCATCCTCCAATGTTCTGGTCATACCAGCACATATTACTTCACATAAATAACATTCCTGATTACACAACCCATTAATTGTAATTATCTGTTTTACCATAATTCACCTATTGTTCAGTAGTGCTACAAGTAGTGAGAGAACTACCATCCTCACTCTCCGTCACTTGTAACACTGCAATGTGAGCATATTCCCATCATGCAGCTTGTGGCATCTACACACATGGAACTGTCAGATAGTTTGGTATTCTTACCTTACCTGTTGATGAATCATTTGCTCCAGCATTTGACCATGCTGCTGGAGCAGGGGATGGTCTTAGCTGACACTGCAGGCAAGGGCCTTACTAATATGACTATTTACAACAAGCTTTTTCATTCTCACCAAAGAAAGACAATCAGACTTTTGCTCAGAGCACATACTTGGGCCTAGCCCCACCTGCTCCCACTGCACAAAGTGTTTGAACCCACTTGTGCACTTAGCACACACTGCTTGATCCCACGTGAACTCATAACAAATAAAAATGTGCCTAGTGCCACCTGCTCTTGGAGCACATGGAAGACTTGCCTGATCCCATTTGCAGCCAGAGGACTGTGAAGACTTGCCTGCTCATATCCATACGGCCTCTGTTGCTGGGTTGCTGCCCCCGTCTGTGAAGCTCGATAGGTTCCATACTGCTGTCCCTGACCCTGCTGGTAGGTGGAATACTGGGACGATGCCCCCTGTGCTGGAACTGAAGACAGAACAGTGCAAACATCGAATGATTTACCACTCACGTTTGTGCATAATTCTCAACTCGTATTCTCTACAAAACGTTAGTACAAGCAGGACAGCATGCACTTCCTGAGCACGATCCATGCACACTAATCTCAACTATCCTGATTGCTCAGTCATCAGTCCAACCGCTTAAGATTCTCACTCATCACCACAATATCACCCTTGCTTCCCTTTTGCCAACATATGCTTTGGATCCTTGAGTGTATGGTCTTATCTATGTGCACCTACCCACTAACAGGTATATGTACACCATATCTATCTCATACTAAGCAGCGTGTCCAGTTTAAAATCCTGTGTATAGGCCATCAGATCGCTCACGGTAAGGGCTCGAGTTTCCTGAGGAATTTGCTCACATTGTATAAACCAACTAGGCCCCTCCGGTTGGAGGGCACTGGGCTAATGTGTATCCCGAAGACTTGCAGGGCCAGGATGGGCGGCAGATCCTTCCGCCTTCTGGCAGCACGGAGCTGGAACACTCTTCCTCTCAGACTCCGGATGGAGCCGTCCGAAAAAGTTTTCCGCAAGGAACTCAAGACACATCTGTTCTCCAAATATTGAACTGCTTTCTTCAGGCTGTACTAGGGATCTTTCAGGCCACTATTAGCGCGGGGACACACTGACTAGTGTAACCAGGCGCTTTATAAGCTCAGTTAATAATAATAACTTGGGTCCTCCTTACAAGTGAGTGTGTGCTCTCTCCCAATTCTTGTTCGGCATGCCCTTCTGCACTCAAGTCTGCGTGTCTCTCATGCCACCCACACTTCATAACCCTGATTAGTAGTGCTACTATGTCCATGTCTCAAGGTCTTGCATATGTTCCTGCTCAGCTTATATCAACACTGGTGCTCCCAATGGAATGGTTTTATAGTGAAAAAAAATAATTAAAAATACAAGTATATACTCGAAAACAACTCTAATAAGTGAGGCGTGTACACTAACTCATATCAAAATGTGAAGATCATTTATTACATTTTTCTCAGTACTAAAAATGTTGATCTATAAAATCAGACACATATGTATGTCCTGTTACAGTAATTGAGGCGGAGGTAATTGCTGTGGAGGAGTGGGGTGCACAAGATAAGAACGATAAGGAACGACAACTATGGCTTGAAGATATATGACCACATCACCCCCCCCCATGCGATGAAACTCCACCTGCTTTCCTTGCCATTCCATACCATCATCAAATCAGCGGCATCATCTATAAACCCCTAACACCTGGCATCCTTGCCTAGCTGGATGACATTTACAGCAACTCAGGCAGCTCTCAGCACACCCACAGCCAGGGCAAAATCAAACTCAAGACGACAGAGAGCAGAAAAGAAAAAAACAAGTCCTTGTTGTTGCCAGGATGTGGATAGGCCACTTACTCACCTGGACTGCAGCCTAGTCCATTTTAGTTTGAAATCTTTTTATTGAGTTATCGACAAACAAATGCAATGGATTAGAAGGCCTAGGTCATATGCCGGTAGCCGTTATATTGCTGCACAGAGCAATAAAAGAACAACAGAGAGAACTCAGCCGCCCCCCTCCCTGTCCCTGCTCTCACCTACCCCCTCCCGTCTCCTCCCTGTTTAACATGCCTGCACACAAAAACAAAAAGCAGTCCTAGCGCACTGTTGCATTGGATAGTGGCAGTTAGTCTATACGGTGATTCAACCCAGGCAGGCAGAGTAGCCGTAGATATCTCAGGCAGGATAACTCCTGGAATTCAGTGCATAGCAGAGAGATAAAGGTTCGCCACATATCAGCAAAAGTAGCCCAGTCACCATGAAGTGAAAAGGAAATGCATTCCATACCAAGAATATGTCACAAGTGATGTAACCATCCCTGCACTGTCGGTATTCTATCTGTGCCCCAGTGAGATAGTATATTCTGTAGGCCCGCCCCAAGCGCTACACCCAATTGCTTACCCTTGCAGGATTTGAGGGGAAAGGTAAGCCAGTCTGACACTCCCAGGACCACATATGCAGGAAAGCGTGGTGTCAAAATGGCTATCAATCTCGTCCAGCAGCTGAGACCAGTAGGCTGTGAGAGTAGGGCACTCCCACAACAGGTGCAGGAGTGTGCCTTCAGCTTCGCACCCTTTCCAGCAAGTAGGTGAACTTGCTCTTGTGAAGTCGGGAGGGCGTAAGATACCAGTAGGTCATGATTTTAGTGGCTGTTTCAATGCTAGATGTATTACGTGCTGAGTGTCGAGCTCTATAGTAAACATCAGTCCATTCTTTAGGAGTCAGGGTCCTGCCAAGCTCGGCCTCCCACCGTCTTTGGCCTGCTGACTTGACCGCCATTTCTGCGGGGCGCAGGATATGGTAAAGTTCTGTGATGAGTCGCTTTGCGGGTTGTTTCAAAAGCAACCAGCGTTCATACTGAGTGAGGAACCTCTCCGCTCCTGGGGCAGATTTGGGGTGCCTTATTTGCAAATAATGGTAATGCTCCGTTTCGGGTCTGCGAAATCCAGGTTATAAATTCTCATAGGATCGGGGGCCACCAAGATAAAAAAAAGTGCCCAATAGACCTATGTCCAACTGAGTCCCACTAGCGAAATGTCTCCCAATCAAGGCCCAGAGAGAAGTCAGGATTCTCCGTAATAGGCGAGGGGAAGGTTATCAGACCACTGCGGAGAGCTGTAGCATCCCAGGCTTTTAGTGTGCCACGAGCCACATGGGTGCCATAAAGACCAGGGGGCCTAGAAGCCTTGCAAAGAAATGGGACCTTCCAGAGAGCTTTTTCTCCAAGCGCAAGCTTCATGAAGAGCCAGCTCTTCTCAGATTCCGGCTGAGCCCATTCTAAGAGAATCTGCAGCTGTATTGCTTTGTAGTAGCAGTCAAGATCAGGGATCCCCAACCCCCCTCTTCGTGTGGTCGAAAACACAGGTTTTTAAGTATTCTCGGCCGCTTGTTTGCCCATACAAAGGCGTTGCCTTGTGCATTTTAGGAAAAAGCTGAAAGCTGAAGACACACAGCTATGAAAATCATTACATCAGAATGAAGTAACAATCCACATCCACTCCTAGAACCGAGCTACCCCTCCAATTAGTAGTTAGCTGTATCTTTCCCTTTCAACATGTGCAGCACTTTGCTTTTGGCTAGGTAGGCACTTTACAAATACCACGTACACGCATCCAAACATATATTCCCACGGCTTATGACTGTGTTGTGGGCACTCTCCTTCTCGATCTTGCTATTTTCATGGCATCATCAATTTCTTGGATAAACACGGTTGTGCCGTTTAGAGGAATATTACCAAATGAATAGGAGCCTGAACTTTATTATTCAACGCGAACAATGATTGTTTCCATAAACACTTTTTTTGCCAAGTTTCTGAAGACATGGGGCAAGGTTGCCCATTTGCCATAGTGCTTTTCTACTTTTCTCCTACATTCTCATATCAAACCTTTCTCCAAGTGTAGTTTATGTTTGCCACTTAGCCCTAATGTACATACACTCTTATATGTGCATCTTCTCTCCTTTTCAGGTAGGTCTGTAGCAAGTGATCTTGGGTTGAAAAAGCATCCTCAGGTCACAGTCACAATAGGTGCATCAGTCTTGGGCATGCCTTTACAAACTGGGTCAGTAAGAGACACATTATATTTATCTTCTAGATGAGTTATCACAGCTCTCGCCAATAGATAAGTCAATCAAGCCCTCACCACTTAGATCTGAATGTGATCTGCAAGCAGTAGGTTGGAAGCTCTGCAGGCGGTACCTTGGAAACCCTGTAGAGCGTACTTAGTCTTTCCTCTGAGTGGATTATTTTAAATAAAGGCATATTATGTATATTTATAGAGATCATTTTTTGCTTTTGTAGAATGTTACATCTTCTCTCTTGGAGCTGAGGGATAACAGTGCATGTGGCCAGTTACTCTCTGTTGGATGAAGTGAAACTGTGCCAAGATTGCAGAAATAAATTAAGTCATTTAGACAAACCCAGTGTTTTGGGAAACAATTCTTTTTACAATTTGGCAGCTGAAGTAGTTCTTTAGTAGCCCTAGATGCTACTGAAGAGTTAAGTGACTGAACAGTTTGCTGAAAATGACCTCACCCTGTAGGTGTAAGCATTTTTAGCACAAAAGGGGTGGCACTCTAGTAAGAAACCTTAAATCTGGTAGATGGGCAGTGTTTTGGGCAGCAGAGTCTTTACCTCAGAAGCCCCAGTGCGTCAAATACTATATCTGCCCATAAATATGTATTGAAGGCACATAAGCTGATTTCCACTTTTGAGAAATTTCTATTCGCCTATGTGGTGGTTTTGCATCATCTAGAAATTCTGATCCAACCAAGACAGCTTGGGATCTCAACATATGGCGGGTGGTCCTCCACCAGGAGAGAACAGGCCTGGTAAGCTTGCAACCAAATGATAAATGAACTCCTTAGACCAGCTCTGACCAATTGATTTTTCTATGTTGCGCAAGATAACAAATCATTTTTCGGTGCTAAGACATTTCCTACCAATGGTCTTTAAGTCAGAATGTCACATTGTCTCCTCTGTGATAGTTATGGCTTACCAATACCTTATGTTTTAGAACTTGTGTCTCGCTTTTAAAAATTAAACTTTAAGAAACTTGATATTATTTGTCCTGAGTCATTATTCGCCCCTCTTATTAATTTACCTTACACTTGTTTGGTTTGGAACCAGAAATTATTTTTGACGTTTGCAATGGGCAAAGGTGATTAAATGAGCGGTGTTACTAATACTTGCTGCTGTAATTTCCAAAACGTCCCCAAGATCTAAAATTGTATTACCTTCTCAGCTTTAAAATGACTTCTTCAAACTCTCATTGTTGTACTACCAAAATGCTTTCTTATTTTGTTGAAATCTAACATAACATATGTTCTTCTACAATTCGTCATCCCATACTCATCTTGTACATTCTCCTACCTTCAACAGCTTCAATGACTGCCCAGGCTCTATTGGTTCCAATTACTTTTCTTCTATCTTTTTTTAAATGCTCATGTTCATCCATGTTTGTGTTTTTGTATTTCTCTGTTGTCCTATATTTTAAGCTTTACTCAGCTCTTTTGTTCGTTCGTCCATCCCTCTCCTAGCTCATGGGTCATCCATTTTCCTTCTTTCCATGCATGTGCTGTCAACCAAAATCTCCAACAGGTTATTGACTAATGAACAGATATCTCCCTCACTACTTGATTTTAGAAGAAGCATATGAAAAACTACTGGCAAATCCCTATATGGCATAACGTGTTGTTAGTTTTAATGTTTCTTTTTTGATCATTGATACCAATCATATATTGTACAAAGCTTTGAGGAAATACATTTAATAAATACAAGTAGATAATCTATAAACAAGTTACCACTAAACATCATCTAGAAACACAACCTCTGACCCAAGATGCACAGAGCCCACACATTACCACAAGTTATGTTGGTGCTTAGTACATAGGACAGTCTGGTTTTATGCACACACAATGTAGACGGAAAAACGACAAAGGTGCAGGAGGAAATTGATTTGCCAACGATAACGCAATTTGATCAAGTGGGGAAGCCTGGATTAAAACGCTCAGGTTCCAAGGTAGAGAGTTTTAAACTCGATCTTCTTCACACTAAAACATATATCTAAATTCTCATTCTTCATCAAGCATAAGCTGAAAGGAATTTAGCCCTACAATTTGGGAGCCTCGGATTAGTAATTGGAAAGGTTTTAACCTGCATCTTGGCACACCTCCGTCACATGATGGTAGCTAGATGTAGAACCTCTGTCCACTGATGGGAACAAGAACTGCTGCGAGTCCATGAAGATATCCTCTCCCAACCATTCCCTTTTCTCATGAATATAACACAGGCTTCTGTCTCCAAAACATATGAGAAGATCTAGGCTGCAAATCTCATAATCTGGGTCATCATTTAGGGAAGATAGCAACCGTAAGCAGAGTCCAACGGGGAGTGTGATAAGATTCTTTTGTTAACATCGTGGACTCCTCCCAACCCCCTATAACAAATTAAGCAGACCTCGGTTCCTGAATCCCCCGGTTCATCTTCACATGACAAGGACCCTGGGATTTGCCTGGACACAGTGCTGTTGATCTGATTCAGAATGTGATGGGCAGCAATCAGCAAAGCTGAATAATGTGTTCTCACCATATCCTTGCTGCTGGCCCGGGTAGCTCTGCTGGTTGGGGTACTGCTGCTGTGAATACGCAGGCTGCTGGGCCGTTCCTCCCTGCTGGTATCCAGCCTGTTGCTGGTTGTACTGGGCATTCCCTAAAACAGATGGATGGATAAGTTATGTAACATCATTAGGCACACCCAGAAAACAAAAGTTAAAAAACTACCAATGAAGAACAAGAAGAGTTATGGCCTAACAATACAGTCACCCAACGTAGGGACAGATGAGCTGAGTATAAAAGAAACATTTGCACTTATTAACACATTTACATTCAGTAGTTTTAATTTAGATTATTAAGGGGCCATCTAGTGAGAAGAAAATAAAATGATCTTTACTAAGTCCTGCATCCCTAACTGTCAACAACAAGTGCATTACATTTCAGAATATGTTTGCTTGGTGGTCAAAGGTCCATGCCCATAAGTGATGGAAAGGTTAACAGCCATACTTGGAGACAAAGCGTTAAAATTGTACAGGATGTGGACGCCTTTTCGCACGTATATCAAAAGACATATTCTAGCTGCACTGCTACAGAGCACACCAGGCCTGATCTGTGTTGCCTGAATGACTTTAAATGCTCTCTTTAGATGTCCTGCTCCAGTGAGTAAAGCAGGAAAGTGGTAAATTTTGTTTTATACCATATTGTTCCTCCAAAATTTGTTTGGCATCATCTGCATGACCAAGCTGTCACTTTCGGTCACCTCAAAAATGCGCATACTAGGTCTTATTGATTGATATGGATCAATTCTCTTAACTCCCTGGAAATAAAACTTTGTTTAAAGTTTAAAAAAAATAATTGATTTGTTTGATGCGGTCAGCTTAGGTTGAGACTTATTATGACATCATTCACCAGAAGGCCACTTAATGTATAGTTAACTTATAGTGCATACCTGTTAGGAAGAGGAAATACATTAATTCCTACATAGTACCCTAATTTCGTTTACTTTGACACTCAAAATAATTTAGTAACTAAACAAATCTTGCAGTGTCAAACTGCACAGTATGCTACATGATTATGTTGTAGTTTAGCACCTGAGGCTTAACCAAGTATGATGTGTTTGTCTCCTGCATATCTTCTAAAATATAAGCTGAGAGAGATGGAAATCTTTGGAAACAGCTGGTTAAGCAACCCATCTGTATGTTCCTTTTGTTGGTGTAATGCTTTGGAATTAGGGCTGATTCTTGGACCTGAGCACGACTGGACTCTAACTATTTGCAATAGGCAACAGAACATAGTGATGAGTGGCCAGTGAAAAACAGTAGGTTTTATCACCACCAACTCTTGATGTTGTCAAGGCCAAACAGAAGTGGATGAGCGCCCATACATAAACACATGAACCAGTATGCTTTGAAGTATTTGGAATTACCAACAATTTATAGTTGGGCAAGCCTTGCAGAACAGTAAAGTACCCATTTGAACTAGTGCTTCATGTAGTGGGTAAAGTATGCACCAGTTTTAGAGTTGTGCGAGGGCGTACATACAATGAATTTCAAGGAATCCCTAGATCTGCGACATATCAAGTTCTACTGTTGTGCATGGGTAACAAATGAGCAGGCATCCAACAAACGGGCGATTTCATAAACAAAGGACTTCTCTTGGTGATGGCAGCATGACACTTGGATGCAAGGTCACATAGTGGTGACCATCTTAGCTTGCAATGCCAACACCAAGTTATGGCCTCATAGAGTTGATGCACACTGGAAGCAATCAGATGTGCATATGGAGGAAGCACTGTTGTCAAGATAGATTCAGAGTAGCACAGGATGCGTGGAAACTTAGGGGATAACGAAACATTTATATCAGAAGTCAGTGCTCATACTGGCAGCACTAAGAAGAGCAGAAATAAAGATCAACTTAAAGGAAAAGCAAAACTGAAAGAAGTAGGCATATTAATTCCCTGTAGTTCAATACTGCGATTCTTAATGAGAAAAAGGATTGACGTGTTGGTGCAGTGTGTTATAAAGCTATTTGTTTAACTTGTTATTCTAGATCAATGTTTGAATTTGATATTGTGGTTGTTTGTTTTAGTTCTTTGTTTTAGTTTGTTGTATTTGAATTATCAATTACTTGATGAACACCTGATATTTGCAATGGCTGCAGCTAGCATGGCACAGACCCTTAGTTTTTGTCAGATGTTGGTGAGCCACTATTGCCCTGGAAGAGACGGAAGAAACTTTTTGACTTGTATCTCGTTGCCACTGGAAGCAAGACATTTTCTTCTAAGGAAACAGGGTGTTTTGCTGCATAATCTTAGTATGGGAGGCAGAAGCATTTATGAAACTCCAGAACAGAAGACTTGAGGCAACAGGTAAGGGTAACCTAGGGATGAGTATGATCTCGGTGGGAATATTAGAACAGCACTTTGTACTCACATCAATGTGCACTTGAAACACACAAATTCTTTGCACAATAACAAGGAAAACACAAGAGTTGGAAATGTGGTGGCCAGTCTCAGCAACATGGTGAGAGCTCATGAATTTAGTGATCTGACAGTCATTAATTAGGGATCAACTCATATGTTGTACAAATAATCCTCAAGCTCAAGAAAAACTCTTCACCAATGAACCCAATTTAAAGAAGCCATATTATTCACCAAATGAATGGCGAACTTCTCTGGTTGGGTGTAGTAGATGAGAAACAAGGATATGGGAGTTGCCGAGATTGCAACTGTGAAAGAACCTGAAAATGACGAAGGCTATAAATCTAAGAAAGGTGTAAGGGAGCCGCAGACAATGTGAGGCGAAAGTAAATGTAGGTGATAGCGGATTGCATGGCTCAAGTAACCCAAATTATTTTGCAAAAAATAATTTGTGCAGGAAATGCTGAAAGAGGGTGCACAATGCGACTGCATCGGTGAAATGGAGAAGTTGAACAGTAGTATGGTAAACCAGCTGGAAGAAATTCAGGAGGCAGGGAGGACTATTTTTTTTTTGCAAGTCACAAAGTACGCGAGTAGAAGGAATGTGTGTGATGTTGCAAACTCTACAATGTCTGAAGCTGTGAGAGTACTAAACAAGCACATCCTTACGTGGTCAAGATGTACGTCGGACTGGATCAAGGTGGGCTGATTTCAGTCCCAGTTTCATACTTTCACTCAGCATATGCGTAAATTGCATTGGTTGCGAATCGAGACCAGAATTAAATTCAAAGCTCTTTGCTACATGCACAAGATCATGACTGGAAAAGCCCCTCACTATCTTTCTGCTCTGGTGCAGCAATACATTCCCCCTCGCACACTTAGGTCGTCCACTCAGAACAAGTGCAGGACTCCTCGCGTCAACAGAGCCAAAATGGGAGGACGTTCGTTTTCCCTGCTGGCACCCTCCTTATGGAACTCCCTACCCCAATCTTTGCGTTCTGAGTTATGCTTTTTGATATTCCGTAAAGGAATTAAAACTTGGCTTTTCAACACCTAGACTTCTGTTCTGTTGTCCCTCCCCATCCTCTATACCGTTCAGTTTGCCTTAGCGCCGGGAAACCTCCGGGTAGCTGCGCGCTTAACAAATGTAATTATAAATAAATAAATAAATACTTATTCTCAGGACTGGGAATCTTTGTCCACTGTCTAAGGACCGGGAACTGGTTTGGTGTGAATTCCTTTCAAATGTCATTTTCTAATTGTAGTGGAGTCACATCAAGTAGTGATGAGGATGAACCCAAGCAGAAGTATCAAAAACAATGAAGTGTGAACTCTCTGCACCTGGCTGTCATCAGCTATCAAGAAATTATAAAAAGGAAGCCATACCTACATATGTCCTCACTGTTAACAACACAAAATCTTGAACCACTTTGAACCCTTTTAAATCCACCAAGTTGCATTGCTCGGGAAGAAAAAATCTCCACCTCCGGCTGATTAGCTCCAATTACATTTCTAAGGGTAGCCCTGTCTCCATCCTCTCTCACTCCAGTGTCTGGGACTCTACCCTCCAGCCACAAGAATGCAGTCCAAATACTTACATTATACATACAATCTGGTTATCAAGCATGTGTAAGCATTCACCCTACATACATCCACTCAGCCTGCACATGGAATGTCAGGGCAAGGGCCTGGGAGCAGGGGCGGCTCTAGGCTCATGGTGGCCCTGGGCAGGGAGCGTAGGTAGGGGGCCCCAGAAGAGGGGATCCGGGCGGGTCGGAGCGCGGAGGCCAGTGAAGAGGGGGGGGTCAGGGTGTATGGAAGTGGAACAGAGCCAGAGGCCATCAAATCCCTGCCAGGGGCCGCCACACAAATATGTATCCATCCTAAGAGGATTATTATATTAAGGATATATATTGGCGTGATGGCCCCTGGGATTTGGTGGCCCTGTGCAGGTGCACAGCTTGCACATTCCTAAGGCCGCCCCTGCTGGGAGGACACTAAAGCAGAACTTTTCCCAAGCGGGTCAGTAGACTGCCCTCCTCTCTGACACAGGAAAAAGGTCTGGCCAGGACTAATAAATAACAAAACTTGGTACGATGTGATCATCCAGGACATGAATAGTGGTCTAATGTCAGTCATGAGAGTATGTCTGGTGCAGCCTCCAGGTCATAGAACACGTTTTGGACTTTAACACTATTTTGGACAGGCGTAGGCCACAGCATACACACTAGATTAACGCGTTGGCATGGCCAACAAAAGTCAGGATATCAGTTTCTTGTTTAGTTGAGTCAATATGAGCAGGGTAACACACCTGAATATCATGCAGGAGACATTCCCATCCCAACATGCTGTTAACACTTTATGTTAGTATAAGTTTAATGTATATGCTTAATAATGTTATACTTTGTTTCTTGAAATGATGGTAAGAACAAATGCCATTCTCTCCATTGTCACAATTAGTCAGAAACAAACTAATTCTGAATTGTTATGATATGAGAGCAGTAACTCTTCTAATTCTGCCTGTTGTGAAAAATAGGAATTAGTTTGTTCCAAAATGCCTCTCACAGAAAAAGGAAGCATGCATTTTCAAACAAAAAGAAAAAGAGTGGCTTGAGCCTCTAAGCTTTCTGATGATACTGGAGTGGACGGCACAGGAGAAAAAACATGATGCCTGAGGGAAGGTAACTATGGCACAAAGGTGGTCTTTGTTCAGTCCTTGTTTTTCAGCCAACAGAACTAAATTGGCCCCTAGCAACCCTGCAAGTCCCTGCATGCATAGTGATAGTGACACAGGCTGGAAACTCATCAAAAATGCTATACCAAATTTTACAATCTTTCACCAAACCGAAGGCATGTGAAAGCTTAGAGGCACCATCTCAAAAGATGTGTGATGACATCTCCTCTTATTTTTCCCATAAAATAGAGGTGATATATGACAAAATCTTAATGACAGGAACATTGGCGAGTAATACAGTATTCTCTCACACCCCTAAACTAGTGAATTCTGTGCTGCTCAGCAATTTCCCCGCCATTACTACAACTGAGGTTGAGACTTTGATGTGCCAGATCAAATCTGGATCTCCGTCTGATTATATCCCAGCCAATCCATCCCCCTACTGGCCAAACAACTCGGCCCCATAGTGCAGCCCCTGGTCAACCTGTCCCTCACTGAGGGCATTGTGCCGCAGGAATGGAAGGTGGCCCAGGTGAGACCCCATTCAAAAGAATTCCAGCATTCCATGGACAGAGCTGTCTAACCTCCGCCCCATCTCACTTCTTCCAAATTTGAGCTAATTGACTGAAAAATATGTTAACACGCACCTGTCAAACTTTATCGAACAAACTGGTTGTCTTGATCCCTCCCAATCTGGGTTCAGGCCCAGGTACAGCACAGAATCCGCACTTCTTTCAGTGACTGACAACATCAGACTGTCCCTTGATAAGGGACATTCTATGATTCTGGTGCTGTTGGACCTATCCGCGGCGTTCAACACAGTTTCCCACAACATCCATGCTCAAAAGATTGGAAGAGGTGGGACTGAGAGGGTCAGCTCTGTTGTGGATGAGGAGCTTTCTGTCTGGTCGCTCGCAAAGTGTCAGCCTCGGTCCCTATTGCTCCACTCCCATGAAACTGACCAAGGGGTTGCCACAGGGCTCCTGTCTGAGCCCTACATTATTTAATATCTATGCCGCTCCTTTGGCCAGTCTCCTAAGGACCTTCGGGTTCATCCCCGTTTCCTATGCTGATGACACACAGCTCCTTTTTCCATTCAGCAAACTTACTACGACGGTCCGACGGGCCTTCTCTGATGGAATGCGAGCTGTGTCCCAGTGGATGGTAAACAACTTCCTGCAATGAAATGTAGGGAAAACAGAAGTGATGCTGTTCGGTGATGCTCCTCTTATGTGGACCCAGGAATGGTGGCCTTCAGATCTGGGCCCCAATCCCGTCCCTAAATCAGTTGTAAAAAACTTAGGAATCCGATTAGACCAGGCCCTTAGCCTAAAAGAGCAAGTGACACAGACTGCTGGTTCATGCTTCCACATAATCGGAATGCTCCGGAGGGTCTTTCCATTACTTCCGGACTCTACCCGGAAAACATTAGTCCAGGCTTTAGTCATCAGTCGCCTGGACTATTGTAACAGGCTCCTGATCTCAGCTAATGACTCCCTACTAAGCAGACTGCAAATAGTCCAAAATACTGCAGCTAGATTGGTCCAGAATGCACCTCCTAGGTCACCTTCGCGCCCTCTACTAGTGAAGCTCCACTGGCTGCCCATCCGCCCACGGATCAGGTTTAAAGTCTGCTGCATTGTCCAAAAAGCACTCCACGATCTGGGCCCATCCTATCTGGCCGACAAATTTATTCCCTACACTCCTTCACGCGCCCTGCGTTCCAGCAGTAAAAATCTTCTTGAAGTACCTATTATTAAGAGGACAAGATTGGGAGGGAAGGCCCTCTCCTACCTCGGTCCTCGCCTCTGGAACGAACTTCCTGACTCTCTCAGACTCTGTACAGAACATATGACGTTTAGGAAAGTGCTAAAGACTCTATTGTTTCTCACTAAATAACTCTGCCAGTTCCTACTCTCCTTAGCGTCCGCTCAAGCGCAGAGATACTCCTTCGGGAGTCGATTCTAGAGCTAAACAAACCCAAAAATAAAAATAAATAAATGCTGGCTGTATGGAACAGAGCTGTCAGAGCCCCTCCTTGTCATGGGACTAAACAAGAGTTATCGACTATAACGACCTGGCGGAGAAGCATTACAACTGGTGTGTACATAAAAATCAGCTTTAGATTAAGTGTAAAAACCTTTTTTGCCTCTAATAGACATCCAATATTTGTATGCGTGCCTGGCTGGCTGTTCAAGAAAAGGTCTCCAGGTCTCCCATGATCCAAAGCACCGAGAGCACAGTGACCGAAGGTTTATCTTGCTGGTGCACTCTTAAAGTGGAAGGGCAAGCGCCCCATGGCCATTGCTTGCGTTGAGCTTTTACCCTTGCCCACTCAAAGGGAGGGATGCATCCCTGAAAATATCAACATTATTCCCCAAGCCACAGATGACTATCTGCACAGGTGTCCTAGTCCCTCCCTCAACCACAAAAGAAGAGGGTGCAAGCTTTGAGTGCACTATACTCTCATGATGAATACAAATCTATCAAATGTTGAACTTTAAAAAAATCGCACAGTAGCCCAACAACACATTTCAGCGACTTTGCTAATAGGTCACAAATACAGTGAATTGGCAAGTCCTTAGAATTTGCTTTTTTCTTGGCACACCAGGTCCGGCATGTATGAAACACTCTGAAAAACACTTACTTGAGATGGAATGATGCACCAATACAATTTGAGTGCTCTATACTCTTTTTCAACAATCATATGTTCGATTACATTTGAGTATCAAGGTAAAGTGAAATGACAGTTAGTATCATTATGTTATATTCATGTACTAGCATCTAATATGCTTTGAAATCTTTGTTTTAAGCATTGCTTATCTTACTTCAAAATGTTCCTGTTTGCCCTAGACTCATGAATGAATTGAACATTTCAGATCCCAATGAAGTGTGCACAAATGCGATTACATTGAGCTCTCACTGCTAATTCAGAACATGAATGAGTTCCATGAACCTCCTACGAGACAAATTATGAAATATGCTAACTGTATGCTCAGTGATTGGTGTGCTCCAATGGCTTCATCAAAGATGGCCTAGGAATGGGCGAATCCTGCAATACAAACATTTGACTGATTGACAGAAACCAACCTATATCTATGGTAGATTCTTACTGATACTTTCATTACTGAGAGTGTCTGATTGACGTTGAATTTGGATTCCATGGGAAAGAACCCCTTGATGATCTAAGGAACAGGTCACATCTTAACACCAAAACAAGCCGTGCTCTGAGGCAAGCAGATATGAACATTCCTCTGCCTTGATAATAGCATTAACAGTGTCTGTCTTTTTTCTAGGTCAGCATCAGAACAAATCCAAATTAAGGCTTCTGAAACAGATGTAACAGATGCAAGATGGGTGGCAATCAAAACCTATGGCCACAGGACCACCATCAAAGAGTTTCAAATTACGATTTACATCATGTTTAAAGTATTGATTCTTTAGTTTAAGAGCAAAAGCAAATTGGATGAAACGCTTCCAAGCTCACCTCCTTCATAGTAATGCTGCGAGGAATCATCGAAGGTCCTGTCATAGCCTTGCTCTGTGTAGGATGACTGCTGATACGAGTAATCTCCGTGACCTGCAAGAAGGAGGCAGAATTGATTGGTAGGGCTTTCTTCAGGATGGTCACAGTGCCATCCCCATAAAAGCAGCTGAGGGAAAAGTACAAGGCATGTCTCTTCTCTTTTCTTGATATGGAGGTACAACATTGTAATGTTATAAACTTGCAATATGTTCCCATCCAAGAAAAAACAGCAACATATACTCTCTTAGATACACCAAAATTCTGCAGAGCCCCCCCCCCCCAAAGCTCCCACAAAATTGTCCCTTTGTGCCATCTACCATAAATGCAAATCAAAAGACAGCAACAAAAAATTCAATTTGGAGTTGCAAATCTAGTACCTTTTAAACCCCAATAGAGTTCTTTCAACCTACTCTGGGACACGTTGGTTAGCAGTAGCCTACAGAAATCACTTGCCATCCTGTGTCAGATGTGAGATTTTCATCCAATCCTGGCTTTTGGGTCATGACATACTGAATTTAGTACTCTAGTACTCATGATAAGTAAAGTAGAGGTTTATGAATGACTACACATTGATCTGTGACGTCAATCAACTGGAGAGTTCTGCATATCTGTGCTCAATATGCAGAAAACATACGTTTTTGCTGACTATGACTGATGTTGTTTCAAACAGAAACCAAAATGTGCTGCATCTCAATCAGTAGCCATTTACAACAGTAATCCCAGAAGCATATCTGTGGGAAATGTGTGCAAGGAAAGGCTTACAATATCACCCTTTGTGCTAGGGCTGCAGCACATAAGTATTGTAAAAATACTTTTTAAGATTCTGCAATGCGACCAACATCCGGCAATAGAAAATGCAAAGGAAGTCTTCTAAAAGAACCATTAAACTCAATTGTCCGAGTTAAAGATCTTTATTGTACCAAGGTATTCTATGGCTGGAGATGGCACACCATCTCTCAAAATGCAAATCTCAAAATGCAAATCTGTCATCAATGCGCTTTTGAAATGTGAGATCCTTATCTTAAGTTTCGAATGCACCCTCCTGACTGGTGGTTGACACTGAATGCTTAGTACTACAAAGAGTGCCTTCACCACGCACCTGCCCTTTCTCCTTCTTTACATTTTATCTGCCTCTTTCTCCTTTCTGCATGCATGGTTGAGGCGTGTGAGATGCATTTTCATGCATCTCTGAATATCCGAAGCACACTGGAGGCAACCTAACAAGCTGGTGCTGGTGTTTAGTCCGATGGTCCGCAATAGGAAGCAGCGTGAGGGCCGTCACTGGTGTGGAGAACGCGGGCTTAGTGCATTCGTTTGTGAGCATAGATTCCAGACTCTAACACCATACACCACTCAAAGGGAGAAATGTATATATCTAAAGACACCAGAAGTTAAAAAACAAATTAACTTTCATGCAATGTTTTCATTCACAAATAGAAGCTTCGGCGTCAAGACGAGATTCTGATTCGCTTGGCTATCTGCTCCCTTAAATCTAGGGTAAGAAGGATCAAACCTGCAACCCTTTTTCTCATTGTAAGCTACTAAAGTACTGAGGCAAACTGTCAGGAATCTTTTTGACATGCTAGGGCTTTCGAAAGGTCACAGTGGTTACACAAGGTTATTAGCCTAGCAGACTTTAGACTGGCATGCCATCAACGCTAACCCTGCTCCATCAAACTTGTAGGTGAGTTTGACTGACTGTTCCAGAGCTCTCTCGACCTGCGTTTTGGATGATGTCCTAACGTTTCTGATGCTACTCCACTTCAGTTACTCTTTTGTCTTGACAGGATTTATCCTGTGTAACACTCATGCCCCATTTTTACAACAGTAAAACATAGACAGTAGTATAGGAAACTGCAGTGCTGCTAACAACACCGGTGGCAGACACTATAATGAAAGAGTGCATAGAGGAGAGATTACCATCAGGGTAGTACTGCTGGTTCATGGTTTCAGAGGAGCCCTGCCCATGTCCATACTGCTCACTGTAGTATTCCTCCTGCCCCATGTACTGCTGTGAGGATCCTTAGAAGAGAAAAGAGAACGGTAGAGTAATGAGTTCTGAGAAGATACAGATTTGGCCTCACCTTTGCAAGAGTCAGGCTCTTAACGCTGGAGAATCTGCTCTGTAGAATGGAAGAGAGGCGATAACTTATTCTCTAAGTGCGTAACCTTCACAGAGCGAAATGATCCGGTCCGTCCCTTGCTGCAGATAACACATGGACTTCTTCTCTCTTGTGCTTAAGGGAGGGTTGCTATGAGTAGTGTTGCTCTATCTAGTAGGGTAGTCATATGCTGAAAGGGATTGTTAAGGGCCCACAAGACCATGCTTGCAATATTGGGGAATGGGGAGTACATTATTCTGCCTTTATCGTGCACCATAGTGGGGCGGGCGGGGCTTCACCAGGTTATGTGTGTGCTGTTTCTTGAAGAACTACAAAGAGCCCATACCTTGCTGTGATGGTCTGTAGGGGCCCACCGGTCGCTGGCCCATCATGCTGTTGCCTTGGGCACCCTGGCTCATCATGGCGATTGCAGGCTGACCCTGGTAATGCTGGCTCCCTCCTTGTGCTGCACTGTAGTGTGAGGCAGATGATGGCTGGTGCATCATGGAAACTAAGTGGAGATAAATAACAGGTTTGAAATAGAGGACATCCTCCAGACCCAGGCTCCAATGAATATCCATAGACCCCTTGCGTTGAATCAGATGCATGAGCACTAACACCTGAACATAGAATCATGTTCTCACTGCTACACAGACACAACTGTGTAGATGTACATGCACAGATCCCAGCACACGCTTCAAACGCACAGACTGACAAGGACATAAACGGATATTGCCTTCCAACACTTACCCACACAGACCTCTGCCCACATGTTTCATTTGCAGACTACCCCATTTGCCCCGAAGGCACACAAATGCCAACATACATGCAAAAAACATACACCCCAAGAGGCAGAGACAAACATATATAGTCCCAAGCTTGAAAGTAAGGAGTGACACACAGATATGATAATGTAAATAAATATAAACAAGCAACATACCACCAGAGGTGAACAAATACTGTTCAGTACAAATCCAATGATTCAAAATCACAGATCTTTGTATCTACCAATGCATACAGCATTCTGAGCACAAGAGCCTGGATTGTCAACCTACTGGATACCAAAATCACTTTGGTTTTTTAGAAGGAGTAAAAATATGCAAATAATTCCCACGAAATTTCATTGTATGTCAGATATCTTCATACAAAATAACTGCTGGTGTCATGAAAATCTAACTGAATTTTACAGTTTGGTGGTTTGTTAATCTCAGCTTCGGGGTACACAAAAGCCTTTCACTCATGACACAAATATTTATATATCAACACATGCATACAAAAAATATATCTGTACATTTAATAAAAAAATAGCAGGCGGAAGCTGTGCAGCGAGGAAGTGTTTTTCTTTTTTTATCCACCACCCATTTGCCCGCCCCACCACTTCCCATAGATGCCAGTCGCCACTACCTAAAAAAAACAACCTTTTCCATCATAGGTTAAATCAACATAGCACTGTGACAAGAAAGAATATTCCACAACGAACAAACAGAAGACTGATCACTGACTGTGATGTGAGGAGAATTTATTTACTGAAAGTCAATAAAAAGGAAAAAATGAAATAGAAAACACACAAACAGCAAAAATAGTTAAAAAGGAGAGACTGTTAACACTCCTCTAAGACTTCCTTCAGTCTGCGCTGCTTCTCTCACGTGGAGGGATTGGGAAAATATCTTTACCATCTAACACCAGGCTTAAAAGCTTCATGCACTTTATCTAGTATGTAAAGGTGCTGCCTCCAAACCTATATGTGCCCTCCAACAGTGTTTACACTTCAAAGAATGAGTGCTTTTTCAGCTTTCTGATACCGCGCTGCTGTGGTGCTAGCCAATTCTAAACCCTCCTGATGTGTTCTTTCACTGTCAACCCTCCTGTGGGGATATTCTATTGAAACACCCAACTACGGAATTACTGTAATTTCATTCAAACTAATGCATTAGCATAGTGTAAATCCCACTATGGCGTAGCTATACTGCACATCCTGCTGTGGTGTAAGACTCTTGTAAACCCTGTGGTGTGTCACTATATTGTAAACCTGGCTGTGGAGTTTGTACCCTGTAGGTTTTGCTATTGTGGCAGTGTAAAGCCTGTTGAGGAACTACTTTGGTGTAAACTTGCTATGGTGGCAGTAGATTAAAAACCCCATTGTTTTTTCCTATATTGTAATCCTAGTATGATATTTGTATATTGTAATGCTTATAGTGGCGTAAGAGCATTGTCAAGCCTGCTATGGTGTTAGTATATTGTAAACCCTGCTGTGGCGATTGTATACTGTAAAACCTGATGTGGTGTTTCTTTATTATCGTAAAACCCAACTGTGGTGATGGGACACCGTAAGCACTCATGTGCTCTAGCACGCTGTAAACCCAGCTGTTGTGTTATTCAATTGGAAATCCTACTATCAGTGTTAGTTTACAGTAAATCCTCCTGTGGTGCTATTATACTGTAAACTCTGCTATGGTGTTAGTGTACTGTAAACTCTGCTATGGTGTTAATGTACTGTAAACTCTGCTATGGTGTTAGTGTACTGTAAACTCTGCTATGGTGTTAGTGTACTGTAAACTCTGCTATGGTGTTAATGTACTGTAAACTCTGCTATGGTGTTAATGTACTGTAAACTCTGCTATGGTGTTAGTGTACTGTAAACTCTGCTATGGTGTTAGTGTACTGTAAACTCTGCTATGGTGTTAATGTACTGTAAACTCTGCTATGGTGTTAGTGTACTGTAAACTCTGCTATGGTGTTAGTGTACTGTAAACTCTGCTATGGTGTTAATGTACTGTAAACTCTGCTATGGTGTTAGTGTACTGTAAACTCTGCTATGGTGTTAATGTACTGTAAACTCTGCTATGGTGTTAGTGTACTGTAAACTCTGCTATGGTGTTAATGTACTGTAAACTCTGCTATGGTGTTAGTGTACTGTAAACTCTGCTATGGTGTTAATGTACTGTAAACTCTGCTATGGTGTTAGTGTACTGTAAACTCTGCTATGGTGTTAATGTACTGTAAACTCTGCTATGGTGTTAGTGTACTGTAAACTCTGCTACGGTGATTGGGTTCTGTAAACTCTGCAATGGTGTTAGTGTACTGTAAACTCTGCTATGGTGTTAGTGTACTGTAAACTCTGCTATGGTGTTAATGTACTGTAAACTCTGCTAGGGTGTTAGTGTACTGTAAACTCTGCTATGGTGTTAGTGTTCTGTCTGCTATGGTGTTAGTGTACTGTAAACTCTGCTATGGTGTTAGTGTACTGTCAAGTCTTATTTGATTAAACTGTAAAAGCCTGTCATGGGTATCTGCATATTTTAACAACTGCTATGATGTTAATAATGGGAAGCCTAATGTGCTGTTTGTATACAGTAAGCCGTGCTGTGGTTTTTCCACTGTAAGCCATTTGATGGTGTCAGTGTACTGACAACCGTACTGTAGTGTTAGAGCCTTGTAAATCACGATTTGGGTTTAGTGCATTGTAAATCATGTTTGTGTTTAGCGCACTTTAAACCCTGTTGGTGTGTTAGTAAATAGTAAACACTTATGTTAGGTAAACTCTCAGTTGCCCTGGTGGTAGGTAGGCTGTTGTAAATCCTGCTTTGGTTTTAGTATAGTTTAAACACTGCTATTCTTTTAATACATTGTACCCAAGCTAAAAGTTATTTCGAAAACGTCAAGATCTGCTGGCAGCACACTCTACACTGGACAAAAACAGAATAAACAAAACTTATGCTAGGCCTTTCATGGAGCAGAATATTCATCTTGCTTGCATTTTTTCACTCTCTGGAATCCAATTAATAAGCCCTACTTGTTTTAAAAATACACATTTTTCAATATAAGTTAAATAAACTTAAAATATGTTTTAAAAACAGAGCATTACTAATATACAAAACAATCACCAAGGCATTTTATACTATCCCCTTTAGCCTGCTGCTGAGGGCAATACAGGTTGTTAATGGCCCTGAACCCAAGTTATAGGCCCGAGCCGCAGGCGAGGGTCTTCAACAACAGGTATAGCCTAGGCGTAAGGACTATAAGGCTATTAGAACATTTCACCCACTAAAGTTAGAATTTTCTAAATTAAAAAGGAAAAAACATGAAGACAAACATTGGAAACCTGGAGCTACGGGTTTATACCAGCCAATATAAGCCTGAAGCGATTCCATTGTCTTCAACGGGGCTCTCAGCTTTCCTGTGTTCTAACATAAAACCTATCACGTTGCACCTCAGCAATTATGTTTTTTTCATACATCAAAATCAAGCAAAAATGCATCTAACTAGTGCTTACTACACCACATACAGAGGTTGACAGCAATGGAGTCCAGACATCACTGCATGTACCTTAGACCATGAAATATGTCCTGCCTCATCTGCTTCTCTGATCTCCATCCATCTGTGAATCATACGAGGATTGTTGGATACGATTGAGCGTACATATACCTGATGTCTTACTCCAGCAGAAGCTGAGGAGCTCCAACTCTGAGTGAAAACGCAGTAACAAACTGTAACCCATCCATCCTGTGAGCCCGCACAGATGCCTAACAGATACATGCCTCTTTACATAAAGCAAATTCTAGGCTCACTGCTCATGTTACCACCCCCCTGCCCAAACACCATCTCCCGTCCTTCTGCATTGTAGATCTATGGTGGATGATCATGTACCTGGATTGGACGGCATGTTCATATTGGTCCTCGACACGTAGTTGCTGATGGTGCCGCTGCCCTGCATGGCGAGGTTCTGTGAGCTGGGCACCGCATGGCTGTACCCGGGGCCTGACCCATGGCTTCCCGCTGTCATAGTCATGGATGTTGTGGGCATAGTGCTCTGGCCAGACTGTTGCATCGAGACATGGTTAGGGCCTAGAAAAAACAAGAGGTCTTACTGTAGTCACAGAATTGCTGCAAAGGTGTTGTCATAGGCACAAAACGTGGAAGCTACTTGCAATGAACAGCCCTAGAGCACTGCAAACTGAGTATGACTGCTATGCCATCACCCTGCCGCTGATAACGAAACCCTTCAGCATGGCAGTGGCCCCAAGCTCCTTGTATTCACCTGAGATAGTGACTGCTAGAGCCTTCGAACACTTATAGATAGAGAACAACACTCTCCCAACATCCTTGTCAACTTTCCGTAATATGCAATGAGGTCTACCGGCTGATATAGGTTTATGTTAATTTAATTAAGTTAGTTACATGTAACAGCAACCCAACGAGGCGTGTATTGACACAGGAACAGTTCCAGCCCTTGTGAGCTCTTCATCTGACTGGTGGAATCCCTGAACAGCAAAATTCTATGTTACCTCTTACTCATAGTCAACATCAGCAGATACTAGGCACTAAGCACACAAGTCTGGATATTAATACTGTCATAACACATGTGATGTTTGTCCTTCAGTTCTACCCTCTTATTTCTGGGTTCTAACTCAGGGTTGCCTGTTCCAGGCTTTCCTGAAATGGTCTAACTATAGCAAGAGGCCATGCAGAAGTAGAGTCTGACTGAGTCCTACATTTCATGGGTGGCTTGGAGGCCGGTGCACCCAGGCTCAACTCGATTGGGCAACAGAATCTCAAAAGAAGAACAGGGTTTGGTCTCATAAGTGCCCTTTGCTCTCAAACACTTGGTGTTCCATACTCGCTGTTTAGGTGTCAGTTCAGCAACTTGATAACTGGATTCGTGCAAAACAGGGGATTTGTTACAGGATGATGGACAACCATGCGATCCGGTATCGTACCCTTCCAGGGTTTACTTGTTTAAGGACAATAAGGTGAACTCCAGGAAGCAAGATAAGTGCAGCTGGGTAAAATGCATCGCTACCTCACTGGCAGAACGGGTGCTCCAGATCACACATGGGCCTAGATGTATCAAGCCTTTTGCGATTCGTTAAGGTCGAAATTCGCAGAATTTCGGCCTTAAGGAATCGCAAACGGACATTTAGCATTTTTTGGGATGTATCAGAAATTAGCAAAATAAGGAATCACAAAAAATTGTGATTCCTTATTTTGCTTATGCATTTAAGGAATCGCAATTTTGCGATTCCTTAAATGGCATGTATGAAACTTTTTTAAATTGCGAATTCGGGTTAAGGAAACGCAAATTAACACCAATTTGAGGTTCGTGTTAATTTGCGAAATCCTTTTAAAAAACAAAATATGACTATTTTGAAGGTGGCATGTGACACACATACATGCCCATAGGGCATGTATGTGTGCCATATGCACACACATGTAAGTTTCAGGGGTGCAGCAGGGTGTCCATGAGACACCCCTGCACCCTTGAAATAATTCTCAAATTGCGATTAGCAAATTGCGAATTCCCAATTTGAGAATTACTGCACAATCATTCCTATGGGCCTCCTGGCCCATAGAAACGAATGGGAAATTATTCCTTAATTGCGATTAGCAATTTGCTAATCGCAATTAATGAATTTTAAGGAATCGCTAAAAAATAGCGAAATTCTACATACATACCATTTTGCACTTCTCAAATAGCGATTCCTTAACAATCGCTATTTGAGAAGTGCAAAATGGTTTCTTGATACATCTGCCCCTTAGTGTCAAAGTTTCTGTACTCAAATCCTGACTCTTCTTTCAAGTGATGAAATTCAACATTTTCTGCTGGATCAATGCACCATTACTTTGCATGCAGCCAGGCAATATAGGAGGGAGCTTGTACCTATACATGCATGGAATGAGCAGTGCATGTATAGAACTGAGTAGTGCTCCCCAAACAAGAGATGCCAGGGTGAGGCAAGTTAGCAGCTGCAAATGTTTGATTTCACAACCAACTTAGATGAAAGGTGGAGTGTTGCAGTATAGACTACCTGAGCTGAAGAAATAAAAGCAGTAAGACCGCAAAAAAGATAAAAATAAACCCAAGAACTTGCTTTAGACATTTCTAAGCATGTGAGACTCGTGTTTCCAATGCACTCCATTTGCTGGTAAAAAGGAACCTAGCAAAAGTGTGTATACACAAAAAGAGAGATTGTATACTACGTATGATGCATGAGGGTTTGCGTAATCCGCATAATTGCGCAAAACACAAATCTGTCTTTTAGCAGTGTATTTTACTGCTAAATTAATCCTCAAGTCAATTTTTGATGCAAGGACACATTTTGCAAAAAACAAGTTTCCGCAAACAGCCTAGTTTTCTGTTAGTTTTTGTGTTGTCTCTAAACTCCTGCGCTAAAATGTTACGCGAACATCGGCAGAATTACGCCAAATGGGATAATTTGGGGAAATTCATGTACAGAGATTTATCATGTTAGCTCAGAAATCGAATGGTCTGATTTGTAAAGTCTATATTACATGTAATCTTTATTTGATAGGGAATTAAAACCATTCAAATTGGGCAATACATCACAAAGTTATAGTTTTCTAATGGTTGCATTGGTTAGTCAATGGGTACTATCATATGCTCCTTACGATCAGTTGATACATCGCAGAAGTACAAGTACTTGATCAGTTGCATTGCTTGATCAGTAAATTAATGGATGCAGCAGTGAGCTCCTGACACAGGACCACTGCCACATTGGCAGTCTGGTTGCCATCTCGCTGTTTAGGTGTCAGTTCAGCAAATTTATCCCATAAATTTGGCAAAGCTAGCCGTAAATCTACAGAAGGTTCACTGAAACCAATGCCCAATCGCTTCCTGGCATGTTTGTGTGTTCATTTCATGGAAAAGTGGTTTACTTAATCTTCTTTCAGAGGTAAAAGGCTGAACATTCACAAAGAATATGTGCCAGTGATTCTTTGTGAAGGTGCAAAGGTGTCAAGATTATCAGTTCTGGGTGTGTTTCCACCTTTAGGCTATTTCACCCATGTCAGTCACTGGCTGCCGGCATGGCTAGCGGGTGGGGTGGTGACGCTTAAGGGATAGCTTGCAAAAAAAAAGAATACCTTTCCGCTACCGGGTCCAGCGTCTTCTCTCCTGAAGCAGGCAGCGAGGCTCCCACCCCTATGCCAATCACAACGCTCCAATGGAGCGGTGTGATTGGTCGGGCTGTAGGGGTGGCATGTTCTCCATACAGGCTGTAATGCAGCCTGCATGGAGAACAGGGGAGTGTGCATGACTGTTTTGGGCGGCCTGAGAGGGCTGACCAAACAGTCATTGAGCACAGGAGTGTCTACCACTCCTCCCCTGCAGCTCCACCGCCTCACTCACTGCCGCAGCAGGAGAAAAAAATAAAAAGATAATAACATTCTATTTTTTTCTTTCTTAGCTGTTCCTGGCAGTGGGGCAATGCTCCTCCACCTTAGCGGAGGAGCCGCCACTGCTGAAACAGTACCAAACAAAGCCTTACAAATTTAAGTCTGAATCCGTAAGACATAGGTATCATTAAATATTGTTGCAGCGCCAGTTCTGCCATAGCAAATGGCTGGTGGCGTTTTGTCTGCAGAACTTTGAGGTCAGCTTCTATTGACTTTCCTCTAACTATTTTGCTTAAGAGGGATCTGAAGCTTCCATGGGTAATGTTAAGAGTCCATGCTGGAATCATCTGCAAATCACGCTTGACTTGCATAGAAGGTGTGTGTGAGGAGCTGGTCAGATGAATGTTTGAAAAAAGTTGAGGAAAGATATGGCAGAAAGTATAACCACTCTGCCCTAGATAAAAAGATGAATCGGATTCGGCTGAAGACGATTCAAAGGCACAGGTACTAAACATTTTGTGGCTTTGCCCTACGTTGGTGAAATTCTGGAGAAAAACTGTGAATTTCGCCTAATTCCCGATTCCAACTTACTGGCTGTGTAAAGTCATTCTACTAAAGCTTAATTTGGGTGCTGTGCATCCATTGTGTCCAAGTGTGGCAGAGAATTGCTATCACAGTTGCTACTGGGTACAAGACAGACAATGCCTGCATTCTGCAAAACATTGTAGATGCCAGATTTAAACAATTAGTTAGTTACAGAATTGAACATTTTGGACGCTAATAAACGTGTTTTGTGCAATACAGGATAGGAGTAATCTTTTGGTTAGACTATGGCAGCCATTTCTGCAGTAAATCACTGAGAAAAATAAAGTCAAATCATGCTCAAATTGCCTTATGGCAGTGGGGCTGCGGGACATCAAATAATTATCAGGACACCACTTGGTTTTTAATAATTTTCCTTTTTCCTTCTAATTTTCTAGAGTACCTCACACCAAATTTAGAGACCTATGGTGTAAACTTGATCAGTATCACAGAATGTTATGTATAGGCCCACCTTTTGTGGGAGTTAACTTGGAAGGGGGAGTTTTTAAATGGTTATACAAACTTTAGCTGTCATGTGCTATGGATATAAAGTATGGGCCCATAAAAGTCAATAGAACTTGTTAAACCTGAAAGCTAAACACAACTCAGCGGGCCCACAATGTGTTGGTTTGTGAGTTATTCATCAAAGTAAAAAGACAAACTGTGCTCTGTGACCGGACGACGTGAAAGCTGGGAAGTTCCAAAGAGAAGGGATGCTCCCGAGTACTCACCATTGGAGATCTGGCCCTGGATGAGGGCGGAGGGGGGTAGGCCTGTCCCAATGGCGTCACTCAGCGTGCTCTGTGCATTCAAGGACTGGTTCGAAGAGCTAGGGTTCATCGCGCCAGGTCCAAGATTCATATTTTGTGTTGGCGGCTACAAAGAGCGATAGAAGAAAACAAATATTAGAATATGTAACCCACCATTGAGGTTTCTCTTCTATTCCCCTCTTATATATAAAAAAAAATAATAATGGCCGTTCATTACAATGGATCCCACATTATACTCAGTGTCCCAGTGTCAGTGGTTTGCTGGTCAGTAACATTAAAGGAAGGACAGATATTCCTTTACTTTAAATCCCCTTGCTGCCCTTGCTGCCCAGCAGTGCAACCATGATGCAAACAAGGCTCCTTACATTCTTTGTCTCACAGGTGCACTAAATATTCTTGAGGTTGTATACAAGGCATTTTTCTGTGGGATTTCTGGCAGGGCACAACACTTCTAGAACTACCATTAGCTACTCTTGTGTGGATTGGAGAGTTTGGGGATGGAAAAGTATGGAGTCAGCAGATGAAGCTTGCCATCCGTACCTGTGCTGCATCAAAACAAGTTGGTTACTCACGTCACCATTTCACACATTCAAGGAAAACTTTCTACAACTTCATACCTGGGTTCTGTCCACTCTTAAGCAAGTGGAAGTTGAGATGTATTTCCTAAGTTCCTGACTACATGCACACAGACCCAGGGTCCAATCACCAAACATCATAAGATTCCTTTCAATACCATGTGGCTGACATTTAAATATGTGTACTACTACTGAGTTGTGTAAATATTTTTGTGATGTTAAAAATAAAACAAATGTTTTGTGTTGTTTAGGCCTGGCTTTGTTACCTGTTAAAACTTTCCACTCTCTCATCACATCTGAGTCTAGACTGGCTTGTAAGCTGCTTTTACAAATACAGCCTTATGTTTGGGATATTTGTGCAATTACAATGTTCTCTGTAAAGCGCCTTGCCGCACCTTGGAACCCGGTCAGCACTATTATCATTTAAATCAGTGGTTCTTAACCTGCGCTCTGGGGACCCCTCGGGGTGCCGGATGGCTATTCAGGGGATCCACAACTGTTTAGAAAATGTAATAATATAACAAGATTATTAAAGTGTATGTAAATTAAGAAGCAAAATTAAAAATTGTACAACGTTAAGTAAGTGTGTAGGAATTTTCACTGAATATAGTATGGAAGACTGTTGGCTTCAATTGAATTTTGAAAAGCCTCAACCTTCCCATTAAAATAAAAATTTACTTTTTTATATTTGTCAATTAAATTAAATATTTCATTTTTGCACATTTGCTTGAGGAATGTTTATTTCTGTGTATTGTTTTGAGGTTCAAATCATCCACATTCCTTAAGCCGGGATTCCCAGATTCTGATAATGACTGAGTGGTGGTCCTCAAATTGCAGTAATGATTTAGTGAGGGTCCCTGGATTCCAATAATAGTTAAGTGGGGATCCACAGAAGTCAAAAAGTTTTAAGAAAGACTGAGTGAAATAAATACAATTAATGGCAGCAAGTGTGTCTCAATCCTCTGCTCCTCTTTAGCAACAAAACTGTTATTTTAACCATAACTACCATCTCACTAAACATACAGATACTTAGTCTGAGGAAGGAAGTGGATGAAAATGTGGGAGAGTCTGCAAGAGATAGCATTTTACTCCTGTAAGAGGGGGAAATGGTTTCTAGGGTGAAGACTTTTGGACTAGAAGACCTCAAATGTCTGAGCCTGACCCTGCCCCAAGCCTCTAGGCTCAGCCGTAGATGAGTAGGTCAACAGCCTAGCCAGGCCATGGTACTGAACACTGACACCCAGTAGGGTCTAGGCCAGCTGGTCTGCATCTAAAGTGTTAGGGAGGTGCAAAGGTGCGTTACAGCAGAAATCCTTACGCAACATAGGACTCTCCTTGGCAAGGGAAGTGAAGAGAAAGTGTGGAGGCTTGCAGCACTTCATGTAAAAGTGGTGATTATCAATGAAAGGTTATGTTCAAGAGACTCTAACCTTCAAAAAGCTACAAAAATTCAAGTAAAAGGGGCAATGGTGTATCTAGGAATCACAACAGAGAAGCTGGAGGCCTATGAATCTGGTGGTATTTTTTTTTCTTTTCTTATTTGGGGAGGTTTATATAGCGCTAACTCGACTCGAAGGTATCAGAGCGCTTTACATGAGCACAAATTGTGTTACAGACAGACACATAAAAATTTTTAGGTACGGGGAGATTAAATGATTTGCGCAGAATCACAGGATGTTGACCGTCCTTGCTGAGACTCAAACCCGGTTTCCCCAGCTTAGAGGTCGGCCGCTCTAGCCGTTCGGCCACATCCTCTTCTGCAGCAGGGTAAAACCTAGATAAATCAGAAGTAAATCTCAATTTAAAGTAACTCTTTTCGACAGCTTATGGCTCAAAATGGGTTGCACAATTTACCTATTGCACCTATCTTCATCTGAATTCCCCAATTATTTGCAGCAACATTGAAGGCTTAGTCTGACTAAGCACCTAAAAGCAAATGAATTCCAGCGTGCTAGCAATATAGAAACACTTCAATAAACCGATTGAAACTTGGGAATGGAACAGAGGACGCATAGCATGCAAAGACACTGGGCAGCTCATCCCAGTACCTGTGCAATCAATCTCAGGTGCGGACTACCTAATCATAAATATTGTTACAGTGGGTTTTAGTATTTACTGGGTGTGACATTTTCCAAGCTGTTTTTTCCTTTCATGTTGTTGGGGTATTTGTCAAGTAATGTGAAGGACAAATTTTCAAATGTGCACTAATTGTACATCTAAGAATCCAGGATTGTGTTTAAATCAAGATTTCAAGAAGAGGTGGACTAAGGGCCTGTGTGGAGTATTTAAGGTGTGTGGAGTACAGATGCAACCAGCAACATAATCCACCCTGCAGTGCCTCTAAAAGGGGTTCAGGAGCCACTAGTCAACAGTACCCATCCTACTATCCCCCAGTAATGAAATGGAGCTATATCTTGATTTGCAGGCATGCCCTCTTTCTTCGTAGTCCCCACTTGACCTCATGAATAGCCCTACCCAACTGCAGCCTGTGAGTCCCAGGAGAAGGAACATTCACCCAGGACCCTTGTCATTCGCCCAGGACCCTTGTCATTCGCCCAGGACCCTTGTCCTTCTCAGCTGCAAACCCATCTTCTCTCAAGCACTGTCATCCCATGGGTGAGACATTCAACCTCCTTTACCCGTCCTCACTCAAATGAGATTTCTCCTTATTTCTGGTCCTCTGCCTCCCCACCTGCACCAGAGGAACCCTTTCGCCTCCCTGTCCACTTGTCTTCCCACAGGTGAGAACCCGTCCTGCCCGAGGTCTCTCTAATCCTGGATGAGGCTCAGTACTCACCGCAGGAAGCAGACTTTGCATGTTCTGGTTGGAATCTGCGATGGTGGCCAAATAGACAAGGTTCCGATGCAGAAGTTGTTGGTATCTGTGGGGGAAGGAGGATTAAGTACAGAATTTTTGGGGGCGACCAGGCCAAAAGGAAAATATGTTCATTTATAATCACTGCTGCGTTGGCATGGAACTGAACTACTTTCTCAACTAATCATTTTACATCTGTATTTGAAGGTTACATTGAGATGAAGATTAACAGGCTGAAATCTTGCATAGAATGTGATGACCCCGGATGAACACAGCTACCCGTAAAACACTGCAGACCACAGCTCTTCTGTTAAATGATGTTCACTCCTGGTTCAGAATTGAGTTACACTATCTACCACAGTTTTTGTTTTGCTATCAGTGGCTCTCCATGCTAAATGAATGGGTTTCACTATCAATCCACATGTGTTCATAAAGACAAACACTGTGAGGTATTTTCATGGAGTGTTGGAGCAGTCAGTGGTTATCCTGTTTGGATGTCATTTACCAGTGTATGAGTGGGTAGTGTAGAGAGGACAAGCTGTTAAGCCTTACTCCAAAGATGGAGTGGGTTAGAAACTAAAGGCCTGATTACATAGAGGCAATGAAACCGCTGTCAGGATCCACAGCTCTCAGACGCAAGACTGCGGACGCCACCAGGATCAGAAATTGCAACTCTGCAGCAGTTAGAGCTGCGTCCTCGAATGGCGTCTGTGCGGAGGCAGGCACCGCCATCAAGATCACAATATCCCTTTCTGACAGCCTTTTCATGGTGGGAAAACAGCCAGAAAAAGGTTGTCAGAAAGGTATTTAGGGCCACAAACAGGGCTCCTGGAGGCCTAGGGAAAGAGTCCCTATGGACACATGTAGTGCCTCCACTGACCTACGTGCACCGTATGCCATGCACAACATGGTGCATGGCACAGAGTGAATGGACATGCAGGGGGTGCAGCACGGCGCAGGCATGTGCTGCGGCACTTCTACTTTGCCGCAGCATGTCCCCGCCAAAAGCTAGAACAACGGTCAAAACCAAGAAGACTTTATTAACAGATAAAATACACCAGTTAAAACTGAAATATATCTAGAAGGTGCAAGTCCATTCCAGGGCTAAACACGACCCAAAATATTAATATAACTCTTTTCCACTACATTCCTGTTCACATTAATTACTTGGCGGCGTGAACCTATGCCAATGGATTGCCTAAAAAAACGTCTGTGATTCTCCTAACAAAAAATAGTGAACACTCTTTCAAACTTTCCCATGATGTGCAGCAAAAGTCAGGAACTCCTTCGCCATCACACAATGCCTTAGCAATTGTGTTTTTTAAGCACACACCTAACAGAGAAACAGTCTTTTAAGATCTATGGCAGTCAGTCTTATCACAATGCATAGTATAATGAGAAAACCTCAGTAAACTGATCAAAGGTCCTGAATGTGCCCTTGTCCACACTAAAGAAAATTGTAAAATAAATAAGATGCAATTGGAGCATACAGGCACACACTCTGCAAGAGGCACTAGCTGGTGTTATTAACCTTTTTATCAAACACCTGCAGCTGCACCATCTAGCATTTATCAAAATGCATACCCCAAATATCACACATCCTATCAAAAGGACTATGTGATATTGGAGGGCACGCCTACTCTCCGGATCAATTATTTGCTAGCAAGTGCTGCAGTCCCAGCTGTGCAATTAACATTTTTTTATATTCACAACCTGCAGAGCATTGACAGTTTCCTAAAAGATCTGCTGACCTGGACCAACCCTGACCACTTCCCAGCCCAGTACTGCTGTCACTCTAATTTATGCACACAGTGTCAACCTCTACGGGCAGATAAGGACATGTCTAAGGAGCCATCTGAGGTGAGCCACACTACTCGTAGTCCCTGTCCCGCAGGGGCTGCTTCAGCACGAACCCGGTCAGCAGACAACCTGCTGCCCCGGCAGCCCTACTTGTTAATTCTGTTTTAGTAGGATCGAGTGGCAACAGCAACAAGCCGTCTCAGATTTTACACCTAGCCGCGGAATGTGCTCCATAATTCATTGTCTTGAAAAATGTACCCCCTCTACGCCCAGCCCAAATTGAAACAGTCGATCAGCTAAAGAACAAAGAAACTTATTGCCTTAGTTCCATTCTTGGGTGCATTACCAGTGATGTTTTGTTCAAAAACATAATTGTCGGGGGGAGGAGCCAAGATGGCGACCTGAACGGACGCGCAGCCTTCGGCTCCGCCGGCCCCGGAATCCCGCACCGCGATCCTGCTTGCCCGGCCACCCAGTTTTGGTGCTGTAAGGTGCGGGAGACGGAGCTGCTGCTGCCGGTGCTTCTCCGGCCACTCCACCCGCCCGGGTTCGGATGCTGTGGACGGACGTGCCCTGGCCCGAGACCCAGCTTCTTCCGCAGCGCCCTGCTGCCCTCGCGCCCCCTCCTGCAGCCGCTCTGTGGCGGTGGGTGAAACGGCTGGACGGAGCTTCCTTGGGTGATTGCGACCAGCGCGCTGCCTGCCGACGGGGACCGCAGCACACTTTCCGGGCTCCATGGTGCCGATCGGCTTGGGCGCCTCGCCAGCAGGACCTTTGTTCTTGGCCGCCATTTTACTGCTTCTTGCTCCGTGTCTCTCTGGCTTACGACGGCTGCCCCAGCCCTGATCTGCGGAACCCCCCCAAGCAATTGTCGGCCCTCGGATGATCCTCTGAGACGGGCGGCCCATTGCTGATCGCTGGGTGACCGGCAACCGCCTGACCGCGTCCCGCTGCTTCCCCCCCTGCCTCTCCTTGTATTGGGCTGGACAGAATCTACGATGGCGCAGCAGATGGCTGCCTGCTGCAACGCAGTCTGCACAGCCCCCCGCCACAGCAGCGAGCTCTCCGGCGTGAAAGGGATCGTAGCAGCACCTCCCTACGAGTCTGCGAACATGGGGTCTTTGCAGCCCACGCTCACCCTTGCCGACGTTGTTGCAGCCCTGGGTGAGGTGCGAATGGAGATGTGGGACGTCTGTAACGCGCTGGGGGCACGACTCGATGCCTGCTCCCGAGATTCCAGCTTGGAGCAGGGGCATTGGCTTCGACAAGACTCCGGACGGGAGTTACTACAGCCTGAAGCCGCAACATTGTTTCATGAGGTTGCAGTGGAAGATATTGTAGCCATCGCGGGAGCCGGTAATGGTCTGTTGCCTCTCATTGCTACCAACAATGACACAGTGTATCTCCCTTGTCCCACGCAGAACCGGGTGCAGCAGTGCGAGAGATCGTGGCCTGGGCTACCAGTGTTTTGTTCTCCTGCCTCACCACCGGCATGCTTGCCTTGGATTTGCTTTGTACTGCTTTGCGACTTGTACGGCTGGACCATGCCAGAGCGGACTGGGACCGCGGTGGGCTCTTTTCCTGTGATCAGACGCCATTCTTCCTTCGATCGTGCGCCTCCCCCCTCCCTCGAGTGGCCTTCCTTTGTTGTCCTGCACTGCACCGGACTAGCGAATGGAGGGGGTGAGAGACTGAGCCCCAGAACTGGCCAGGGATGAGGGACTTTCTTTGCTTAATTCCCGGGCGGGTGTGTGGAGGTAGGGTGGACCCTGAACTTGGCTTGCTTTACTGTTTATTACGTATTGATTCACTCCCCACTGTATTGCTTGCTGCAGCTTTCTCGATGTAGTTATTGGGGTGGGGATTGATTATTGGACTGGCGGAGCTTGCGCGCATGTTTACTTGACCCTCCTCCCGGATCTTTCTTAGGGACGTTCAGGGACGGGGTTCCTGTTCTTACTCCCTATGTCATTGGAATTAGATCTTTACTCTTACTTTCACTTTCGCTTTCTCTTCTTCCTCTTTTCTCCTTTCTTCCTATATTTCGGGTTTACGGGGCGACAGACACTCTGCTAGGGGGGGGTAAGCCATAGCCTCGGCATGTGTGTAGGGTGGGGGGTTTAATTATTAGTTGAGTTTTTTCTTTCTATGGTTCCATTTTTGCTTTTTTTGATTTTCCCTTCTTTCTTAGGCCCGTGTTGGTATGCTGGGGGATGGGTGGTGGCGCCATTGGAGATGGGTAGTTGGGTCAGCTTCCTGTGGTCTTACTATTCTGTGGCCATCCTCTGGTCGGGACTTGCATGTTGTGAATTGCTCAGCTAGACATGGATGGTTTTTTGTCGAGTCCCGCCTACATGGACCTTGCTTTTTCTTTTTCGTTGCTTGAGTGCGGAGCAGTATGACCTGACCTTACTCTTGGCGCAAAAAAAAGACTTTGAAAATTAACCTACATTGCTCTTGTGCCTAGGTATGACGGCGTTTTCCAGTCTACTCTTGTATTGCAACCATTGTCGTGCCGCATTACCATGGCGTCGTATTGTATGCACCAGTGCTAAATGTGTGACCGTGGCCGGCCGGATGGTTGTGGGCCCGTATTTGTACTGTCTTTTGGCACAATAAAGGTTTTCAAAAAATTAAAAAAAAACAAAAAACATAATTGCCATTCACAGGGTGCAATGGGTGTTGAACAATGTAAAGAGTAACATTGGTAACTGTATTATATAATTAACTTTCGCAACTTTAAACTGGAGGAGTTTATCTTAAATAGAGTCACAAACTGCCAGGGTCTTCCACAAGGTATACTGCTGGTCCCTGTGGGTTTTTTCTACCAGCCCAAGCTCACAGACTCTCCTCTTAGACATGGTCCTGGGCCAGGTAGTAGCTGGACCTACTTACTACCTATGTTTAATCGTTTGGATGCCCTTGAGGTTGACTGACTGCTATGCGATTCAGAGGTTAGCCCTCTCACAGGGGCTCTCTTACATTCCTTCGTGCATGCCAGGTTAACACCCACCATAGCTGTACCCGATACATCTGTGAGCTTTTCTAATTCTTCTATGGCTACATATGGTTGTGAACGAAGTAATGTAAACATGGTCATCATTTCTCAACCATTTCTGACCAAGATCAACCGTCTTGCTACCACTTCGCATTCCGGAAGTTCTTCTGGTACCATTCATTCTTCAAAAGACTTTGGGCTCGATGTAGGCGGGCCAAATACCGGTCGGTAAGGGTGAAATTTGGTAAATTTCACCGTTACCGACTGGTATTTAGGCATTCCTGATGTAGGGAAGGATTCGGTATTAAGGAATCGGTAAATACCGATTCCTTAATACCGATTCCTAATTGGCCTTGCATTTAAGGAATCGGTAATATCGATTCCTTAAATGTAATGTAGGAAGCACTTTTAAGAGTGCTTTTGGGCCGTAGGAATTCGTTAATTACCACCAACTTCAAGTTGGTGGTAATTACCGAATTCCTTTAAAAAAGCACATTTTTGCTTTTTTTGAAGTGCCATGTGGCACACATCCATGCCCTTACGGCATGCATGTGTGCCACATTTCAGCAGTGCCAAAGGGTGTCCTTTAGGCACCCTGCCACCCTTAAAATGCCTCCCACGATTACCGAATCAATACCGAATTTCTTTGCATTCATTCCTATGGGCCTCCAAGCCCATAGGAATGAATGGGTAGGTGATTCTTATTACCGAATATTATTATTAGGTAATAAGGAATATTAACGATTCAGTATTTTTTACCGAATTATTCCCTACATATGAAATACCGATTCCTAAATACCGAATCGGTACAATTCGGTATTTAGGAATCGGTATTTCCAAGTTACCTACATATGGCCCTTTGTCATTCCACCTGTAGGCAACTCTGGATCTGAATATACTTTTCGGGAACATTGCGGGTCTTGGGGGGGAAAAAGTGTGGATGAGACCTGGCTAGCACTAATTAACAGCCAACAGATTAATTGTCTCCAGGAAACGTGGCCTTGGATTGATATTCATCTAAATATACATCTAAACGCTTTTTAATCAGTGTTGCCCCCTGGGCCTTACCGACCTCTGGGCACTATTGTGGGGATCTTTTGATTCTTATCAGTGTGGCATTGGACACGTCTATATTGAAATTGTGAGTGCACTCTCCCTTTTTTCAGATCATTTGATTGTCTTAGCCTAAGGTCCCCCTAGTGGTACTCGTTAACTTTTACCACCATAACTTTCCACCAATAATACACCAGTGATTGAATCTTTTGCCTCTGCTCTAGAAACTGTGGCATTAGGCCTGGAACAGGAGTATGTTATCATGTGGGGAGGAGACTTTAATATGGGACAGTGTCCCATTCCATTGGATAATGCTGGTGATGAAACAGTTTTTTGTAATCTTTCTCAATTTACTTATAATCTCTGTAGTGCTAGACCCAACATGTTGTTGAGAACTCATGACCTGATTCTCACTGTTGATTTGGCTGCCAATGAAGCTCGCTGCCGGGTAACGTATACGGGGAGAGGTACTGGGTCAGTGATCGGTTTTACTGCACTCTCAAAGAGCTGAGCGAGGAAGGTGAGTGGATTTTAGGTTTTGCCCATTCTGCTGATTGATCACAACCACCTGGCAATAAGCCTCAGTGTAGGTTTGTCAGCAACAGAATACAAAATGTTCAGACAGATTAACTATACCACAAATGGGGGTGCTTGGAGGAGGTTGCAGGAGGTGGAGCCAAATGCTCTCTTTGGGCCAACTTCTGGAAACATAGAATGAGCCGTTTGATATATGCCTGAACCAGGAATCTGGCCCGGCCTCAGTTTTAGGAGGGTTTGCTGAAATTTATAAGCAGGTATCTGTTTATTTAACAGCTCCTAAGTGCCCTCAAGCTCCAGAATTAAATATGTGGTTTGATAAATCCGGCACACAAGCCCACAGCAGTGTCATCAAAGCAATAAAAACCTCCCTGAGAAACTTGGGTGAATTCAGAAGGTGTAGAACACTTTATAAAGAGGTGATAAAGGAGGAATATTGTGATTGGGAGGGAGGTCTATGAACAGCGGACAGCTGCACCTGCTGGGCATGACTCTGATCTTTTCTGGAGGACAGTCAATGCACCTTTTTTCCCCACAAGTACTTCTTCAAATATTGATACAAACATCCTCAATCAAGTCTGGGTTAGTCATTCCACCAAGCTACATGACTTTCATGACCCAACCTCTAGAGAGAGTGCAAGTGCAATTGTAACAACCGGTTTGGGCAGTACAGAAGATTTCACTTTTACTGTAACTGTGGCGATAAATAGGTGTCCATGTAACAAGGTGTCTGGGCCACACGATATCTCCATCAGTCTGTTCAAGGGCAATCTGACATTCTGGGCCCACTTACTGATGAGATTATTCACAAGTGTGTCGCTAGAATGTTGAGCTCTCGAGAAGAACATCTTAACTCCAGTTCAATACGGTTTCAGGCCTAGACTGAATACTGCCACCCAGTGCCTGAACCTCGACCAAACTATGACCAAATATGTCCTGGTCAAAGAAGGTTGTCTTTACTTGGCCTTCGACAATGTAGTCAGGTCAAAGTTGTGGAATATGCTATTATCTGAGGTCGCTAACCCACAAATCATCCATCTTCTTGCTCGGTTGCTTTAGGATGTTGAGGGAAGTTGGCCCTAGTGGGGAATGCACCTCTTTAATAAAGATCAGAAAAGGTGTTAGGCACATCTGTGTGCTGGAATAGTTGCAACCAGACTAGGATAGGATTATGCGGAAGTAAAATTGACAGCAAAGTTTAGCAAAGTTCATGAGTTTCCCCCTTTGGGGAGGTTTTCAAGTTGTTTCTCCTGGACAAAGTTTTGTTTTCCTGCAGTGTCACATAACTTTCACTGAAACCGGCCAGGCGGGAAAATCTAAGAAGAACATTTGTATATGAGTTAACCTTTTGTGGAGCTACTCCGTACACAATGGCAGATGCTTGCTGAAATTGTCTCTTCAGGTTTACGCTTTGCAGACTGATTACAAGCATTATGGCATTGTGGCGGGAGAAAACTCTTAAAGCCTGATTAACAAACTGCATTATGTGTTGTGTAAATTAGTCCCAGAGTAGTACTACTAACATAATACCTAATGCAATCTATGGCCGGAGGCCTCTCCCATCTTTTCTGTGTGGAGGTTGTTGCTGTGGTGTCAAAGATCTCTGCACACACAGATATATGTTTTAGTAGTAAATAGGAGGGAAAATGGGGAGTGGGTGATAAATGGGGACTACTGGGTGATAAATGGGGACTACTGGGTGATAAATGAGGACTACTGGGTGATAAATGGGGACTACTGGGTGATAAATGGGGACTACTGGGTGATAAATGAGGACTACTGACTAACAAATGGGAGGGGTTCGAGAAACTTAAGGAGGAGTTTAGTGAGGGACATAATAATGCAAAACAAGCACGCACCCACAAATGTGCAAGACCATTGCTATCCACAAACTACACTTCTAAAGTTACTTCAGCACTAAATGTGTCAAAATACACACAGGTCATACTTTTGGCATTTCTGCCCCCGTTACACTTATAACACAAATGGGAGAAATTTTATAGTGCAGAAAAATGTTCTGCTAAACTTTTCACAATATGGAACATTTTTCTACACTTTAAATTTCTCCAACTTAAAATAATAGCTGTATTTTTCACTTATAAATATGGAACTATATTGAATAAATTATACCGAAGAGTTAACTTTCTTTATATGGATTCTATAAAACTCATTGTTTAAATTTTCTCTCACTTACAAATGTCACATTTACAAACACCAAGCATCTTGCTCCCAGTGGCCTGTAGACCTGGTGCCATATTTATAACAGAAACATACATTTGTTTAAATGGAGGGAATTTTACGTGAATAAACATGCCTCATAAAACATTAAGACGTATATGGCTTAATTGAAAGTGGATAAAGACATTATTATTTAATGTTTCATAGAAATAGTTTTCTTCACTTTAAATTTCTCCCATTTGAAAAATATGACTATTTTTCAGTTATAAATATGGCACAGTGTATCTACTGGCCGCCGGGAGCAAAAGGCCTTTGAAATGGGAGAAAATTAAAACGAAGAGTTAATCATTAAGGTAACTTATCATTTTTATTTTCTCCCATTTGAACACATTCAGAAACATGTTCTCACGCTCCAATATTGAGCTGACAAGGACTTTTAATACTTCAGTTCTTCACCTCCGTGACCCAGCCAGGCCCATAATTCTAACTGCGCATATTCATTTTCAGGCTCTACTATCTGCAGCCTGATGATAATAATGTGAAGTAAACACAGCCTTCCCGTAGCCCTGTGCATGTGGCGCAAATTCCGCTGCGGTGCACGCAATTTGAATAGTGGGCAGGATTCGGATGACCCCTGGCCGTCCTCTGCATGCGCCCACGGTGACGCATGACGGCCGGGGCCCCTCCCGAGCATGCAAGGGGTAATGTTAATAGAAAAATGTGACTGGTGCTTACTTAAAAATAAACTAAAGACTGCACAAGACTTTGAAGGCATCTGGGAGCTATTGGTAGGTCGCGATCGACTGGTTGGAGACACATGCTCTAGGTTAATAATAAATATATAAAGTTTATTTACAATTATATGTTATATTATACTATTTCTAATGTTTTTTGTAAAGAATATTAAACTTTAGTAATTTGTCTACGCTTTATCAACAGGGATCTCCACCTATGTGTGCAGATGCTAACAGTAACTTTACACTCGTAAAATCCTATTTCAAGGGGGCTCAACCTCCTGATCATAGAGGGTGGTACCATGTGTAAATTTATACTTCAAAATAGAGGTTAGTAAAAAAAGTATAGAGCTACACCTATGCGTCATAGTAAATATACACAAGAATAAACATACACATGTATATTAACTTTTGTGAATAGGCCCTAACTTTTTCGTGATGAGTATCTTATGTAAAGCCATTTTGTTATACCGAATTATCATATGTAACAAACTGACATCTTGAAAGTGGCAAAATGAAACACTTTACAAACCTACAAATGTTGCCACAGTTCTTTGCAAAGAATACAAAAAGTATATATGCATTTCAACTTCTCACACCCTACAAAACTATCTGACTCCTACTGAGCTCATGTAATGTAAAATAGTCCCTCATATTAAGAAATTCCTTCACTATAGGAAGGACTGGCAACTAAAACAAACGACTACCAAAATGCCCTTAGCTGTCGATGCTCATGACTAATACAGTAACTTGTTTTGATGAGTTAAAGTCACTGCAAAGGCCAGCAGTGCTTAATTTGTAAAATATGAAGTGCAGGTGCTCAAATCTTTGTCGGAGACCACACCCACTTTTTTCTGGCCCCACCCACTTCCTTCATTGGCTCCACCCACTTTCTCTATTAGCTCCACCCACTTCCTCAACTGGCACTGCAAAAAGACAGATGAATTTCAGCAAGGGAGCCTTATTCATAGTAAGGTTTGATAGGAGGTTCCCCTACTACTTCTAGGTACATCCAGGTTAGTGTTCGGCACTCAATATTTTATCAGCCTCAAATCACACATGCAGTCTGTCTCAAAAAAACATTACTGTCTAACTGCAGGCAGGTTAGACAAGCACAATGTTCTGATAATACAGCGCTCTAAATGGGATTTTACAGCCACAAGAAACTCACTGAAAGAGATATCACAGAAGTATTCCTCCTTGGTCCTGAAGCAGCACCCAGGCGGTGTAAAATGCACTGAGTGCATTTGGCTCAAGTAATTAACTCTACATCATGAGAAACTGCAGTTAAACATACCTAATAAAGAATTTGCACAAGTCATCCACAGCCACAGCCTGGCCCTGTCCCTCCCTGAGCTGAAGGTTCTTAAGATAAGAGCCTCTCTCCCAGTACTACTCTCTCCACAAGCCCAGGCTCTCCCTGAATATTCCTGGCATAGGAGCATCTTTCCATAGCCCCAGCCTGTCGCCTGCTGTCCCTGTTCTAGGAACCTCTCTCCACAGTCCCATGCTGCCTCTTTTGTTGAAGCATTGTCTGCCAAGAGCCTCTCTTCTACTTTAGACCCTCTGGAGCCTGCTACACCCCTCCGAGGACCCTCCTGCTCGCTGCCAGAAGTTTGAGGCGAACCTCTATGGCCAGGGCCGGTGCCAGCACTTCTTCCCTTGGCCTGCTGCCTGAGTTACCACCAGCTGGGCCACGGGGCTCAGCCTGGTAAGGGCTGGCCTCAGCCGCCATGAATCTTTCAACAGGAGCCTGGGAAGTGGGAACAGACACCGCTGCAGGGGGCGCGTTCTCTCCAACTACGCCACCGCTCTCTGACCCCGGAGTCTCTTACTGACTGTGACCTAAGACCCCTCTGTGGCACCTTAGCTGCCCTCACCCACACACTGTGGCTTGGGTGGTCCGGCCGGCCGGCAGGAACACACACCGGCTGGACTGACTGTCTGGCTGTACTGTCTTTGCTCAGTGAACTGGTTTTATAAGATTAGGCAGTCTGGTGCACTGCTGCTGTTTGCTACCACACTCATTGCTGCCAATGTTTCAGATTGATATGTGTGACATTTTCGTAATTTCTGTGCAATTATGAGTGACATTTCAAGGACTATGAGTGACACTTTCTCATGAGCAAAATCAAGCAATGAAGACGAGGGAATCATATAGATAGCATAAATTACACCCATTTGAGTATAGCTGGTAATTTTTCAGCTTGCTTATGTGTGACATTTTCATACATGCAGTGGATTTATGAGTCATTCAATGACTAAATGTGTGGCACTTTCTTGCGACCAAAATCATGCAATGAAGTCAATAGAAATAAACAAATATCAGAAATCCCACTCATTTGACCAACAAGAAATTCGAACTCTGCAGCAGGTGCTTTTAAAGCGATTATTTAATTTCTAAAAATCAGCACCCTCCACCACAAACTCTGCTTCAGTTGCGGCTGAACCACATGTAACAAAGGGATCTCTGTGACAAAAGCTGCAACCCACTGAGCTATCCACATATAATACAGTTCAATACAATATGCTAGTAGACTTCCTTTGCAGTAAGCATATTAACCCTCTGGGCTACCTAATGGTTAAAGTAAAAACTGAAACTGCCACTAGATAAAACTCGGACCTCTCTCCAGCAGGAACAACATTAATCACCAGTCTGCCTCATATCTGCCATAGCAAGTCTCTCTGCACTGGGAAAATAAAGGTTGTAACACATGTCATCAGTAGCAGATTAATGTCTCTGCAGTGCAAAGAGCAATTATAGACGAGCTTGCAGCGTTCTCAATAGTATGTATTGTCCGGACACCGATCCTCCTGCAAGGAGAAAGTACTAACAAAGTATGAATCCTCTACCCGTGCTTGCCCCTAACAACATTTCGATAATGAAAGCAATACATACCATACGCTGCGCACTATAGCAGGCACAATTAATCTCACCAGAGGAGCAGTAATAAGGATTACTATTTTTTGAATAGTAGCTGGCTGCTCACTAGTCACGGCATGATGATATTACTTATTTATTTTGCAGAGCGTGAATTTCTGTAACACTCTAACAGCTTATAGCTGCAGACTCGCTCCAATCGTGCCTGAAGCAAGTCAGTCAGTGAAAAATAATTATTCACACACTGGCCTGGGCCTCGGCTCGCCACAGGTCTGGCAACGTGAATGAGGCCCTGCTCACCACAGACAGTCAGCAGTGCAGTGCACCCGAGGACTAGTCGACACAGACTGAGTCCCACGCCGCTTCTGACTCACCTTCTCTTCTCCGGACGTGACAGCAGCACTAACGATGCGGATTATCCCAGGCCCCCATGGTGTGCTACAAACAGTAACAGCAACTTTGGGCGGCGAATACCTGATACTGGGCGAGGGCCAGGGAGAGGTGCGGGTATGCTGGGGCGGGCAGAGAAAATGGCGTGCATGGCATTCAATTGCATGCAATCTGCGCACGCGTCGCTTCCTCTGGCGCGCAAAGCCCCAACCCCCGCAGCAAAGCCCTGCCCAGTGCCCTGCCCTGGCCCCTGCAACAACACTGAACAGTGTCCCGCCCACTGGGGCCCTGATCCGCGCCGCGGCCGGGAACTCTTAAAGAGAGAGACTGAGAGTAAACTGGGAGCAGCAGGCACGTGACGTCACCGACACAGCAGTAAGTAGTGAATGCATCATCGAAGTGAATCAACAAGTTTGGCACAACACTGACAGCAGTAGCACAGCAGCGCCACGCTCTCTGTGTGTGCCAGAGTCATCGATTAGTGCGCAGTGACACGCACGAGTCACGACTTTTAAAAAAATTAAATTCTAAGGCAGGAGGACAGGTGCACTTAATGCCGTGTGATAGACCCGGCCCCCATAATTAAGTGCCGGTGCTGAGCACCGGCAGGCTCCGGCTCAAATTAAGCCCTGAAGGCCAGAGCACATTTAACGAATTTGTCAAAATGATCTACCTGTGTCATACAGCATCAGGGTTTCTATTCTGATGCTGCACGGAGGAAGGAAGTATCTTGTTAAAAGTGACTGCAAAAGATTGTAGCCATGGCTGATTGAGGATGGCATGTCATACATACATGGAGCATTTATTGTACCATTCTAAGGAAATTCTAATACGAGGCAGAGCAGTAGCTACTTTTACTCCTTAACATGAATGAAATGTTCCCCCCCAAAAAAGAAACACAGTAGTGGATATGCAACAGTCTATATCCTGCTTCCACCAGCACAGTTCCAATGATGTTAGCAGATTGATGCCTTTAAAGACCTGCTGTCACAAACCTGAACTTAACTCTCTGCCTGATCTGAATAGGACTATTTAGGCAAACTCACATCTTCTAGCTAATATGACAAATTAGTAACAATGGAAGTGAATTTCAAGAACAATGCCCACGTTTTAAAATAAGAAATGTTAACTAACTGAATGATATAGCAGTTGGAATGTGAATTACTGTATAGTTCCTAAAAAATAATTTCAGACTGTAATTCCATAAGTTATTAATACGCCATGTTCAAAGCAGGGTCTGGAGCTTTGAGAAAAACATTCTGCAATATCCATCCAGGCATCTCAGTAAAAAGTCTCTGAGGTGTCATACACTATTATCTCAAGTTGCTTTTGTCGGAGAATTCAAACTTAGAATATTTTGTTTCTTCTTCAAAGACAGAGATTACATTGGGCCTACCAAAAACAGAGCTGCCTCTGAGCACTCTTATTCTGGGTATTTTTAGCAAACTCAGTGGTATTCATTTTAATCAACGTCAAAGAGATAGAGGGTCAAATGTACAAAGCAGATCACAGGATTTGCCCTCACAAAAAGGCTGTTTCTAATGTGCAAACCCCCATCTTCTGAGTCAATGGGTTTTGCGACCAATATCAAATTGCAATGTGGAACATTTCTAAAAGGGGTGTTCTATCCAAACCGTGATTCGGTATGCGATGTGTCAATGGTTCAAATGGGTCCTTTTGGGACCCTTTTCCTTTTAGGAATCGTGGACAGCCTCAAGGAAATCAGCAGAGGTCAGCCTTCTACCAATATTTTCCCTAATGGAAAACCTTTACTTTTTTAAGGCAGCCCCAACTCTTTTACAAAACTATGGACTTCTTTTAAAAACAATAAAGAAAGGGTTGCTGTTTGGGAATGGAAACGCAGTGGTCTGTGTGGTAAACAAAGATGCACAGTCCACTGTGTAAGTTAAGATCCTTTATTGTAAGTTCCTTCCAAGTCAAATAGGTAAGAAGTACAGAAGTAAAACCCCACCAGGAGCCAGCTGTTAGCAGCTCAGCCTGAGTTGACCAACTGCCACAGTCAGGTAGAGAGAGACACTGTGAGCCAGAGAGTCACACAGGCATTCTATGATGTCACAGATATCATAGTACAGTCTATCCAGTGAAGAACAGTGGAGAGGACATTTACTACACATCCTCTTCCCTTATGGAATAAGAACAAAATAGAGAACACAATAGGCAAAACACCTAGAAAAGTGGAGAGGACATTTACTACAGTCTGCTGTATGTTTCAGGCCAACACCCCTCTGTTTGTGGCCAACCATAAGGGTTCGCAAATTTGATCTGTTTAATTAATATTAATTAGGCAGGTTGTTCTGTAACCTCTGGAGATTGATGATTTTGCAAACTGACATAAAAGTAGGTAGGCCTCTTCATTTAGGTCACGTTACAAAAATCAAACACTGATCGCAAAAAGTTGGTGTGCACTTTCTGACCACTTTTTGCAAGAGTATGCTAGTACATCTGATAAAAAATCTCACATTATCCTTTATCTCACTACCTTAAATAATGAGGTTGTCCTAACATTATTCAAATTTGGAAGGCCACTAAGCACAAATGACTCATTAAAAAAAATTGTTTCAAAGCTATATGGTACTTACTGAGTGCATTCTGCAGTTTTGCCTTTGCTTTGGTATTCCATTATGCATTGTATCAGGTGATGGTTCTCATCCAGCATCTGTACACCAAAAAGGCAATAAAAGAAATTACATTACTTTATGATACATCTCTGGACAAGAAACCATTCTTTGAGAATAGAAATACACTGGTCGGTTAAATATGAGCTAGGCTCAAATCACCTACTGATGATACCCAACCTGCCTAGGAGGACCCACATCACCCAGCACCCGAAGGACCTACACTAGCTCTCAGTTCAGCAGAGATGCCAACTCAAGCTTCTGACCCAAGTCTACAAAGTACTCCACGACCAAGGGCCTGTATACACGAATGACTGCATGCTCTTCCACCGACCTCCCAAGAACCTCCGCTCCGCACACTACGTCCTCGCTCAGATACCACACACCCGCCACTACCATTCCGGAGGACACTCCTTTTCACACCTCACCAACAAGTCCTGGATTCCACCTCTGCACTTCACCCTCATTGACCCACTTCAGGAAGGGAACAGGACCTGGCTCTTTGACTGATATCTGCAGCACAGCGCTTGGATATCCACTAGGGTGACAAGCCGCACTATACAAGTACCTCTTGATTGACTTATTGATGAACTTAATAACACTTAAGAGTAACATCGATCTTGGACTAATAAACCTACTCTTTGTGGAGCTCGAGCACCCACCAATGAGGAACCATAATTTCATGAATGAAAAACACAAGTACAGGTTTGAAATTCAGAGGATTCACTCAGCCTCCATCCTTCTGACGCCTAAGAAAATAGGACTAATAAACGTGTATTATAATCTACTAAACCCTCGTGAATGGGAATCCAAATCTACCCTGTCAGTTTAAAGAGCTAATTCAGTCACCCCCTGGCCAGGTTTAACCAGATTATCAGAGGTTTACATTCCAGAAGGCCAACTAGGATATTATCCTACTGAGGCCTATAAAAAAGCACCATTCTATGGGCTATCAATAAACATCTATTATCAATGCCAGGTCACCATTATGGCAGTGATTTACAAAAATAAAATGTTAAAGTCAGGATGAAGCCAGACATATAAAGTGAAATGCAAATCAAACTTAGAATCCTCTTCGTGCCCCTAACTGTTGCAGATGGAATGAAAATAAAATCTGCTTGAAGTTAAAATGATGATCATAGAAGGGAGACTCACCGAGACCTAAAGTTAATAGAACTCTAGGAAAAAGACATATTAAATCCTTCTTCATGTAGTTTACATTTGTCCCAACAACTATGATTATGATTTTAAAAAACTACCCATGCTCCAGCGGCCCTCTTTTGTGTTTACTGAGAGCCTTGGTGATGTCACGCGCCTGGCACTGGCAGGAAGCAAAGACCCATCAAAAGTCAACTGTTGAGCATTCACAGCTGATTTTTAACCTCATGCGCGCTAGCGGAATTCCGCTCGTACGCTGAGATTTTTAAAAGCGCATGTTACATGACGAGCTGGGCTCGTCATCAGCGTGCGAGGAGGCTACGCCATGACGAGCCCAGCTCGTCATCAGCGTGGAAGGGGTTAAAGGGCCTTTCAGAAAGCTTCCTGCTGTCTCGCTGCCGACGACATCTCCACCCGCAGCCTGCTGTTTCCACGCCATCTGTAGCTTGCTTTTGCCAGCACTCTCCACCATCATTGAGGACTGCAGCAGGGGGATCCCATCGATTGGGCCAGCCTGCTTCTTTCCCCGCCGCCTGCAGCCCAGCTTCTTCTGCAGCCTGCTCGTCGTCAGCAAACTAGCTCCTTTGCCAACCTGCCTTCCTCGTCTTCCTTCAGGTCAGTTGTCATGTGTACTATATGTGATGGCTTAATTTCTTTATATGACGCAACATCATACTCTTTTAAGTCAAATGCAATAGGCTTTTGTTCAGCACCCATATCCTGAACTCACTCATTTGAAAGTTTCTTGCATTTTTGGTAGATCTGGACATTTGTATCTGCGTTGCACAGCATTTTAAAGAATATGACACTTTACTCTGCACGCGTTTACAACACCAGCCATTACTCCGCATTTTTTACTCCGCAAAATCTTTTACAATGCAGGGCTTTACAATGCAATCCATTACCACACATTGCCCATTACAACGCAATTTCCTATTCTAACTCCACCAGGGCGTTGTAATGGGGAATGTGTTGTAATGGGTTGCGGTGTAAAGCCATACGTTGTAAAAGATTTTGCAGAGTGAAAAATGCAGGGTAATGGACTGCATTGTAACGCAGTCGTTGTAAAGGATGCTTACCCATTTTACATGCTGGCAGCACATGGATGCCTGCTATGATGATGAACTGTTGCCTGGCCCATAGTACTATCACTTTTTAGCCCAAAAGCTATGTTAATGGCCATTCAAACGGTAGTTGTGGCCAACACAGCTGTTTCAGTGCAACTTATAGAACTTCACTCTGCATAGTTCAAGGTAGTTTTGGGATATTTATCTAGTTTCATTGATTTCACTGCTTGGTTTTCCTAGTGATGAAGTGCCCCTTGAAGTGTCACACATAGGCAATGGAATATCACACATGAGCAGGCTGAGACCCTGGAAATGTCACACATATTATATTACCAGGGGGGGCACCTTCATTTGAGTGGCGGAGCGTAGCCCCACAACCCCTAGAGCTGAAAAATAAAATGGTAATAAGTAAACTTTATTACCATCTTATTTTTCAGCAACCCTTCCTGAACTAAGTGTCAGGATGGGGTGGGCCAGTGCTACCGACTGGCAGCTGCAGGGACCTGTACGCTTTAAAATGTGTATGTGTCTGTGGCCGGCAGTCTTGGAATGGCCATGGCCGGACAGACATGCGCATTTTAAACTTTTCTAGGCCAGCTGTCAAACACAGCTGGGTTAGAGAAAGCACAGGCCTCCAGTGCTCTTCAGAACGCTGAGTGAGGATGCCCCCTCCAATCCTGGTGCTTCTCTCAATCTGTGAGAGCAGCACCAGGATTGGGTAGTTCAGTTTCCTGGGTCTAGAGCTTTAAGAAAGCACCCGAGGTAGGAGGATGTCATGCAGCAAGCCAAGAGGGTAAGTCTATTTTTTAGGTCGAGCCTTTACCATTCCGCAGGAATGGGAAATGGGGAGAATTCAAGTCGGCTATTTTCTCTTCAAACCAAAGGGCTTTCAGCCCGCGGTTTTCATGCAGTGCCCGTCAACATGCACGCGCATCGCATGCAAGCCCAGCCCAGTCCTCCCCTCATTCACGCCCACCCACCAGGCTCTCCCGCCCCCATCAGGCTTCTCTCCCAATCCGCATGCAAGCCCAGCCCAGTCCTCCCCTCATTCACGCCCACCCACCAGGCTCTCCCGCCCCCATCAGGCTTCTCTCCCAATCCGCATGCAAGCCCAGCCCAGTCCTCCCCTCATTCACGCCCACCCACCAGGCTCTCCCGCCCCCATCAGGCTTCTCTCCCAATCCGCCTGCCTCCCCTCGCGCATTCACGCCTCCCACCAGGCTTTCCCGCCCCCATCCGGCGTTTCATTTTTTTGTTTCTGGTGCACGTCGCGTTTCTCCTGTCCGAGTGCTCGTTTTGGCTTCCCAGGTCCCAGTTTATTGATCGCCTGTTTTTCCGTTTATCCTGCCCCCTTATCAGTTATTGTGCAGTGCAGCGTCCTGGGAGCTTGTTTGTCTGATCCCCGCTGCGTGGTATGTGCCGTCCGGGACTCCTCTGGCCGAGTCTGTAATGTGAGCTTCCAGGGGTGATTTTGCCAGGGCCTCCTTCCGGTCTGTTAAGCCCTCTTCACCTGCACTTCCGCCCAGCCCGCTGTGTACTGGAAGCCGCTGCTCACTGTCGCGATGCAGGCCGCTGATCTCTTCCAATCGCGCTATGCGTTCCCGTCGTCGGTTCGTTCCTGGATATCTGGTGCATCAAGCAGGCATGCATTCCTGAATCAACACTGCATGACCCAGTTTGTGGTAATTAGGTCACGGCAGGCTACCCGTGACCTAACCCACGCCCATCCTTTCCCACGTCGGACATTCTACAGTGCGTGATGTCTGTCGAAACGTGCAGCTCCGCGTGTAAACCGTTCCAGAAGGTTCTAGGGCCTCAGTGAAGGTTAGTGCCAGTAAGTCTCTTACCTTGCTTTAAACTAGGCGATACCCTAGGGTGACGATACCTGGAGGGAAAGCTACGTGTGCAGAGTGCTATGTAAATGAGCTTCTGGGTGACTGGGCTCCTTCACAGCACCATGCAGATACACACAATGGACCACACACTGCGATTGACGTGCGGTTTTGCAATTTAAAGTGCGGCACAAGTTTGAGGTTCACAAGCAATATAAAGGATTACTGACGTGACATAAAGTACAACTTCAATAATTTACTGCATGCAACCCAGTTTTTTACAACAATATTTGTAATGTCTTCGGTTGTCTGGTGACGTCCACATACAAGATTGAGAGTTAAAGATTTGAATCATTTGTGGGTTGTAGAACACGACGCCAACGTGCACGGCAACTTGTTTTAACAAAGTGAACTTTTGTGCCCGTTTCTGTCACTTAAATTCCTTGTGCCATCCCCACCACCACTACCACCCACCCATCGCTGCCTGTTAATTTTAGTGGGTCGGCGCCATTGCCGCTGTTTCCCGTTTATTTTGAAAATGCATTCCATTGGCAGTAGGATCGGCACTTGCAATTTTGCTTTTCGTTTTGGAAGGACCCTTACTAAATATATGCAGCAGTTGCTGCCCTGAAGCAGCAGTGGTTTCATTTTTATTTTCGGTTTTGTCAGAGCAGTAATCTATTTATGAGTGCCTCAGTTCATTGTGTTTTGTGGCTCACCCTCAACCCCCCACTCACCCTCACTCACCCTCAACCCCTCACCCTCACTCACCCTCAACCCCTCCCCCTCCCCCTCACTCACCCTCACTCACTCACCCTCACTCACCCTCAACCCCTCACTCACCCTCACTCACCCTCACTCACCCTCACTCACCCTCACTCATCCTCACTCACCCTCAACCCCTCACCCTCACCCACCCTCAACCCCTCACCCTAACTCACACTCACTCCTCACTCACCCTCACTCATCCTCACTCACCCTCAACGCCTCACCCTCACCCACCCTCAACACCTCACCCAAACTCACACTCACCCTCACTCACCCTCACGCTCACTCACTCTCACTCACCCTCAACCCCTCAATCACCCTCAACACCTCACTCACCCTCAACACCTCACTCACCCTCAACACCTCACTCACCCTCAACTCCACAGTCACCCTCACACGCACTCACCCTCAACTCCTCACCCTCACACTCACACACTCACACCCCCTCACTCACACTCACACACACTCAATGACAATAACTCACACTCAGACTCACACACCCTCACGCTCACACACCCTCACCATCACCCCCCATCACCCTCACACCCCCTCACTCACACTCACTCACACTCAATGACAATACCTCACACTCACCCTCACTCACCCTCAACGCCTCCACCTCAACTCCTCACCCGCACTCACCCTCAACACCTCACTCACCCTCAACACCTCACTCACCCTCAACACCTCACTCACCCTCAACACCTCACTCACCCTCAACTCCACAGTCACCCTCACACGCACTCACCCTCAACTCCTCACCCTCACACTCACACACTCACACCCCCTCACTCACACTCACACACACTCAATGACAATAACTCACACTCAGACTCACACACCCTCACGCTCACACACCCTCACCATCACCCCCCATCACCCTCACACCCCCTCACTTACACTCACTCACACTCAATGACAATACCTCACACTCACCCTCACTCACCCTCAACGCCTCCACCTCAACTCCTCACCCGCACTCACCCTCAACACCTCAATCACCCTCAACACCTCACCATCACTCACCCTCAACACCTCACTCACCCTCAACTCCTCACTCACCCTCAACACCTCACTCACCCTCACTCTCACTCATCCTTACTCACCCTCAACACCTCACCCTCATCTACGCAACGCCACTCATCTACTAAAAGACACTCAACTACGCAACGCCACTCAACTACGCAATGCCACTCAACTATGCAACGCCACTCAACTACGCAACGACACTCAACTACGCAACGACACTCACACATGCAACGCCACTCACACATGCAACACCACTCACACATGCAACGCCACTAAACAACGCAACACCACTCAACTACGCAACGACACTCAACTACGCAACGACACTCACACATGCAACGCCACTCACACATGCAACACCACTCACACATGCAACGCCACTAAACAACGCAACACCACTCAACTACGCAACGCCACTCAACTACGCACACATGCAACGCCACTGCCACATGCAACGCCACTCACACATGCAACGCCACTCACACTGCCAACGCCACTCACACAGGCAACGCCACTCACACAGGCAACGCCACTCACACAGGCAACACAAATCACACAGCCAACGCCTCACACACAGGCAACACCTCTCACACACGCAACGCCACTCACACACGCAATGCCACTCACACACGCAACGCCACTCACACACGCAACGCCACTCACACACGCAACGCCACACACGCAACGCCACTCACACACGCAACGCCACTCACACACACAACGCCACTCACACACGAACAACACTCACGTTGCCAATAGATCGCGCAGTACGACAGGTGGAACTATTACAATGGCAAATAACAATGCCTTTCACTGTTGTTATCATTTAGAATACATAAAGGGCTTTGTCATTTACACAACCAATAGCTCAAACTTTCCTACTGCGAGACCTATTGGCAACGCCAGTGCTTGTTTTTTGGGGTGCACGGCCACACCACCCCCGGTACATACCAGCCGCCACTGCTATTGCATGCTTTTTGATTGGAAAGAGTGGTGTAAATTTGGAAAAAGGCATTAAAGGCATAAGCAACTCAAACATCACCTTTTCAATGTAACGTGAAATGTAACCGGTGTGTAATCTTATATAAGCATATGCAGAGTTTAAAATGCTATTTCTTACCACTGTTGAATATGGGGACGGACTATGGCTCATGAGAGGCCAAGGATTGTGTGGGTCATGATCAGGGGCGGCTCCTCCGAAATGGCGGAAGAGCAACGCCCCACTTAGGGCAGATTGAAAAATAAAATGATAATAAAAATAATGTTATTATGGTTTTATTTTTCACTGGCAGTCGATGATGTTGAGTCTAGGGCAGGCCAGGCAATCCATTGTTGACCGGGCAAGGACTGGGAGGAGGAGTGGTGGGCACTTATAAATTCACATGTCTTTTTGGCTGGCCATCTCAGGCTGGCCAAACAGACATGTGCATTTAGGTTTCTTCAACCCAGATGTGTTCTACAACCGGGTTGGAGAAAAAGCCCAGACTCCCTGTGCCTGAGCAAGTGTCAATCCAGCTCCCTCAGGTCAATCCCCACACTGCTCTCATAGAATGAGAGCAGTCTCTGGATTGGATGGGGTGTCTGTGATGGGAATGCTGGGAGCAGGAAGAACAGAAGAGCACAGAGGCACAAGGTGGCCGGCCGGTTGTTTCAGATTCGTATTTTTTTTTTAAAAATGTAATTCCCCACCACCACCGCCGTTGTATGTTGGCAGCAGCCGCGACTGGTCATGATGCCCGTCGCCTTCCTTTGCAAATGCAAACTTGGCCTTGGAGGCATTGGTAAAGCCCCAACACCACTACTAAACACATATACACCAAGTCAAAAAGCACACTTTCCGAGAGGTCACTCAGTTGTTTGAAAAGCTCCTCCTTGTAGCTTTGTAGCTACAACTGCTTTTGAAATATATCTTTGTCAAGTAATGTTTTGTTAAATTGGTGATTTTGTTTTTACTATAGTAGCCCCGCCGGCCCATCAATGTGGCCCTCTGCCACGAACCAGACTGTATTTTTGGCCTACGTTAAAAGGTTTGTGAGTACCCATGGTCTAGTGCCTCTTTTTTATGACAACAGAGGTATCACTGGCAGGCACCAATGAGGCCCAGCAAGATGGTGACTACCATTCTCCCCCCACTTTTCAGTCCAGAATTCCCTTCTGGTACTCTGTTACAACTGGATGTATACAAATCAATAATTTCACCTTTGTAGCTATGCCCATTAGAATTAAGTGCTATTTCCAGTTCTGCAAGCTCCAGTTCTGTCAGTTTAGTTCCAACTGGCCCCAGTATTGATGCTTTAATTCAGCAAGCTCTGGTTCTATTGGCTCCTTACTTCTGACTTTCAAAATGTGATAAAGGTAACTCAAATGTAACCAATCCCTTCCATAAAGTACTCTTAAAACTAATTTTTGTTTGAGGTTGTTAGTGCTAATTTCCAAATGTTATCCATCATATCCCATGGTGTCATTGGGAAAGACATAGTGGCTTCCAGAAAAGGGAGCACTTACTATAAACCCACTTGAAAAGTGGTGAAGAATGTATGCATATGTCCAATCTTTGATAAGTTGAAATGGCTGCGTGAGTCTGGTTCTGCTGCTGACACGAATCAGCTTCACAGCTGGTGGTCAGTATGATAAAAAAAAATCTAATTGTAGCAGCATATGTAAATGTATTGCAATTTATATAGCGCACGTATCACCCGAAGGCATCAAGGCGCTTGCCTTGGGAACCCGTCCTGGTATTCCCCTGTGAGATAACCCCAGCAGGGTATCCACAAGGTGAAAGCCAGGCATCCCGCCGTGAGGGGCCTTAGTGGAGATTAAGCAAGCTATTGCCCTGAGTCGCAGAGTGTGAACCCGTGAGTCGAGAAGGCACCGGAGCGAGAATTATCGAGTCCGTGGAATTTTTGAGCCCAAGACCCGCCGAGGCGGGGAATTGAACCCTGGTCCAGGTCCGATCTCAGCTTCCAGGTCTGCCGCCTCTAACCCCTGAGCCACACTTCTCCACTTATACACTTTCGGCTCTGTGCCTATATATTACAGATGAGTTCTCATTATCTTTCGGCTTTCTTTTTACCTAATGCTAGTACTTCCAAGGGGGTAATTGGTGATCACTTCATAGTTTCAGGAGCTGCTTTGCTGAGAGACGATAATGTGAGGGTTGCTGTAACAGTCAAAGTGCAAGTTCATAGCAGTGATGCAGACACTAACCTGAAAGACCGAGATCAAGCTGTGCCTTCTCCAGGAAAAGCTGTGCACATAGGATGGCAACCAAGTAAGTACATGGGTAGCTAAATGAGGAATCATTGCTTGAGAATACCTTTCATCAAGTTGTTTTTAGAGGAATATGTTTCAGCTGGACAGGGAAATGGCAGCCCAGCAGAGTTCTGTCCTAGACATTCATCTGCTAGGGGCTGATGCCCAGACTCTTATAAATCGAAATGCTGTACATGTGACTTGCTCAAGTCTTCACAATGCATCTTCTGTTGAAGGCAAGCGCAAAACATCTGACCCAGCAAAAGGCCTGCTTTGTTTCAAATTAAAAGTATTCTCCCAATTAGGGAAAACCTTATCAACCTGTTTACACTATTTGCTGGTTTCTGGAGGTGGGAGTTCAAGGCTAGACCAGTTGGGGACTATTAAAGTGTGTTTTCTTGATCAAAACCAGACATAACCCCAATAGAAGACTAATGTTGCTAGATGACAATCATTAATACCTCAAGTGGCAGTGAATTTCATTTTAGCATAGGAACAGATAATTAACTTTAGCCACGTTTTACAAATTAAAATATGGGGCAGTAGATTTATATTTTTACATACGTAGAGAAGGCAACAATGAACTTATGATTTTTTTTTTACTAATTGCTATTGAAACAATGAATTACGATTTATATGATTAGTGTGTTTTTTTGCGCTGCTACATCGTTGAAAAAAAAATGTAAAGAGAAGGCAACAAGGGGAGCTATGAAGCACCGCTTCCCAAACAATAGAGAGAACTGTCGTCCCAAAAGAAGCAGATTGAACTTAGAATACTTCCAACTATTCACAAGGCTGTCTGGAAGAAAGGTCCAGTCTATTCACAAAAGGCACTTCCTAAATGTGGCCTGCTAGCACCTGAGAACTGCCCTGGAGTGTTCCAAGGGAGACACTCACAGGCATCTGAGGATAGTACCAATGGAAGGCTCCCCCCTGACATACTGAGGAAATAAACACTCCAAATTCAGAAAGTTGCTTGTAAATAGATATTTCTGCTACTCCCTCACAACCATCTAATCATTAACTGATTCCATAAAATGCTAACAAAATTTTCAATTCGTACCTAGTCACTTTCCTTTGAATACCTTTCTCATACTCCCGTGACCGTCTGGCACACATTTTTAACACCCCATCATGCATTCAAATTTGAACGTTTAGCTTGACCGTGCAGCACTCGCCAGACTTTACGTCATCCATCTAAAATATTGTTTTTGTTAATAGTACAGAGATGTTTAGCTCTGACCACATGTTGGTAGACAAGAGTACACGTTAAGATTGTGCAGAAGATGTGTTCCTCCACAACAATAGTGCTTCCACTCCACACAGCTGTGATTATGTTGTTTGTTTTTCCCGCTGCCTGAGCCAGCAGCAGTATGGTTGCCTAAAGAAGGCTCACTAACAAAAATAAAGTATCAAGCTACAATGAGATTGAGCTTGACGTTTCTGCGGCGCACAGGGCACTGTAATGCTGTTAAAATGTCTTAGATGAGTAGATAATTTACAGATAGGAGGTGGGCAGTCATTAGAAATGTATTGCTCTTTTCGTGTCCCAGCACCCTCCCCTTCCCTTTCTACAATTAACATTTGACTTCACTGTGCAGCTGCGTGTTTTGTAGTAGTATGGGTTGCCCAGAATCAACCTAACTACTTATATTTTACATAGTGTTACATGCACCCCTTGAAAGAGTGGTGATTTCCTTTTTAATTCCTACAATGCTTTATTTGATCTGGAAGACTATAATGTAGTAATGTTCTAGTCCCGGTATTCAGAAGTGCAGCTGTATGAGATGTACTACTGTTTATGAAAAGTGAGCATAATATATGTTATCTGGAGTGTCATGGTGCTGGATATTCTGAAGATGTTATTTATCAGACAGCTGAGTAAATTTCAGTCAATGTTATTAAATTTGCTGTTACATGAGTAGAAGCAGTCATAATGATAAGCCACCGAATAGCTAACAGTGTGTGTGTGTTAGTGCTGAAAGAGCAAGTGCTGCTTCAGGGTTGAGGGGCATCGTCAAGAGTTATACGTAATTGAAAACATTGCCATAGCAGGCATCGTTTCAAGATAGAGATTCGTTAGGCCCATTGCAAGTGAGACCAAACTTGAAGAAGTCAAGGGGTGCTGCTGAACAAGACTCAAGACCACCAGCAGAGCCAAAGATGGTGACTGTGAATTCAAATGTTTCTGCAGACATGTGGTATGTCGGCTGAGCTGTTTCTGTTTGGAAGACGTGTAGGCCAAAGGTGCACTGGCAGAACTGTGCATAGGTTTTTGTGTTGCAATAAGTGTGAGAAACATTATCAGAGGTATGAGTGACTCTGGGCACTGTAATAGCAGCGTGTTTGGTCACTGTTTGTTTTACATCATCCTACAACTACGTTTTCTTTTACTTTTTGTCTAGACTGCTGTGTCCGATTAATAGAGGGGTGAGCGGGGCTTGGGTGGCTGCACAGGACACAAGATGTCCTAATGCGTATTACACATTCACCACATCCAGCAAACAACATTTTTATTGATGTATTTAGTTTTTTGACAACAAACCTCAAGCTGTTCTAGGATTTCACAGAGATTCACATAAAAAGCAAAGACACTACACTGGGAACTAGTGAGGCATGTGAAGTTAGGTAATGAAGTTATGACCCGCCATGAATAAATACTAACAGATCTAACAAGTGGCTCTACACCGCATCCCCACGGGTTTTCAAGACTGACGTGAAGCAAGTAAACTTCTGTATGCTATCTCTTTTCCTGCCCACCTTAATTCCTTTCCTTTCCTCTTCCTAGGACAGTGGATGGGGGGGGCAGCCAAACTTAGATACTGTGTACCTGTACCACCGGCAACATAGCCAATGTGGGCTGCAACCTTGTAACGACTATGTGCTGAGGTTTATATGTGTTATGTTATATGTTTTGAAAAAACAATAAAAGATAGTTTGAAATAAAAAACAATTTTTAAAAGAAATGCCGGTCAGCATCTACATTTGTAGGTAGACCAAACTGATCTATACCTTTATAAGTCAGCAAGTTTCTTTAAAAAAAAACACAATACCAACTAGACTAAGGGGCTGATTTAAAGTTTGGCTCAAAAGTACTTCATCCCAAACGTGATGTATATCCCATCTCCTTTTTACAAGTGCATTATATGCTGATGGATTTGTAATAAGGCTGATAGGATACCATGTTCGCACCATTTTCTGAACTCGCCATTAACTTACTGTTTTTCTTAAATGCGACTTACACTGATCCTGAAGACTTGTACTTGCACTCATATTGTGCACCCTAGTCTTTGCAAGCCAGTATTTACACTTTGCTCTTGCACGTATTCACTTTATCCCTGTGCGTGCATTCCTGTCTGTGAACATATTCTTCGACATTCGAAAGTACATCATTTTCACACACACTTTTTAGCAATCGTTTTGTACACTCGCCTGTTCTACAGGGATACTCTTGCACACCTGTGTCTACATATGGTCTTTTGCAAACATGTTTTAGGACACCATCCTTTGAAATAATGCATGTTCCGGTCTCTCTTTACACTCATATTTTCCCTATCGTGTCCTTATACGCCAGATCCCAAAAACCTGCCTTTAGGCTCACGTTTTTGCACACCTATCTTTTTATGTTTAGCTTTACAGTTATGTTCTTGCACTTGCCACTTAAGTTAATAAATCCGTTTAGTTAATAAATCCGTTTAAATGATTTGGCACTCATACTGTTAAGCACCAATCATTGTGCTCGCACGCTAGCACACCTGAGTCTGACTATTTCACACTGCAGCATACCCTTTCACACCAGTCATTCTGTTCAAATATTTACATACCTGCTGATGCACTCTTCAGCTTGTACACTGGTCTCTTTCTCATTGGTATACACCTGCCATATCAAAACATTCCATGCATTAGCACACATACTCTTACACACGTCTCAGAGCTATTATTGTACACCAGTTTATGCATTCATGTTCTTGCACACGTCTTTAATTGCACAAATGTTTTTATGCAAGCCTCCGCACTCCTATCACTGCATTCGTGTGTCTGCACACCTCTCTGTCTTGCACACCATTCTTTGTGTCACACAGACAGCTCCCACCCGCTGCACCCCTGCCCCGTAGAATAATATCCCGGTAGTGTTTCGCGCATTACCTTCTGAATGGTCTGCTGGGTCACTTCACCCTTCCCCCTGGGCCGAGCTGTAGCGAAGGCCACAGACATCCTGCCTCAGACAGCGATTTATTCCAATCTTAGGAGATTTCTTTTATTATCTGCTAGCTATTACTGTCCGGCGGCTCCATTCGTGGATGGGGGTTTCTGTGTCTGTGCAATAACCTATTTATTTCATATTAGATAAGTTTCCCGCAGTCGAAAACCTGGACAGAGGCAGAACTACATTTATTTCGGGATGGGAAGATCTGAATAACAAAATCCTCCAAGCACATCGAGTACGCTGGAAACATCGCCTCGTTCTCCCCCTTCTGAGTCTTGGTTCGTTCTCCTCACCCCCGCCTTAGGTTTACTGTCGCAAGCGAAAAGCATCCCTACTCTAGGTGACGGTTACGTCATAAGCGTACGTAGGAGGCGCTGGAAGTGAGGGCAGAAGGGTATCGCGGCGGCGTAGGCGGGTCGAGGAATTGCGGCCAGACAGGTAAACACAAACGACGGACCAAAAAGAATAGTCTTTACAGACGGCTGCGAGGTTCGCGAATATAAGGCCGCCACCTTAAACTTCCTGTTTGGAAGAGGAATACTCTCTCTCTCTCTCTTTCTTTCTCTCTCTCTCTCTCTTTCTCTAGAGAGAGAGAGAGAGAGTACTCCCTCTCTCTCTCTCTCTATATATATATATATAGAGAGAGAGAGAGAGAAGGGGGGGGGACACCTGTGTGTGTGAGAGCGCACTTGTGATTTACTGGAATATACGAATGTATGATAAGCAAAAATTACTTGCAGAAAATAGTTTATTCACATTAATGTAACTTTATTTTGCATTTTTACAACTTTGTTGTACCAAATATTTTGCTGGCTGGGATTTGAAACCTTCCTTTCAGCAGGTAGACCTGCCAAGATGCTCCATTTGAAGATGGCGCCGGCTGCATCATGCTCTGGCGGAAGCGCGCATGTGCAGTGTGTGCCGGGTCAATTGTGCAGGCGGAAGTGGCCTCAGCGGCGCGGTGACTGTGCGGATCTGCGGTGGTGCTGGGACAGTGAGAGCGGCGAGAAGTTCCCCGAAGCATCGGCACCTTGTGGTCCCTACCCCCCTACACTGAGTAATCCCATCCCTTTGGCACCATGAGCTATGACCGCGCCATCACCGTCTTTTCTCCGGACGGGCATTTGTTCCAGGTGGAGTACGCACAGGAGGCCGTGAAGAAGGGGAGCACCGCGGTGAGTGGGAACGCATTGGAGCTATGAGTGAGGGGAACTCCAGCGTCGCCTTTCACTTCTGTAGATATAGACCTTAGCAACAACTTAAAGGGATTTAGGCACGAATTGAGTACCCCTTTTCCCAAGTTGTTGTGACTGTGTCGGTACTCGGTGTATCGACATGTGAGGGATAACCGATTGCGTTGGCCCCGTCTGCTACTGAAGTTCTCCAAACTGTCACGCACCTGTCTCAGCTGAGAGCTCTTCGGCGAATCCGACAGGCGCTAACGGTCGTTATTTTGTAGTTTATTCATATGTTATTGTGTTAACATGTTTTTCTCCTATTCCTTTACTTGTAACTGTGTAATTTTTGTAATCCTGTAACTCACTGATCCTCCTGTAAAGCGCTCTGATACCTCCGGGTCTAGCCAGCGCGATATAAAACTGCAAGTAAATATGTTAAGATCCTATTAAGCATACTTTTTTGCTGGGCTTGTCAGCCAGTCACCACCATATTTTATTGTACGGCTGGCCAAATCCTAGTATTATTAACAGATGTTCAGATACTGAAAAAAAGTATTTTCTTTGTTAACAGAGTAGGCGCCCAATGTATACATTATATACAATAAGCTGTTTGTTGCTAGTCATTTCACATATCCAATGAACTGAAATAAGTATCTTACTCCCTTAATGTTGAAACAGAAAAAGCGATAGGTTTGTGTCTCTTAATTTACAGGCATCCTTTGTATGTTAAAGTAAGTTGCCCTGGCATAGGATATTGTTCTTTTAGTATTGCAGGGGCTTCATGTTCAGAATATAGCTAATAAGTCTTGATTATGCTGGTTTTGTTTCCGTAATGCCTATTCACTGTGAACACTATGCGGAAAGAGTAACCAGAAACAGGGGTCTAATCTGCCAAAATCATAAGTATCCTCAATAAAGTAGAGACTCGTTTAAAGTACCCTTTGAGTCCATGTAAAATATTTCATAGTGCTGTAACAAGAAACAAGCCTTCTTACCAGGGTGTCTGCTGCCCGAAAGAAACATGTGCACATTTGGTTAATTTGCAAATGTAAAGACTGCTTGAAAGCTAGTATTGGCTTTACTTGATGGTGTCACTTGAAAAGTTTTCATTTTGAGAGGTATTGTAAGGTTCGTCCATCATCTCCTTGTGTTTGCGTTGTTTGCCCTAAGTTAGCAAGGTATGCCCAGACGCGGGTCCCTTGTTTACTTTGCCACTGGATTCAAGCTAGCCTGTTTGATGAGCGGTGTTACCCCAACACTGGTCCCAGGATGCTTGTTTCCTGTCCAGGGAAGATTAGGGCTGGACTGTTCCCATGAGGAACAGGGTCAAGACTTATTTGTATATGGCTGGGTCTGAACTGGTAGTGGCGAAGTGAGCTTAAGAACAATTATGGATTCAACCCAGATCTGTGACTAGGGGTAAGTGTCAGAAAAGTTTCAGCACTCCGCCCATCATCTCCTTGTGTTTAGTATTGTATGGTTACCTGATGAGTTTGGTGTGTATGCTTTTAAAGTACAGTTATTAAACTGTTTGCAGCAGGTGCAGTCTGCATATTACTGGGGTCCATATTTTTGAAGCACTTTTTTTAAATAATCTTAAACCTAAATCTTTTTATGCACTTTGTGGCTGCCTTTCTTATGCTGTGTGTAATTCCGTTCATATTCACAGTGCTTCCTGTCACAGGTTGCGACCTTGTAACACAACAAATACACTATTCCCCACTGCACCAACCAGAATCAAGTTCTGGTGCCCTCTGGTTATACATACAGATATCTTAAGTGATCACATTACCAATAGATGTTTCACAATGTATAAAAGTTCATCTCTTACTGGTAATTTCAACTTTCATTTAAGGTGTGTTATTTCATATGCACTAACTCAATATTTTGATCTTTTTAGTCCTTCCCTATGCCTACTTTGTTTTAATGCACTTCGACTGCTAATGTTACATAGTTCCATAGGTCCTTAAAGACATAAGTTTGCAGCCTTGGCGGTATTATCTTAGACTTTCCAGATTCTTGGTGAGTTAACACGTGTTCTAAAGGAAAGCAATAAACTTTTATTAAATGATACTAAATTCAGGTTGCTTTTTGTAGACCCTCAGACTGACAAAGTTAATCACTTTAAAATCTTAGTTTACAAGGTCTTGCCTAATGCAGCATTTAGCTATATTTTTTCAAAAGATCTCTTGTGGACCATACCAAAACGTACAGTGGGGTATTGGGTACAAATATTGATAACAATATCACAGGTGGGGGAGGTGTCACTTTTGCCAGAGCCCAGACGATGTGTATTGGATATATGGGAGCCGAATGACCTTAATCACCCTATGCAGGATTGGGCCATCCTGAGGTTAATGGTTGCAAAGCGTAATATTATGCAGAAATGGGGGGCGGCAGAGGTACCGAAGCTGACTGGATGGTGCACGGACATGGATATGGCAATCATTGCAGAAAGAACGGTGTTTGTTAATTGTGGTTGCCCGGGGAAATGGAACAAGATCTGGGGGGCATGGAATGTGTTCAGGGGCAATATCTGTGAAGCGCCTGGGGATCGGGAAGATGAGAGTTCGGAAGAAGACTTCTAGTAGGGAGGAGACGTGGGATGGATAGGGTGTTGGACACGATCGTGGTGTTCTGTTATATTACTGTATTGGAATTGTATAGTGCTGGAGTTCTTAATGATGTATGAGTACCATCTGGAAGAAATGTGCCTTCTTAATGATGATTACAATAAAAAGAGTTTAAAAAAACAACATGTAGGGGGCCAGCACATTGCATACCATTGGTTGGCTTTTTTTTTTTTCTTCTTTTTTTTTTCAGTTTCCAAAAACCTTTTAGAGAAATTGTGCGGTACATCAGTGCAATAATGAATCCGCAAAGTCGTGAAGTAGAGCATAGTCTACAGAGATTGACACCTTCCTGCATCAATCTATCCAAAACACCAACTTACCCCCCCTCCCTTGAGTGTCCTTGACGTTGGCGAGCATTCTAGCATCGCAGTCCATTCTGTAATAGAACAAATCATTGCGTCGTGTAGTGCAAACAATTAACATCAGTGCACCATACAAAGGTCAGATAATCCAAGTCACAGAAGCACATAAACCTCATAAATTCCTCCCACAGCCCCACATTACGTCCCCACCAGCACAGCAGCATAAATCAGCATTCCAGAATAACATCAATCTCCCCTCCTGACATCAACATAATGCCATTCTTATTCTAGCCAATCCCATCTACGCGGCCGATGTGTCACTCACGGCCCGGTCTTGTCTCAAGCTCCCAAATCTACAATTTCTGCTTCTCCCTCGCGCTCCACCTCTTGCGCAAGCAAGGAGGAGACGAGCGGGCCCCAAATGTCTTTTGGGCGTGATGCAGTGGACAATAGTTCTGCAGAGTAGTTCATATTTTCCTGCCAAGTAGACATTGTGTGTATCCAGCATTTGAATTTGGGAACGCGCCCTCGCCCCCATCGGCATGCTACATGCCGTTTCGCCAGGAGGAGCCCAATAGCAGGAATTTTTTGTGGGGTGTTGATGTCGTGGGATAGACCCAATAGTGCTACCAGTATACATGGCATCAGCTGTATCCTCAACATGCCCGAGAGGCAACTAAACACCTGTGCCCAATACTCAGCCACTAGGGGGCAACTCCACGCCAGATGCAGCAAATCCGCACCCTCCCCGCCACAACGAGTGCATCTATCATCATCCCTGAGATGGAATCTGTGAAGCCTGGCCGGACTATGGTACAGTCTATGTAAAAATTTAAAATAAATAAGTCGCAATCTGCTATTCCCAGTGATGGCGACCGTCTGACCGCAGCTGCATTCCCATTGGTAATCTGTCAATAGGACGTCTAGATCTTTGTCCCATTCTTTCCTGGCTCTAATAGGGCGAGATGGGGCTGCTTTTTGTGTATTTTTATACAAAAGACAGATGGCATGTTTGAAGGGCTTGTCTGTAAGAAAGCGTGTAGAGGCTCCAATGTAGGTAGTTCCTCGGGAAATGCAGGGGTGACAGCTTTCACATTCTGTCGGAGCCGGGTGTACAGAAACGTATCCATTGTGGTTGGTGGACGTGTAGTGAAAAATTGTTCTTTAGTACGAAATTGCCCTCCTATGTAGAGGTCTCCCCAAGTAGAGTAAGTAAGGTTCTCAAGCATCCTACGGCAGATGCCCTCATACGTAACCTGCAACAGGCAATTGCGCAGCAAGGTCATCTTGGGAGAGTACAGCATCTGGGACTCAAACTTGCAGGCTATTTTGCGCCACGTAAGAACGGTACAGTCTACCGTGGACGGATCCCTCTCCTGCTCCTTCACTGCTGTGAAAACATAAGCAGCGGAGCGTTGGGCCATGTAGCCATCCTCCACTTCTATGTGGGGCATAAAGGGCGGCGGGTGGAACCAATACGTCGCAAAGTGCGCCTGCGTGCAGTAGTGATAATATTCAAAGTCGGGTACATCGTACCCTCCCCGATGGTAGGGTAGCATCATAGTAGGCAGATTAAGACGTCCCTGCTTTCCTCCCCATATCAGCCTAGTGAGTTGGGAACGAAGTGTGGTAAGGAAAAAGGGACTGGGATGGTATGGAATATTAATGAAGAGGTACAACAACTTTGGTAAAAGAAAGCACCATCTTGATCAGCGATATTCTTCCCACCATGGAAAGGGGGAGTCGCAGCCACTTCGTAATAGAGTCCGTAATTTTATCAATGGCGGTACCGTAATTAAGTCTCATTAATGCGTCTCTATCTCTGACAACATGTATACCTAGGTACTTGAGCTCTTCCAATTCCCAAACTAGTGGGTAATCTAACTGATGAGGCTTGGTATCATCCGTAAGTGGAAAAACCGCAGACTTGGCCCAATTAATTTGTATTCCTGATATGGCCCCAAATTTAATGATTTCCCGCAGTACCGGGGATGAGGTTGTCTTGCGTTTTTTTTTTTACATAAAGCGTCATGGCGTCTGGGAATAATGAAATAAGCAGTTGCTTGGAGGGGTATACCAGTGCCCTATCCATATGATGCTGAGTGCAATTTAGCAGCCAGCGGCTCCATTGCCAAGGCAAATAAGATTGGGGATAAGGAGCAGCCCTGGCGTGTCCCCCTGGAAACAGGAAAAGAGGAGGATCTAATGCCATTGAGGAGTACAGATGCCACTGGTCGGGAGTACAATAGTTGTATCTACTGGAGAAAGGCAGCAGGCATTCCCATGCGATTCAGTACTCCCAGCAGGTAATCCCACTCCAGGGAGTCGAACACCTTGGTAGCTTCCAAGAACACTGCCACTGCTGAACAATTGGGGTCAATATTCTGCAGAACCACAGCCAGGGTTCTGAGATTGTGCGACATGGATCGGCTCGGAATAAACCCCGCCTGGTCTGGCAGTGCAAGTCGCTGCATTAATACATTTAGTCTGGTCGCTAGGACCTTAGCGAGTATCTTGGTATCACAATTTAGCAGCGACAAGGGCCGATACGAGTCACTGTGCGTTGGGGGGTTTCCCTGGTTTTAGCAAGGAGGTGATCAAGGCTTCCTGCATCGTTATATGACATGGCGTAGGAAATGTCCTATGTTTGGAGTTTTTTCTTGACCGCTGAGAATTTCCATCTGGCCTCTTGTACCGACTGGGTAAAATCTGGGGAAAACACCAGCGTTGTTCTTGTAAGGTACCTGCTTCATCTCACGGGCTCTTCGTAGCATTGCATCTCTGTCTCGATAGTTTAAGAAGCTGGCTATCACCGGTCGCGGAGGTGCCCCCGGAGGAGGGCGGGCCGCTAGCGATCTATGCGCTCTTTCCACCGTGAGATGCGCGAAAAAGGAGTCCCTGCCAAACAGATCTATTACCAGTTGCTCAATAAAATCCTCCATCCGGCCCACATTGGTGGATTCCGCAAGGCCTAGTATGCGCACATTGTTCCTTCTTTCGTGAGCCTCCAAATCCTCGTTCTTTTCAGCGATGATCTCAAGCAGCTTATCCATTTGCGGAACCTGACCTTTGGTAGTGGTTGCACCATCTTCCAGGTCCGACACTCTGGTCTCTGTCTCCTTGATTCGCGATTCATGTTGATCCAGTTTATTAACTACAGCTTCCATTCTCGGGTTCATTGTGTCCATTTTGGCGTCTAAGAGGTGAGGCTTTGCTTCATTCCAAGCAATATCGCTTTCCAATCTTCTTCCGGTGCGTCCACGGCGTCAGACTCCGCTCGTTCCGCAGTTTGCGACCTGGACGTTTTTCGTGTCTCAAAAAGGAATCTTTGTTTGGCATCGGTGCGCCATGGCTCAGTGGAGGGTAAGCAGCAGCCCCAGGCAAGCTTTCCTCAGGAGAGTCAGGTAAATCAGCCTTGCGTAGTGTTCCGCGGTGTGGTCTAAACAATTAAGTCTGTTCAAGGGGTCAGTACGGTAGGGTTCAGTAGGGCTTGTGTCCAATATCCTCACCTGAGGCACTCAAAGTGCATTCCAATCCGTCCTTCCCTCAGTTAGGTGCAGGCGTGTATTCGACAGGTTCCCAAAGGATGGCAGGTCTGGGTTTCAGCAGCTGTTGCCCAGGCGGCACCCTAATGTAAACTAATAGCCCAGGGAGCAGGCGGCAGCCATTGAGGAGCCCTGTATGTAGGCCTGCAAGGTGTTCGTCCAATTGCCGAGTTATCACTCGTATGTGCCTCCTACCAACTAGCACAGTCACCAGGGCACCAGCACACGCATCGCAAAATGGCCGACCAATTTCAGGAGTGCGGTACAAAAGGGGGTGGTGATGGACGGAGCATCTGAATCAATCAAACATTCACACCCAGTCAAAAGATCTGGGTTTAATCCATCGCCGTTCTTTAGCCCACTCTGCCACCCCAGTACAGACATGGCTATATGCAAATCAGTCTGACCCTGTGCCTCATGGGAACAGTCCAGCCCGAACTGCCAAGCCATGTCTTCCCTGGACCGAAAACAAGTTTCCGAGGACCGGTTTCTGGCATTCCAGCCGTCTTCAGCCTGGCTTGCTTGAATCCAGTGGCAACCCAGATCTTTTGACTGGGTGGGAGTGTTTGATTGATTCAGATGCTCCGTCCATCACCACCCCCTTTTGTACCACTTTTGGCCGCCATAAGTGTGGCAGGGTATGCTCAGACGTGAGTCCCTTGCTCACTTTGCCACTGGATTCGAGCAAGCCGGGCTGAAGACGGCTGGAATGCCAGAAACCGGTCCTCGGAAGCTTGTTTCCGGTCCAGGGAAGACATGGCTTGGCAGTTCGGGCTGGACTGTTCACATGAGGCACAGGGTCAGACTGATTTGCATATAGCCATGTCTGAACTGGGGTGGCAGAGTGGGCTAAAGAACGGCGATGGATTAAACCCAGATCTTTTGACTGGGTGTGAATGTTTGATTGATTCAGATGCTCCGTCCATCACCACCCCCTTTTGTACCGCAAATTCAGGAGTGCAGCCTCCTCCACCAAAGCGTATTAACTACTCCCAATGATCGCAGCGGACATGCTGCAGTGCATTATGGGCATCCAACAGTGGTCAGACACTGTCCGTGGGCAAGCTGGCCTCGTGGCTCTCTCTGGGTGCCGAACTTCGGGCTCAGCCAGCCCGGCAGAAAAAAATGGCAGTCGCTCCTCTCCTCCACCGGAGCGGGTACACTAAAGAGATCGTGAAGTGAGATGCCCCAGGTAGTCCCGCTGATAAGGGGCTCACAGCCACAATATTAATATGGGGCTCCTTCCACCTCCAGTGACGATGCACGGTCCGCAAATGCCGGGCTCCACCTGTTGCCCAGCTCAGGAACCCAGGCGCCTCCGACCGGCCACAGCACCCACAGCAGTACCGCTCGTGGTTTCAAGGCAGCAGATCGTACGCCGGGGGGGAGGGGAGGGGGGGGGGGGGAGGGGCGTCCTCTGCTTGTCAGCACCTCCGCTCACCTCTCCCACATTGGCGTTCAGCCGCCACTGGTAGTGCCGCCATCCGCAGCTCTGGCCCTTCTGTACTTCTCTCCAGCGGCCTCGGTCTTCCCCAGTGAGCGCTGCTGCGGTCTCACCCTCACGCCGAGTTGCACAGGCGGTTGCAGATTTCTGCTTCAGATATATAGAGTATTCGTCAGCCTAGCGTCATAAAAAAGGTATCTCCAGGTGCAGAGTGATTTAGGATTTCTGTGGTGATAGCTAATTATATTTGCCATGCAGGATGAGGGTGAAGGATGAGTAGTAGCTTGGCCGGGCTGGAGCCTCACCGGTGTGCTGCCATCACGGTTGTGCACCCCCTAGCGCCCCTTCATTGGTTGGCTTTCTTGTCACTCCATTTTGCTTTCTTCTTATCTGATGACTTTCTTTCCTCTCCTTGTGTTTCTCTCTCTCCTGGAGCACAACTTCCTTACCACTAAGTGGCTCACATATTTCCACTGTTCACATTTAAGAAACTATTTCTTTTTGCACTCTGATCTCAATAAATCTTAAAAATGTTACTAGACCTGCATGTCTAGTGTCTTAAATCTACTCCACCTAATTGTAATGCTCTTGACCCATAAACTGGTTTCAAATGATGTGATTGTGGGCAAACATTTTAATTTATTGAGCTGCCATTTTCATCATTATCACATACGAGTGCACCTTCAAATATGAGTGCAGCATATCTGCTTTACAAAAAACTATTTTCTCTGATTTAATAGACTAAACTTTTGCTCCATATATTATGCAAATGTAGCCACATATAGGATACACATGGCCCCAGATTTGCCTCTTAGTTCATTAACAGGATTGTCACCAGGGTAGGGGCAGTAATCCTTCTCAAATCATGTTTAAAACCTATCACGTTTAATAAATACATAGCTAAAGCATGAAATGGTAGCACACTGTAATTTGCAGTCAGCAGATTTTACATTGAAATGGCCTCAATTTTCTGCTTACATGCAGTTTTATTGATAAAACTATTTAGTGTACAAACAACGTTTGGAAATAGTTTCTGCAAATATGTGTCATTTGCACATCACCAAGTAAAGTGTTGTGATTTCTTTTCTTTTTTTTGCTCCCATTTAAGTCTTTCTTTGCACCTCACTTTTTAATTAAAAAACATGTTTTTGTAATTCCTGATATATTTTGAAATATTTGTAGTATTCATTGTCAGGCTATTTGTTTAAATGTTACGTGTTAAAGAAAAACACCTGACATCTTCAGACAGCTCACTGTACAAAAACCTCTAACTGTAGTAAGAGAAAGAACAGACATTTGGAATCCAATAGGTCTTGCATATGTTAAAGTTAGAGCTGTTCGTGTTGAAAATGACTGTTTTTAGTTTTTTTTATTTGCAGTTGAGTATTTATATTTGCATAGCGCTACTGCCATTGGTATAAAAAGTAAAAAACATTGTAATTTTTAACGCCAACAGCTCTAACTTTAACAAATGCGTGACCAATTGAATTGCAAATGCTTCTTTACCTAGCCATGTTGCAGCATGCAGTACCATGGTACTGCATGTTGCAACTTGGCTAGGTAAAGAAGCATCTATGGACCTCTTTTGACCACATATGGTACTGCACGCTGCAACATGGCTACGTAAAGAAGTATTTGCAATGCAATAGGTCTCGCATTTACATTGGTATGAAAAAGCAAAAGTAAAAAAAAATGTAGTTTTTAACGCTAAAAGATGTAACTTTAACAAATGCGAGACCTATTGCATTGGAAATGCTTAATTACAGCACTCAAAGTCTGCAACAGTAAGCCTTAAGCAAATTCTCTGCTATATTACTGACAAAAGTGCTGGAAATACTTGTGGTGTGCTTTTTAGGTCGAGACCTGCGTAGGCTGCGCTTGCACAGTCGCAGGGAGAGATCTTATGTTGACAGTGTGGTGGCTTGAACCCGCCCCTCTTCTCCATTGGCTGGCTTCCTAAACGGAGGCCAGCCATTGGAGGAGAGGGCGTACTCAGTTCAAGACGGGATTCCGAGGTGTTTTTTTAGGTTCTTTCTTCCCATTGGCTGGAATTTTACATTCCAGCCAATGGGAAGAGGAGAGAAAGAAAAACACGCCCCCCCCCCCCCCCCCCCCCCCCCCCCCCCAGTTGCAAAATGGCGGCAGGTTTCTCAGAGGCATTCCTGCCTCGCCTCGGAGAAACATGGTCTTGTGGAGCGCTCCTCTCTTGTTACAGCATGGCACTTTAAAACTGTCAAACCTCGTAAAATATGGCTTGCTACGCTAGTCATCAAGAACAATTCAAGCTGAAGCCCCTGTTAGTTAGTTAGTTACTGGATACTGCTGAGAGCCTCCGGCCAGACAAGGTCCATGAACTTGTTTGTTTCCATGCTTGAGAGAACTATCCTCTTAGAATTGAAAGCGAGGCTTGAGTTGATTTCTCAACCAATCACAACACGACCCGGAAGTAGACGCAGTTGTCTGCAGATCAGACCTGGTTCCTGGAGACACTAGAGGCTTCGTGAATTAATCGGGAACAATAGCCAGCATTCGAAAGCGGCAGGCCAGGTAGACCGAAGCGCCTCAATGGTGAGTGCAGATGAGGCTCACGGCACGGACCGTTGCTCGCTTGCTATTTATGTACTTGAAGCTATCAGTCTATGGTGGAAGGGGGAGGAGCAGTGGGAGATTGTCTTAGACAGCCACACATAAGGGCAACACGGATCTGGAAGCCTAATCTTGGTGAATTAATCAGGAACAATAGACAGCACTAGAGGAGGCTTGCAGTGCCATGTTCCCAATCACAAACCAAGCCGTGCATGTAGAGCAGAGAAGCACAAACCCCAGCCCTCGCCTTGCAACTGCTGATGAGGGCAGGAGTCGTGCACACCTCCAGCCCAAACATGACTGGGCTTACAGAACACTGTAAGTGCACTGCTTCTCCGCTGACACCCATGCAGTGCATACAGCGCACTCACCTTACAACACACTGCAGGAGGCTGCAAGTGCCGGGGGGCTGCACTAGGCGCTACAGTCTGGAGCACACGCCGGTTGCCGGATAAAGACTGCATTAGCACTCTTTCACCTTATGCCCTCTCTTCCCCACTCCCCCAGTGCCGGTGGGAGGCGGCCAGTGCGCTGCTCCCTGGTAGTACCTCTCATTCATTACCAGCAGGAGGCGGGCAGTGCCTGCAGCGGCTCTGCCCAGCCCTCCCCCTGCAGTGCCCGCAGCACACGGCGGGCAGTGCGGGCAGAGCGTCTCCCCCGTGACCTGGCACAGCCCGGCTTCCCTCGCCTTCTCATTTGGATCCTATTCAAATGTGGGTCGGGGTGAGCAGCGCCCACGTCACAGCCTACAAGATGGCGCTTGGGAGGCAGCAGCGACCGGAGTCAGAGGGTGGCAAGGAGAGCCCCTCCAGACCATGCAGTGAGGTGAGCCTCCGGGGTCCTGGGGAGGCAGGGGGCGGGCGTGGAAGGGTACCGCACCCCGACCTTCGAGGAGAAGAAGGCTCTCTGCACACCCTCCAGCCCGGGGTACCAACAAACGGGGGTCTGCACCCACAGAAGGCGAGCAGGCTGGCCCCCCCCACATATTCTCTCGTCGGGGGCGGGAGGAGCCATGCATTTTACCGAAATGCACACTGTGCATGCGGTGCCTGCATATGTGTGTGTTGGGGAGGGGAGTTACGGATTGGCAAGGGTCAGTGGCGTTGGAGCGGCGTATTGGTAAAGGAGGGTTGTTGCCCCTCTGCCAGTGTGGTGTGAGGCAAGAAGGTTCCCCGTGAGAGGTGGGGGCACTTTACTGCCTCCGGTGCGTGCTGCACGATGTGCGACGCCTCTGGTTGGGGGCTGCTGTCACAGCGTTGGTACTGCTACTCTGCAGTGAGGGTCTGCTGGGTGCATTTCTCCCCCCCAGCTCGGGACGCACGAAGATGTGTAGGGATCCATCTTTTACCTCAACTTTACGTACTCCTCTCCTTCAGTCTCAAGCCTCCTCCTTGGGAGGACGCGGGCTGTCTCTTGTGTTTAAACAACCGTCCCCAGCCCCTTTGTATTACTATAAGTTCTCATGGGGTCTGCATTGACTGCTTCTGATGGGCTGGGGGTGTTCTGGTACATTGAATAGGCCATTGCCTTCTGCAATGCTTATTTCACTGCTGTCCGTACGGATTCCGTATAGGCACGGTCATGTTTTGGTTATACCATGTGTATTCGACATATGTAACCGCTTCATAGTTTATTTTCTCACAGCCCTATCAGGGCTCGACAAATCCACTCGCCCGCTCGCATTTGCGAGGGAGAATGGATCAGGACGAGCTATTTTTAGGTCCTACTCGCCCTTTCTGGCGAGTAGGAAGTCAAACTAACTTTTGTCCCCGGTCTTTGAAAACCGAGCAAAAGTGACAAGATAACATGATTTAAAGGCACTTTTATTGCTCATAAAGGGAATGAGCAATAAAGATGCCTTTAAATCTTGTTATCTTGTCACTTTTGCTCTGTTTTCAGAGACGGAGGTCAAGTGGGTTGCAGTCAGGGCGAGGGGTTTTTCCATGGTACTAGACCTGCAGGACTAGTACAATTTTTCGGATTTGTCGAGCCCTGCCTATATTTTGCTCTACATTTGAACCCTCAATATTGCAAAAATCCATGCGATTTCCATCCGCCTTCAGCGTCTACCAAACAGTTACATGTTTAATGCATTCTTGCCGCATAAAAATCCCTGAATGATGCAGAAAGTCTGTTAAAAGCACGTTTTCATTTAGCACTGTTCTGATGCAGAGCGTTTTGGTGGCATCAGGTTGTTTACTGGAGCCCCGCTCCAGGTGTAGAAGTCAATAATTGACTTATGTTTGAACTCCTTCAGGTGAACAGTGCAATCGGTGCTGGGGCTCCTGTAACAACTGGATTTTCGGACCAGATCGGATCAGATCACCAAGACACCACCAACCCAGCCGAAGCGTAACCACCTCCCTCCTCAGGACCCATTTATCCAGGCACCTGGGTACCTACCTGAGGATGGGGAATTAGCAATATACAAGCTCATATCATCAAAAACACCACTAAATCTATGGGGATTACTAGGAATACTCACTGATTACTAAGGACGTCCATGCCCTACACCACACTCATACAATATAGTCTCGCGACCACATGGGCCCAGACTAATCTACCCTAGGGCAGTTCTGATTACTTACCATTACACACTGGCTGCAACCAGTGCTCTCGCAAGCCACAATCCTGTGGGTATACACACCAGTTTCCCCCCTGGTGCTCTCACAAGCCACAATCCTGTGGGTAGCCACAATCCTGTGGGTATACACACCAGTTTCCTCCCTGGTGCTCTCACAAGCCATAATCCTGTGAGTATACACACCAGTTTCCTCCCTGGTGCTCTCATTAACGCCGCCTTACAACGACGATCACTTTCCTATGAATACCTTCAGCTCTCTCTCTCTCTGTTGTGAAGTTTCTCTCATATATCTAATACCTACTGGGAATGTCTCATATATTTTATGTGGTACACAAGGATCGCCAACTTACACAATGTATTACTTATTCCTTATTTCAAGAGCTCCTCTCCCCCTCATTATTCAGTTACCATTTACCTGGACGGGAGTCGCATCCGTCCATATAACAGCATCTGACTAGAAGAAAGGTTAACCTTATCATAAAACAATAAAACATACACACTGGTTCACTAAGAACTGGGGTTCCTTTATTATAACAATATCAACAATATAATACTGCACTATAACACATATCCTGAAAAGTAAAAGGGGAATAGACACATACACAGATCTGCGGAGTCTCTTTATTATAATGGAAAGCTTTATTACTATAACACATCCACATGTAATTGACAGGGACTGTAGAAAGCTAAAGAGGGAATGGATTATACTGCACACCGCTGAAAGAAAAAGGATTAGCAATACAATAGGGACAAGGTTAATGTTTAATTGTAAAGCAAACTAATATAACAGGACAGATATCACCTGATTAGTATGAAGTCTTGCTCTAGCTGTCATTTGGGTTCCTCTCTCGTCTGTACCTTAGCTCGTCTCAGATTCTCCCCTGCACTCTTGGACACGCATCTGTGCTGATCACTCTGCACTGGATTCCTCTCCCCCACGAACTGTCTTCACTTTCCAGCTTCAGTCTAATGATATAGTTTCTGCCGCTCTGATAACCGTTCGCTTCACTAGCTTCTTCACTCTGTCTGATTATCCCAGCTCCAATGTCCAACTCACTCCAGCTGCTCCCACAGACTAATCCACGATATATAACTTCAGTCTCTTCCAAAAGGCATCACTTCAAACTCCAGCTGATCACAACTCCTTCTGATAAGTAACTGCTTCTGACTGCTTTCTTCAGCTCCAAACATAATCTGCCTTCTCTCTCCAGCTCCAAACACCATCTGCTCACAACTGCTTCTGACAACTCCAGCAATCATCTGTCTTCTCTCTCCATTCCAAAGACAAATTGAACTGTTCTCTTCATCTCCAAAAACCATCTGCCTTCTCTCTCTCCAAGCATTAACTGACTTCTCTCCCTCCAAGCATCAACTGACTTCTTCTCTCCCCGGCTCCAACTGACTTCTTCTCTCCCCGGCTCCAAGTAACTGCTCCGCCTCTTCTGCACTTCACTAATATGGAATGCTCTCCCCTCATTGAAATTTCCAACAGAGGGCTGCCTCCGACCGAATTCCTGTGCCAGCTCCGAGGACTCCTGCGCAGCCTGCAGTGACCATCTGCATGTTACGTCTAGGCCCAAGAGACAAACACATTCTTCCGATAAGAACCAGTCTCGGCTGGTTTTCCCCTAGCGAACAACACCTCAAAACTAAAACATCACCTTTACCATGCAAGCATCTCAGTCTGCAGGGACAGAAAGCAAAATGGAGTCTCTCTAGTTCTGGGCCTTGTACGCCCGAAAAGGATGAAATAGACACTTAGCTCTTTCAGAGTACATACACAAACCATAATATAAGGTCAGGACTACAGGATCCACCCTCTACTATAGGTAGGAGGATGAAAGGACACATAATTATGTCAAAGGCAATAGGCAATAGATGGATTAAAGTCAAGAATAAGGGATCTATCATTATATAAAGCAGCTATCCTCTAGTTTATGCTTCTAGGTCTGAAAAGAGGCCTAAAAGGACCAACACAAGGCAAGAATAGGGATCTAGGATGGTAGCAAGCTTAAAGTCACCAGCACTCAGAAATAGAGCCCAAAAACACGGTCACTACAGCTCCCCATACCTGCCTCTCTTTTGTGTGCGGACAGCAACAGGCTTGTTTTTTGCCCTGCCCTTTCGAGATCATGTGTACCCGGTGCCCAATTAGCTGGCTTTGGGAGCAGTTCTTCCAGGGAAGTGGAAGCAGCTGGGTGGTATTGTGCATGTGCCGCGGGTCCAAGAAAAACCTCCTGGACAATGCTTCCTAGGCTTGGAGCAAGCTGCGCAGCTAATACTAACTTTGTGGGTAGGGCGCACCTAGCTTATTTGTGTCGCGGGGTTTAGAGTAGATGCTGTTCGGAGCGTGTCAGCACTGGAGCGCCGAGGAGGTACGGGGAGTATTTAAATTCCTGAATAGCTGAGCGCAGTAAACGAGGTAAGTATGTATTTACAGCAGGGGCAGACTTCAATACTATATGATATGCGCATTTCACTCGTCAGTAGCACTTTGCTTAGCGCGCTGTGCCATTGTTAGTCTCTAGGCGCTGTGTGTTTGGGTTCGCGGCAGCCTACGAGCAAGGCACAGGGAATAACCCCAGAACACGTTGACAACCTTATAAGCACAGTGCGTGGATTGAAACATTTCCAGAGAAGTGTCTTGGCAACACTGCTCTGTGCCCGCCCTTGTCCTGTCTCCTCGTCTACTGCGTTTCCTCCCACCTCTCTTGTGCTCTTTTTCTCCCTTGTCTACCATGTCTTTCTCTACCATGTCTTTCTCTACCGTTAGAAGCCTCTTCTTTTCACCATTTATTAACTTAAATCGCCCGCTCTTTTGCCCACGGTCCTTATTCCTATATTTTCAGCCCTGATTTACCCCCATCTGTGTGTGTGGCTCTGTGTGTGTGGCTCTGTGTGTGTGTGTAAATGCAATAGGTCTCGCATTTGCGAGAGATTAAGCTATTGGCATTGTAAATGACAATGCCATTTATTTATCTGTTTTCAAAACCAACCCATAAATAAAGTTTGTCATTTACAATGCCAATAGCTCTAACTTTGTTGAAGGAGAGACCTATTGCATTGTAAATGCTCTTTTTTGGAACACTGGAGTGGCAAGTAGAGTTGCCCAGGGTTAGTCAATGCCAGACTTTGAGTTGGGATTAGAGCCTAAGAGTTCTCCATTTTCAGCCCAGGAGTTTTGAAAATGTGAAAGTTGTGCTGGGCAGAGGCTGGATGGAGCGTAACAAAAAAGTAATGCGGCTGTGACCAGTCGGGCATTGGAGTATCCTAGAAGATGGGGGGTCTGGGTAAAAAACAATCCACACTGGCTGTGGTGGAGTAACTATCCGCTTTAAAGGGGGCACTAAGTGCACGATAACAGTGCAACTGTGAAAATTTGCAAGAAAACCAGTGATACGGTTTAAAAATAAAAATGAGACTAGTGTAACACTGAATGCATGTTTTGAAATTGCCCATTCAAAGGGCCCGCAGTGGATGAAAAGTTGTCTGATTTCAAACTGCTCTGTTTAGACAGCTATGGTACCTGTCTGGCGTCAGCCAACAGAAGCCCTCTGAACATAACTGTAGGGGAAAGCGGATAGATTGGGCAGGGGCACCTCAAGAAATGCCATTAAGATGCAATTAGTATTAATCATGCCAGTTGGAAGAGTGGTAAAGTCAGTGATAGGCTGATGTACATTGAAAGGCAGGATGATGGGGAAGAGCCTCTCTCTTACTCTGCACTACAGTCCCTCGAGGCACTGGCAGGCCAGTTCAGTTCATCTCATGACTTCCCTATATGCCAGCTTTCGAATCTGCAACACTAGAACTATGTTAACAAACATATAATTTATGCTGTCAATCAATCAGTGACACTTATAAAGCGCGCTACATACCCGTAGGGTCTCAAGGCGCTGCGGAGGGGGGGTGCCGCTACTGCTCGAACAGCCAGGTCTTCAGCTTCTTCCTGAAGGAGAGGTGGTCTTGGGTCAGGCGCAGGTCGGACGGGAGGGAGTTCCAGGTCTTGGCGGCCAGGTAGGAGAAGGACCTTCCTCCTGTAGTCGCTCTTCGGATGCGGGGGACGGCGGCGAGGGCGTGGTTGGCTGATCGGAGGTGGCGTTTGGGAGCGTAGAAGTTGACTCGGCTGTTGAGGTAGCTCGGGCCTTGGTCGTGTAGGGCTTTCTGTGCGTGGGTGAGGAGGCGGAAGGTGATTCTCTTGTTGATGGGGAGCCAGTGAAGGTCTCTCAGATGTCCGGAGATGTGGCTGGATCGTGGGATGTCGAGGATGAGTCTGGCTGAGGCGTTTTGGATCCGCTGGAGTCTCTTCTGGAGCTTGGCGGTGGTCCCGGCGTAGAGGGCGTTGCCGTAGTCCAGTCGGCTGGTGACGAGGGCCTGGGTGACGGTCTTCCTGGTCTCTGTGGGGATCCACCAGAAGATCTTCCGTAGCATGCGTAGGATGTTGAAGCACGCCGAGGAGACGCTGTTGACTTGCCTGGTCATGGAGAGGGAGGAGTCCAGGATGAAGCCCAGGTTTCGTGCATGGTCTGTCGGTTTGGGTGCGGTGCCCAGGGCGGGAGGCCACCAGGAGTCGTCCCAGGCGGAGGGTGAAGAGCCCAGGATGAGGACCTCCGTCTTGTCCGAGTTCAGTTTCAGGCGGCTGGTCGTCATCCACTCGGCTACCTCTTTCATCCCTTCGTGCAGGTTGGCTCTGGCGGCGGCGGGGTTGTTGGTCAGGGAGAGGATCAGCTGGGTGTCGTCGGCGTAGGAGATTATGCTGAGGTGGTGTTTGCGTACGATGGCCGCGAGGGGGCTCATGTAGACGTTGAAGAGGGTGGGGCTCAGTGATGATCCTTGGGGGACGCCGCAGATGACTTCGGAGGCCTCTGACTTGTACGGTGGTAGGCGGACTCGCTGTGTTCTTCCGTCGAGGAAGGAGATGATCCATTCCAGCGCCTTGTCCTGGATTCCGATGTTGCTGAGGCGCCGTATTAGGGTGCGGTGGCAGACCGTGTCGAATGCCGCGGAGAGGTCTAGGAGGATGAGGGCCGCTGTTTCTCCATTGTCCATCAGGGCTCGGATGTCATCGGTGGCGGCGATGAGGGCGGTCTCGGTGCTGTGTTTGGCTCGGAAGCCGGACTGTGAGGGGTCGAGGGATCCGTTCGTCTCGAGGAAGGCGGCCATCTGCTTGTTGACGGTCTTCTCGATGACTTTGGCTGGAAACGGGAGAAGCGAGATGGGGCGGTAGTTCTTGAGGTCGGTGGGGTCTGCTGTTGGTTTCTTGAGTAGAGCGCTGAGTTCGGCGTGTTTCCAGCTTTCGGGGAAGATGGCGGTGTCGAAGGATGTGTTGATGATGTCTCGCAGGTGGGGTGCGATGACAGCGTCGGCCTTGTTGAAGACGTGGTGAGGGCAGGGGTCGGTTGGTGATCCGGAGTGGATGGAGTTCATCGTGCGGATGGTGTCTTCTGTGGTGATCGGGGTCCAGGCGTGGAGGGTGGTGGTGGGGGGGGGGTGGCTGGTCGGTCGTGGTGTGCGTTGGTTGGTTGTTGTACTTCGTCAGCGGCACAGGGAGACGGCGCTTAATTTTAATTACAGACCGGTGGCGATATCGCTATACGCGGACGACATGGTTCTCTTCGTACGTGAGCCGACTAAGTATTTAACGCAGCTACTTCGGGAATACGTCCGGTTTGGCTACCTGTCTGGCCTTCACATCAATTGGGATAAGTCGTACATAATTCCCTTGACGATCACAGTGATTTCCTGCCCCACGCTCCCCCAAGCTTAAAACAAGAATTGGCATAGCCAATAGGTCTCGCCTTTGGGACCTTATAAGTGTTTAGCCATGCAGCACACAAGCTGCTAGCTTACAAACATCAGAAAGGAGATAGAGCAGCCGATCACATTTTATGTAACAATGGCGGGAACCGATCACATTTTATGTAACAATGTCAGGAACCGAATAGTTCCGCCCTGTATACCCTCTGCGCAGGATTAAGCAAGAGCATTAACAACCGATCTGTGGTGGGTGCGTAGGGGACATGGAATGTTTTCTTTCATCTTCAAAAATGCAAGACTACATACAAGTGTCAGAATTCAAAGAAAACATGAGGATGTGCATGTGTGACTTACACTTAATATGGGACACGGTAGGCTCTAAACAGGGAGTGGTTTGCTTTGCCTCAGGGTGTTCAAAAAAAGACCAGGAGGGCTGGACTCATGCCAGGTTTCCAGGATAGTGTATAACAACTACGGGGGGGGCTCTAATCAGCAAGGCTGAGCCAAACTATCAAAGGAACAAAAAAGAATTGCCAGTGCTGATATGGATACTATTTAAACAACTAATGTCCAAACCTGAACTCAAAAAATAAGAACGGGGTGCACTATTTAATAGTTTTTTATTTTAAACAAAATTTAAACCAAGCAAACGATTTTCAATATTTTCATTTACACAAGAACGTATTTACAAAAGGACACAAAAAGCTAAGGTCGTGATTTGGAAACCATCAATCATACAACGTTTCATACATATCACATCCATTCAAGACACATCATACCATTCAGGGACAAAGGGAACTATACAACACAATTAAAAATCTGTACACCAAGATATACTACAAAATCGAACAATGGGCCACTGTCTGCGAGGACCTTTTTACAACGACAGATGACAGAACAATTCGTTGTGTATTGTACAATCCTATACAAATTAACAAACAGAAAAACTTCCTAGTGATAGAACACAGTATTGTACTAGCGGCCAAGAAAAAACAAATCAACTCTTGTCGCTCTCGCAGACGTGTCTGCGAGAGCGACAAGAGTTGATTTGTTTTTTCTTGGCCGCTAGTACAATACTGTGTTCTATCACTAGGAAGTTTTTCTGTTTGTTAATTTGTATAGGATTGTACAATACACAACGAATTGTTCTGTCATCTGTCGTTGTAAAAAGGTCCTCGCAGACAGTGGCCCATTGTTCGATTTTGTAGTATATCTTGGTGTACAGATTTTTAATTGTGTTGTATAGTTCCCTTTGTCCCTGAATGGTATGAATGTGTCTTGAATGGATGTGATATGTATGAAACGTTGTATGATTGATGGTTTCCAAATCACGACCGTAGCTTTTTGTGTCCTTTTGTAAATACGTTCTTGTGTAAATGAAAATATTGAAAATCGTTTGCTTGGTTTAAATTTTGTTTAAAATAAAAAACTATTAAATAGTGCACCCCGTTCTTATTTTTTGAGTTCAGGTTTGGACATAGGTTTCCAGGATAGCCGTATTAGATTCATTTCACTACAACGAACCGAGATAAAACACATTTTCAGTAAGCGATTATCCTTAAAATCTATCATGGACCCAAGTTGGACATCACTGCTTAAACCGACTCAACCGGACTAACACGCCTGACCTACGTTTTGTAAAAGGAAAGCAGAGGGGTGAGGCAGATATGGTGGGGTCGTAGAGCCCTATCGCCAGCTCACAAGGCCCGTGTGTCTCAGGGTCTGAACTGCCAGGTTCCCTGAGAAGATAAAAATAGCAGTCAGAGCAAACACTCCATAAGGGGAGGCAGCAACGACAGCAGAGGAGCGCCCCTCTAGCCTGCCATGTGCGTATGTATGGTCCGCATTACACACACTGTATGTCCTATAAACACAAGACAGCTGGTAAATGGCGCAGGCGCTTTGTTTTGTGTATGTGTCTCCTGTAGTGGTGGTGGTGGCAGGCAGATAGATGTGATGTGGGGTGAGGGTGGTATCTAGGAGAGCAGTGGGCGCGGAGCAGGGAGCGGGGCGTGCGGGGAGAGAACGCAGGCTGGAGGCATTCTTGTTGCACTGGGTGCACAGTGGACCAGGGAGCATGTGTGGTAGACACCGACCTGGGAGGTGTGTTCAGTGAACTGGAGATTGCCCTGACGGGGTGTGGAAGTCCTCAGCCGGTCTGCATATGCCGGATGTATTTTCAGCGAACGTGGAGATCCAGGGGTGGGGAAGCACAGGGCAGTGATGGGTGTGGGCAGAGAAGGAAGGTTAGGATGTGCCAGCGATGTGGCACATATTTGGGGGGCATATGGTGGTGATGTAGGTGCATTTTTTCCGCTGATATGTGTTGGTGTTTGGTTTAGTGGGGAGTTTGTTTTAAATTCTTTCCAGATAGAAGGGGAAGTTGAAGTTAAAAACATTTATAGAGCGCCCTAACACCTAGCGGTTTCTTGGTGCTATGACTTGGCATAAGAGGAAGGGCGAGCCGGGAGATTATTGCAAGAGAAAAGGTGAGTTTTTAAAGCTTTACGAAAGTCCATGTAGGTGGAGAGGGACCGAATAGTGAAAGGAAGGGCATTCCAAAAGTGAGGGGCCAGAATGGAGAAACGCATGTCTCCCTGTTTTTTCCTCTTAAAGCGGAGAACCTCCAAGAGGACTTGAGTGGAGGAGCGGAGTTTTCTGGTGGGGCAGTAGGCACGGATTTTTAAGTTGATAAACCCTGGGGCAGTGCCGGCAAGAGCCATGAAAGTAAGGCAGCCCAGCTTAAACCGAGACCGTTGTAGGATGGGTAGCCAATGGAGAGATTTAAGTAGAGGGGTGACGCAGTGACATTTAGGAAGCCTATAGATAAGGCGCACAGCCTGGTTTTGGATCAGCTGGAGGCGCCTAAGCTCATATGCCGGGACCCCGACATAGAGGCTATTGCCATAATCCAGACTGGAGACGATCATGGCCAATATGATGAGCTTAAGGGCCTCAATGGAAAAGAAACGAGAAATGTTCCGAATCATCCGAAGGGACAAGAAACAGAACGAAACGACAGAGCTGATCTGGGGGAGCGAGGCCAAATCTTGTCTGATTTGAATACCCAGGGTTTTAGCTTTAGTAGAAGGGGAAGGGGAGGGACCAAGCGCAGGGGGCCAGAAGGCAGGGGTCCAGGGGCTAGGGTGACTGCCAGTAAGGATCAGCTCCGTCTTGTCCGGGTTGAGTTTTAAATGGTTGGAGTTCATCCAATCATAGATAAAGGTGAGTGAAGTGTGGAATTTAGGAATGGAGTCATGGAGTCATGGGAAGAAGACAGATGAGCTGGAGGTCGTCAGCATAGTTGAAAACTGACACCTCCATGTTTTGTAGAGCAGCAATGAGAGGGTGGATGTAAAGATTGAATAGGAGAGGGGAAAGGGAAGAACCTTGGGGGACCCCTCAGGTGACAGAACAGGAGAGGGCAGAGAAGCCGTCTAAGTGAACGGCCTGTGTCCGATCCTGTAGGAAAGAGGAGAGCCAGGCCAAAGCAGTCCCCCGAATGCTGGCGCCGCCGACACGGTCGAGAAGAATGGAGTGGTCGACCGTGTCGAAGGCGGCGGACAGATCGAGGAGAACGAGGGCCTGGGAGGAGTTGTGGTCCACACTCTGCCTAAGCTCATCCAGGAGAGAGAGGACCACAGATTCCGTCAAATGGGCTGGACAGAAGCCGGCCTGATGGGAGGCCAGCAGATGGTTCCCCTCAATGAAGGCCGAGAGACAGGTGGTAATGTGGCTCTCCAGAATTTTGCCCAGGAACGGGAGCAGAGAGATGGGGCGGAAATTGGAGGGAAGGGAAGGATCAGCCCCAGATTTTTTCAAAATGGGAATTACTGTGGCTGATTTTAAAGGCAGCTGGGACAGTTCCCTGAAGAATGGAGGTGTTGAGTAGGGTGAGCAGGGGTTCTGAGCAGTTGGAAAAGACCTCCTTCAGTATGCGGACAGGGCAGCAGTCGGAGGGGGACCCCGATTTGACTTTCTTCAACAGAGTGAAGAAGGTCTCTCTAGATATAGCAGGGAACTGGTCAAGGAAAACGGATGGTAGGGGGAGGGGGAAAAGGAGGGGGCAAGGCAGAGGAATGTTGTGTTTGATAGTGGCAATCTTCTCAATGAAGTAGCCAGTGGCAATCTTCTCAATGAAGTAGCCATTGAGGGAGTTGCAGAGGGATTGGGAAGGAGCGGGCTTAGGGGAGGCTCGATCGGTAGCTGATAGGTTGTGGACAATGGTAAAGATCTCCTTGGGTTTGTTAGCCGCAAGGAGGATCTTAGCGGAAAAATAGTCTGTTTTGGCCGCAAGGATAGCTTTCTTATAGTTGCGAAGAAGGGTTGAGTATTGGGACTTAGGGATGGGACAGTACCCGCGCCTCCAGAGGCGTTCTGCTTGTCTTAGTGCGAATTTAAGAGTTTTGAGATCATCAGTAAACCATTTATTGGCCTCATGGGAGCATGTCTGCGCTTTGGCAGGACAGCGGTGCAGCCGGGTGGCTGTTGGCCAACTGAGTGCACTTACCCCTCTCAGCTGCAGCCCCACAGTGAGATGAGGTCCTGGCATTGGAACCCAGAATCATACTGTACTGCACGTCTGAAACTTAACTGCGTGGTCTGCACGCTCACGTGCATGCCCAGCGCTGTACTTTCTAACCTCAGTGGTGCGGGCGGATCCCGGACAGACAGAGAGCATCCCGTGGACATGCTTCCTCTGCCGGTGGCAGTTCCACCTCCTCGCTGCTGCCAGGGCATGCGCCTTGGGTGTGGGGGCAGGCAGCGCCGGCATACGGTCAGTCGAAAGAGTTCCAAGCAGGAAGGGCTGGGTACCACATCTACCCGGGTACGGAAGTTGTAGGCACAGGGAGATGGATCTAAGTGATTTGCCCACAATCACAGGATGTTGAACCGACGCCGAGACTGAAACCTGGTTCCCCAGTTCCAAAATCAGCAGCTCTGCCCATTGCGCCACATGGGGGGTTCCTATCGGTCACCTAGAGACTTTGGGACCACCCTTCAGCTTAGTGAGGGAGGGAGTAATGGGTTTATGCGAGTTAAGTTCACGATTTAGTGAGTAATTGGGCGTGTGAATGAGGGCACCAGTGGATGAGCGATTGGGCTTGGAAGTAAATGAGCCCTGCTGTGAGTGGGTTAGTGACCGAGTGAATGAGCAAGTGAATGCGTGTTTGAGAGTGGGTGAGCATGAACAACTATGTGTAGGTAGGTGAGTGAGCAAGCAAGATAAAGTAAGCCGAGTACTGTGTAGAGTGGGACCACTCACTCACCACACACGGGGTGAGCACTGCACTCTGCCGGGGCTTGGCAGACACAGGCCAGTCACTCGCGAAAAGTATCCTGAACAACAACAAAAAACATGTGGTCACATATAAAAGCCCTGGGTCAAATGAACTGAAATTGCCATGACTAATGAGACAAACATTACACTATGACTGAAAAGACAATAGGTTTGGCATGAAATCCCAAGTGTTTTGTCTGTCTATGCATGTGATATGTGTGTAGCTGAGATTGGCGTGCGCAACATTTGGGTAGGGGTATTTGTGTGTGCAGTTAACGGATGTGTGTGTGTGTTTATACACTTGATATGGATGCACAGAGGGGCTGTGTATTTGTTTAACTCTTCATTTCTGGTTTGGCTTTATTCAGTGACACAGCCCTGTCTATAAACTCATTTCTCGAGACCTATTTTACTGCTGTGCTCCAATCAACCCGAACTCCACTTGGCCTTCATGTGCGCGGAGGCCAGAGGGGAGTAAAATATTTGTCATTAGAATATGGTAATGTCAGTACAGAATAGCTCTTAGTAGACTACTCATCAAGGAATGATGAAAGGCTGTGTCAGTTTGGGAGGTTTTTAACTTTCTCTCCCCTGCTAAGGTTTTCAAATCACTAGAATATAGCTACAACTCCGGCCGGCGCTCAACCCACGTAGATATATATATTCATTGTTAATATGCTTGAGCAGGGTTTAAGTTTCCATCCCAACCGAAAGGCAAGATGACTGGCCTAGTAGGAGATGGGGGTGTTTGGCGGGGGAGAAAGAGCATGAGGGAGAGTAACACAGAAAGTGGGATGCGGTGCAAGGACACGACTACGAGACAGAACACGGGTTGTTTTGCAAGGGGTAGAGGAGAAAGATCAACACAGGAGCAGACCAGACATAAAAGCAGGACTAAAGCCTTTAGCCATACATTTATGTCTGGCCTGTCCCAATACAGCAGAACTACAGGTGAACACCTGCCCATCTCCACAGCAGTGTCCAGAAAGAGAGCACTGCGCTGATTTGTAAACAATAAAGCAACAATCGCAGTAAAAGCAGTGTTTGCGGCACTTCCTTCTCATCACGTCTGGGGGCTCTTTACCTCGACTCAAGCTGTGACCTCCGAGTTCAGAGACATTTCATAAAGCAGTAGTATGTGGGGGGTGGGCTTCTGAAGTCAGAATGGCCCAGCGCCGCTCACACGCCTTGCTGTGAGTCTAAAGTGTTAGAAATGACCCATGTGAGCTGTGCGCGTGAGCTGATGTGACGAAGACCTGTGCCATCGAGTTACCTGGTCTCGGGATACACGGGCAATAACTCTGCAGAGGTGTGCAGCCAGCCTCCTTGTGAGAGCCAAGCTGAGCACTGGTCTGTGTGCTGACTTGCCCACCATGGAGGGCTCTGGGGGGACTGCAAGGTACAAGGAAACAGAAGCACATTCTATGATAAAATTTTTCGGTCTGTCCTGTTTTAAAATGCTAACTTTACAGAGCGATTGAAGCTCTGCATCATGAGATGTGTGATCTCTGTTGTGTTCATCCTGTTTTTAAACAAATCCCTGACCCCCCCACCTGGGAGGATGCTGGCTTCTCGTGGGGCGGAAGACAGTGTGTTTGCTTTAACCCCTTCGACGCTAATGACAAAGCCAGCTCGTCATGGGCGTTACCTGCGCTGCGCGGATGACGAGCTGGCTTTGTCACGTTACGCGGGATTTTTAAAAATGCCGCGCACAGCGGGAAAAGCCGCCGCAGCGATGCGGTTAAGGTAAAGCAACTAATTTGCATTTAGCGATGCACCCGGCCGTAAAGTGGGGAGAGAGTATTTTTAAAAGAGTAAGCACAGCATTTATTACGTGCGCCGGGCTTGAGTCGTGAAAATAGGGCGGGTTGGTAAGCAGGAGGGTTGTAATGGCTGCAAATAAAACAAAAGAAAAGCGAGTAGAAGGGTGGGTTGGTAAGCGGGAGGGTTGTAATAGCTGCAAAAATATATATATATTGCGCAGTCGCATGTTTTGTCAAAGGCGCCAATGCATTAAAGCAAGTAATGTAAAAGTATGAAGGGAGAGTGTGCAGCAGCCGGCAGGAGAAGTGCATTGAACAAAATAGTGCTCGGAGGCTGTAATTCAAACTGCCTGAGTAACACCACGTGACAAGGGTTGTCCTCGTGGGATATGTACAGGAAGAGAAAGGGCAATACTGAGGAGGGACTGCTAAACCTATTGACCTATGAAAAGCCACCATTTACAAAGGACAGTGACAGGAGCCAATTAAAAAGATGGGCGGAAAGCGGGTGAAGCTTTGTGCACCTATACTGAATACAGCATATCTCGAAGAGACAGCACAAGGTCTGCTTATGCAAGACCTAAAAAATAAACTCAATTTTCCAAGCAGGAATTAGTAAAAAAAAAACTGACATTTGACATCTTTCCTTGAACAGACAGCAAAAGTATCAAGGTAAACCAGATTTAATGGCATCTTTATTGCTCATTCACTTTCTGAATGAACAAAACACCTGTTCTCTACCACCTTAAGTTCAATCACCAGATTAGACTAGTAGGTGCTAAAAATAGCTCGACCTGATAAAATTTGACTAGCAATTGTGAGTGGGCGAGTAGATTTTTCGAGTCCTGGCACTAATGTTCTCTCCCTTGTTTTACCCAATCAAATACTACGCTGTGTTGCTCTTTACTCCCCGACCTCCTCCATTGCGCTTTCCCTCATACGGGCCTTTTTAGGTCTCTGCTGTGCTGTCTTGAAGAGACGTGGTGTGTTTGGGTTTAAAGCCCGCCCATAGCCTACAATCTGTAAGCTTCAGTGTCTCATTTGCTTTGATACCGTTCGTCATGGCGTGCAGGCGTCATGCCCTCTTGTGTTTGGCCCTCCCATAGAGCATGGACAAGGGACATGTCCCCTTCCACTGCCTGGTTTTTGGAGCTATTTGTTGGTCTTCAAGTACTCCTTGGGAGTCCTTGTGTTTTCAAAACATCTCCCTTATCTGTGTAGCAGGTTTGCCCTTTCACCTTCTGCCCCTGTCTGTTTCTTCTCTACACTGCACCAGCCCACTTCTGCCCTCAATTGTCTTCTGCTGTTCCCTGCCTATCTGCCTTTTATTACACTTCTCTGTGTGATGTATAAATACAACAACTGAAGTGAACCAGCACGTCACCACCATGCGCAGCGCTGGCATGCAGCATGTTACAAATCCTGGGTATGCAAATTTAATGGCATCTCACCGGCCTAGACACCCCACCCCACCCTGCCCTCCCAACCAATGGGATGAATTCAAGGCCCATTAACTGACGTTTCTGTAAAACTGTCTCTGAAAGTTTTTGTAACCTGATTTTTTTCCTAAAAATAGGATAACATAGCTATTTGGAAAAGGTAATTGTAGTGTCCTCCTCTTCCACATTAAATAGCGACTCAACGTAAACACTTTGGATAGAGCTCATTTGTGTACAACTATCATTACAATATTGATACTTGTACTCATACCATCCATCCCAGAGGGTAAAAGGTGAATCGAGCGTGCGCAGATTTCAAATCCACAACCTTCAGTTGAGACACACATCCCAGCAGCGAGCCCTTAACTGGCTGAGTTATCTTGCAGGCGCACACCGCTGAATGAATACATTTATTTCAATTTTTTTGGGAATGTGAGGGACACCTAATGGCAAAAAATCATCCTTGTTTCAACACGTCGTAAAATAACTGAATTTCATATAAGTGGAAACATGCATGCTTCATTGTGTAACACCAGACAAGCCTGGTATTTTGTACTCTGTAAATTACTCACCTACATAAAGCAATGAAATAAGATACTTTCATTTTATTAGTGAATAATGTCATTATATAGAGGTTACCATGAACTAATTGATTTCAGGCCCATGTTGTGGATGCAGAGAGAAGCAATGAAAACAAGCTCCAGAATGCTGTGTCTATCAACAACCACACTAGCTTGCACTCTGGGTTTCCCTGTAACAGCACCCAAATAACACGAAGGTTGCAGGTGTCTCAGTTTTAACTGGGAAAGCAGTGGATTCAAAACACTCACCCGTTACTGATATAATGTTTTTTATTGTGCATGTACTCCGCACTCTATTCCCTCCTAAACATCAAACGAATATTGGCAAAGCCTATAGGCATTTCATTCAAGAGCTATTGTTTTGTTTTGTAGCAAATCTATACAGCATTGAAGCTGCTGTGCAGCCTGGCTTTATAGCAAGTGTTACAACATGGCCAGCACTGGCTGCATCATTGCACTTTTTAGGTTGAGCCTGTAGCAGCGCGCATGCGCTGCTCTGCGAGACTTCATGTTGGGGCTTCTGAAAGCTGACCACATACTTGTGCTTTCGTTTTCGTCGGCTGCAATTGGCTTTTGCATGTGTCTTTTTAAAGAAGACAGCACGCAATTGGTGAAAGGCGGGTGCATGTCCTAGCTTCCTTTAGAAATGTAACCGGCCATGGCCTATTGGTGTCTGTTACGCGCAGCAGCGGCATCTGGTTTTAATTATAAACATGTGTTTATAATTAGTGCACGTTCGCTTTGCTACCGCGCTCCCTCGCCCCTGCTCATCTGTGGTGCGTGCGCACCACTGGTTTCGATTCTGTGCTTGTTTTTCTTCTTTTAATAACTCTTCTTCCTCCCGCCTTTCTCCATACTATTTTCAAGGTACCCACTACCCACCTATTTTGATGCCTGCTTGCTGTGCTCTCTTCTGTCTGTTCTGAACCTGATATGTGAAGCGCAAACTGTTTCTTTGCTGTTGCCCGCGCTGTGCCTGCTCGGGGTGGTATTTCTGAAATGCTACTTCCCATATTGCACCTCGATTATGTGTTACTGAAGTTTGTGAAATGTTTTACTATGCAGATATGAATCGTCTTGGCTTTATCACAGCGTTTTTAAGGAATGTCACTACTAACCTTGCCTCTCGACAGAACTTCCTGTAGTCAGTGCCGGGTTGTGTTTATTGCTTTCAACATCCACCGTCGTTCTCACATGTCATCCTGACTTGTTTCCTGTGAAACATGCAGTCACTGTCGCTGTTCTGGGTGCCTTTGAAGTCAGCTGGTTGGTTAATTACATGTTGTCTACAGCTGTCTCCTTTGACATCCGGAGTACAAGTGAAATGACTATCTAAATATGTGTTCACTGGAGATGCTTTGTGAGCACTTGGAATCCTCAATTAAGACGCACTCTAATAAGAGAGAAGTGTCAGACCAACAAAAGCGATTATTTCTGTCCTCGTGCCCCTTAAAGTATCACCACGCACGTTTATGTTCCAACCACCGCAGAGTGACCTGTAATTGGCAAGTAGAGGACCAGATATTATATAGAAAAATGTTTCTTACTTTTTCTACAAACCGGTTCCAAATGATTCTCTTTCAATACTATATTTGTGTTATGTGTCTTATTATGAAAACATTTCTTAAAAATAGGGCTTTCAAAATGGAAAAAATAAACCAAAGCTTTGGTGCAAGGGCAAAGTTATGTTTCTATGACATAATCCAATACATATACATGTGTTGGGACTTTACAGTTCTTCCACTATGACGTCTTTTGAGAGCTCTAATATTTATCTCACTCTGTCTTGTGTCAAATTCGCTTATACAGGGACCACAGACGTTTTTTTAGATCTGCCCTACCAGTTACCTTTTAGTTGTCTGTAGGCGAATTCCTATTGTAGCCCAACATAGTTTGATTGTTGACAGTTATCTGCTCAATATTATTGCATATAGGTCGACTTATTAATGGGTGCCTTTGCGTGCGAGGAGTCTATTTACTGTTGCAAATAAATAAGCAATGCCAACAGCTCTAACTTTAACAAATGCGAGACCTATTGCATTGCAAAAGCTTGTTTACATTTCTTTCAGCAAATGCTGAAAAGCAGAACTGATGCAATTCACAAGGCTAAAAGACATTGACATTCACAACGCCAATAGCTTTCGGATTGCTGAAGCCTATTATCTTTGTCAGTGCTTGTATATTTATTTAAATTCTCTCTAGATAGATACATTGATTTTTGGAGTACCTGCCATTTGCTTCTGCACCACTCCCTTTCCAAAATGCACTTTCTCGCATGTTTACATTTTCTTTAAATTGCATCTCCAAATGGCGCCTGCAATCTTGGAACAGTAAATAAAACAAAATAAGAAACAAAATAGACATGTGATGGCTTATACCACTGCACTTTTTTTTTTAACGGCAAAAGGTGGGATCTTCACAGGGTGTAGATTGGTTTCCTCTAATTGACTGCTCAATGTAGCGGTATGCTAGGTTGCATCTGTAATCTTTTAAGATTTCTAACCACTTGCTGTAAGGGACACTGCTTGGATTAAAAAGAAATTGGATTGTCTATGAAGACAGGCTGATGCAGCTAGTTACTCTGAGGAAGAAAATGTGAACCACCAGTCTCTCCCCGCAGCAAAGAACACTAAGGGCCCGATGTCGGTCATAAAGCCACTGACCTTTGGTTGGAGGCGTTACGACAGACATCACCGGTTTCACTTCTGACTGGCTGATGACTATACAGCCGGTCAGAAATCAGCCAGTCATTCTGCCTGGCTTCCGACAGGCTTAAGGAGCCAGACTGAACCGGGCCGTAATCCATATGAACGACGGTTTACGCCGCCCAGATTGCACTGCACGGTTTCCAACAGGGTTTCCATTCCTACCATTTCAACCTGGGCCCCTAGCAAGGCCCCCTTTCCCTTGGGGCCTCTGGTTGGGTCTGTTAATCCCTGCACATTGTGGCAAGCTCCTTAAGGTGCCTGCTACAGGGTGCAGGGATTAACAAAACCTCACATTTCCCTGTGGGAGCATGTACTAAAGCCGTAAGACATGCTCCCATAGGGAAATGTGGGAATGCAACCACACCATGTGCGGTCGCATCATAATTAGGCGGTCTGGACCGCCGAACAGAGGTGGGTCCCATTTCCTCCACAGTGTTGGTCGGAGGAAACTCTGGCCGACTTCGTATTAGGGCCATCAGTATGAATGGCAGCCATCGTATCGCCTCTGTCCTAAATACAGCACACATAACCAAAACACAGTGAAGTGCTGAAAAGGTATCTGGCTGGTTCCCACTCTTTTTAAGTTACTTGTGTTTACCTAATTATTTGTATAAACATCTTAAACGTACATCATGTATCTTGTTTAATACTTGGCTCTAAATACATTGCATCTGTTTGTAACAAAATTTAAGAGTTGAAACCAAGTATTCATATAACTATTTGTTTACATATCCCACTGTATATGGCTTACTCTATTTTTTATCGTTACTATGTATTTTTATTTGCTCTTTATGCTCCTTGTGTTATTCGGTTGTGGTTACTCTGTAAATCGTTCGTATACCTCCAGGTCATGTTCACGCTATATAAAACTTCTCAAATAAATAAAACAAATACAGTCTTCATAATTGGCCACTGCTTCTGTACAGAATAGTTGTCGGAATGTAGGTCTTTGAAAGCTGGATGCATACTAAAATTTCAAAATAACCTCCGATTTGTTTTGCATAAATTCAAATATGTGGATATCCTAAAAATCTGACATGCATTTGGGCTTATTCAACATTTGTATTGTACTGCACTCTGATTCTTGAATATCCCTCATTCGTTATTACAAAAACTAGGAACAAAAGATCCATCCTATGCTTCTCAAAATTTTAAGTCTCCAAGGAATGGGAAGTCTGTATTTCTGGCATCTGAGCCTATAGACGTATGTGGTAAGCCCATGGCTTGCTTAGAATGAGAAAATGATTTGTACGGCATCTCACAGCCTCCAAATAAGGGTTGTAATAGATGTGTCAGTTAGTCATGCAGGATTACATTAAGTCATGGTTGAGTACAAAGCTACCCCACCTGGGCCACAGTGTCGTGGCCCGTGGGCTTACCTCTTAGCGCTTGACTATCCCTGTACTCTGGCTGCAGGAAGATGAAGGCTTTCTGAAACCAGAAGGGCTGGCAGTGTGCATGGACTATCTGCACCCTTTGGAGTTAGGCTGGATGAGCTATGCAAGACAAATTAATGTACTCATGGTATCTACATATCCCATTAAGCCACGAGACTGTCCAGTTTTGCAAATGGCGGGAGCAATTTTGAAGTCAGAGTATACGTTTCTGGTAGTCCAGAGCATCATTACCATGCAATCGAGATACATTGTTGCTGCAGCCAGGTCCTTCTTGCCAGAGTTAAAGAAAACGGTGGAAACAGTGTTCTGTTTTGCAGGGGGGGGGGGGGGGGGGGGCGTGGTGTTTTTGTTGTTGTTTTTTACATTGGAGTCAGCGAAAGACAGAACTGGATACAGAGAAGTATTCTTAATAATTCAGCGCTGTTTCTGAATTTTATCTTGAATACTAAAGTACCGTTTAGGAGCTGTACTTTAGGGATTATGAACTCACATTTGCACATCATAATATAGGATGGATAGACTCCTCATTTCTTCCCAGGCTATGGTAAAATTCTTTTACATATACATTGCATTGCATTTTATGAACCTGTCACCTTGAAAATCATTTGAATCACAGTGTTTTTTTAAGACCTATGATAGTTTAAAATATTGGGTTGTATACAAATAATGAGGCTAAGCAAAAAAAGGGAACCCACCTATCACATTTAGTGAATATAGTCAAGATTTTGTGGTGCTCTGATCTGAAAGAACAGCCTCCTAGTCTTCTTAACTGGAGTATACCCCCAAATTCGACCGTCCCACCCTTCGTGTTAGTTGGCACTAGCTTGATTTTATTTTCCATTTGCCAATGCTTGATCACTTGCTTCGCAAGCATTGGCAAACGCTGCATGTCTCCCACGATCCGAACTCCCCCTTCAGAGCTGAGGAGACCCGTCCTCTGTTGCTATAGACGCCTCTGCGCTGTTGCTCCACCGCTGTATAGGCTGCCAGCTCCTCAATCTGCCTCTAAACCTCTTACTCATCAGCTGAGAGCCTCATGTCTACCTGGGCACATGAGCTACCGGGAGCCGTTTGTGTTGGTTTTGGCGCTGTTCTGTGGTAATGCTGTGCTGGAAAGAGAGTGGACTCCTTCGTATCCACCTCCCACCAGGGCCAGAGACTGCAGAGAAAGGGGGCAGGTATTGACAACCCTTGTTGCATGCGTCAATACATTCAGTTACTTAGTATAATGGTGATTTCAAGTCAGAAAATGCTAAATGTGGCCCTCGGGCTAAACACACTGCTACTGGGTGCCAGAGACACCTAAAAATCACTGTTCGGCCCCTGGGCACCTGCTAAGCTTTATCCAAACAGTTCTGAAGTACTGTTCACGTGGAATTGAGAAATCTTTTCTTGCATTTCTTTGTCGCACAGCACGTTACAGCGACCTGGTCTGTGTGCAACCCATTAATGAAAGAAAATGTACTTCTGCTGCACATGTTGTGGAGCTGCCTAAGACTGGGGGAATATTGGGAGTCGGTAACGTCTGCACTAAGCCAATATATGGGCTGAGCAATACCCTAAACTGGGAGACCTGCATCCTGCACCTGTATGCAAGCAACAAGCATCTGCGAGTCACCTCCCGGTTTGTGGCGCTAGGGTTGATTGCTGCAAAGAGGCTGATCACAAAAAGATGGCACTCAACAGAACCCCCGCAGAGTGAGCCTGGGAATGCTTGCTGCAGTGCTAGGCCGTGGCAGAGAGCGTAGCGCTGGGAAAGGAAGGACGCATTTGGCCTCCGCAAGATCCCAATTGCCGAAAACTGGGACGCAATATTGCAGGAGCTTCTGAACAATGGGGAGGCCCCGGAGTCCGAAGTAGGTTCAATAGCACATGAGCCACATTGGCGTCCCCTATGCGTAACCTGAAAGGGCCTGTCACCCGCGCGATACCCATGCACTGCACCTGTATGGGAATGCACCAAAAAAGTCAGAGTGCGTGACTTCATGCCCTGCGAAGTACACAAGCCAGCCCCCAAACACCACTGTAGCATAATAATATGCACTTCAGTTGATTAGAGGTGTCCCGCTAGCCCATGCCTCCACCCAGTTGTTCGCAGTTACTCCCAATCCCATCCCAGGATGCTTGTTTCCGGTCCAGGGAAGACCTAGCCTGGCAGTTCAGGCTGGACTGTTCCCATGAGGCACAGGGTCAGACTGATTTTCATATGACCATGTCTTAACTGGGGTGGTGGAGTGAGCTAAAGAATGATGATGGATTAAACCCTGATCAGTTGACTGAAGGTGAGTGTTTGCAATGTTCAACACTCCGTCCATCATCCCCTTTGGTTTTGTAATGTTGATTGTGCCAATAGATTGTATAATGGAAAAAATACAGTAAATGGATTTAAACAAAAAAAAGAGACATTGTACCTGTGGCATAGTTATAACTTGTTTTCAAAAAGTGCCAAAAAAACACATAAATTGTACCTATTTCTGCTGCACGTAAGTTACCAACTGATGCATGTTGTAATAGTGCTTAATGGAAGGTCCTTTCTTTTCATCTGATGAGTGCATATAATGAAAAGCATATCGGGCTTTGTTAGCACTGGAGTCTTAGATGAATATGAAAGGGTTTGATGTCTTCATCTTTCTTTTCTCATCTTTGTCTCTTTCACTTTACTTTTACTCCTAAAGATACTGCTGCTGATTTTTATTTCTACTCATATGTTTAATACTTCCTGTGCTCCCTAACCTCTTAATTTTACTTCTTCCTCTTCCACCTCATATTTGTTCCCACACTTACGTTTTATTATTCCAACATACTCTTGCTACCATTACAACTTATTACGCCTATTTCCTCCTGCTCTCTCTCATTTCTCCGCTTACTCCTATTACGTCTACTTACTGCTATTACTTTTACTACCGTATTTGCCAATGCCCTTATTATTATTAGCTTAGTGTTTGGGTTTGTGTGCGAATGTGTTGGTATATGTTTTGATGCATGTTTGGTATATGCCTTTCCATATGTGTCTATGTAGAATTAAGTATATTTTGGTGTTGATATTGGTCCCTATCATTGAGCAATTTAAGCTGCAGAGATGCAATGAGGGGAGTACAATGGAGGTCCAATATTGCTCCAATATTGCTTTGTGGCTCTTTTACAGGGCTAGGTGGATGGCAATAATGAATTACAAGAGGAATTTAACATTAGTTCTCAGGCAGTGGACCAAGCTAGGATAAACTTGTATATTCCACAGTCCCAGGAAAGTCAGGGAAGGTGGAAGAAGGCATACCATACCATACTGGTGATGTCTTCCCAGTTCCAGGGCTAGATAATGGAGCATGTTTGCAACTCAAGCTGGTGATGAGTACCCCAGGGACAAGTCAGAGAGCATTCCTGTATATGAGTCCTCCAAAGTTACTGTCTCGTAGCAAGGGACGGCAAGAGAAGGAAGGGCAGATGAAAGCCTTGCATTAGAGTGGGTGTGATTCCATGAATATTTAATTCTAAATCCAGTGAAACACTGTCCGAAGACAGATGTTGTGCTGTAAATCTTACGTGGTGATCGCAGTAATATTTTCAGTGTGAAATAGTCATCAGTCTTACTAACACACAACTTTATCACAAATGTTTTAACACTTTAGAACAATGTTATAGTTCCAACTATGCAGTATTAAGTCACCATAGATTATATTGCCACCTATTGCTTGATACAGTGTACATGTTTTCATGCTCAGAGGAATGTTTTGTTCCTTGAAAATAAATATACTCGACACATGTTTGGCATTAACACCAGGTTATTATGCAATAACCGCTTTATTACAGTTAATTTTCTTTCCAGTTACCTATTATCTCTTCGCCCTCGTCCAATTCATTACTTTACAGATGAAACCACCTCTCACGAATAAAGAGCGATGACGTGGCCTGCGCTGACCGCATCATAGTGCAATTTTTAATAACTTTGAGCCATGCAAAACAGATGGGCATTGCCAAGACATATTAACTTTGCCTATGCTTTAAAACCAGCTGCATTATTTATAGCAGCTTCATATATATTTGCAGTCAACCTCTCGGTGCAGTCCCTCTTATGAGTGTCACTCTCTGCTACTACTGCATATTATCGCTACTCCATCCTCATGCCTCTTGTTTTTATTTCAGTGAGGGCCCAGCATTACTGCCAGGCTACTCTTTAAATGACATTGTGTAAACTTTTATATTTTATTTATCTTTCTTAAGTTCCAATCAGCCATCTTGGAAATGTAAAAAAAAATTTCAAATAATGTGCCAAAATGGAAGCCACTCCATGACAGTGTAGGTGCCTACAACGCTGCACAATTCTGGTCCACACAATCACCTTGCCAGAATTCAACACCACTCAACATAATTCCACTCCATATACCACTCAACACAACTCGATTCAGCTCCACAAAATTAAACTCTACTCAGAACCACATAAATACCATTCTATGCACATAGCAACAATCCACACAAATACACACCGCACAATGCCACATAATTCCTATCTGCACAATTTCACTCAAAGCCACACAGTTCCACGCCACTCAATTCAACTATGTATACTTCCATTCCAGACCACATAATTCGACAACACACCACAAACATCCAACCCAGATCCCAGAATTCCACATCATGCCAAATAATTCGACAGCACACAACATAATGAAACTCCACTACATACCACTCCACAACACAAAATACTATTCCACTTAATTGCACTCAAGGAGACACAATCCCACTCCTCGTAGTTCCAGTACGCTCGATACCACATAATTACTATCCACATTATTCCACTGCACACCACGCCTCATAAGTCCACTCCACAAATCCACTCTACAACATACTATTCCACGCCACACAATTCCAATCCACATAATTCCACACTACAAGCATCCACTCCACTCCACTCCTTAACTCATGAGTAAAAGACATTGTCATTAACAGCAACAGCTCTAACTCCAGCAAAAGCGAGACCTATTGGCTTTGCCAATGCTTGTTTATACTTTTAATACTACTATCCAGAGTCCTCTTACTTATTTTACAGGCCTCAAAGATTCCAAGCTAAGTTGGCTATGTTGATGATTGAATCTCAACAGCAGATTGACTTGCCCACTCCGCTCAATGCGTCCTTGGGAACCAGATATAACTTCACCATAATGTTTGTGTGAAATTCAGAGCTGTTGACACCGTAACAGAGTAGCAGAAAGTGCTTTAACATACAGTGTTTAGGTTGGTTTGTCACTTTCAAGTTTCCTGCCTATGGTGCTTCCGCATTTTACTTCAACTGGAAACGTCTCTGATTCAGACTGGACAGTCCATCTATTTGTTTGTAGTTTCAAATAAGTTTTCTTTTCTATCTTAAGGTTGGAGTTCGGGGAAAAGATATTGTTGTCCTCGGAGTTGAGAAAAAGTCTGTGGCCAAACTTCAGGATGAAAGGACTGTGCGGAAGATATGTGCCCTGGATGAAAACGTCTGCATGGCATTTGCAGGTATTGTGGGGAACATTAAATATTTCCATGCCATGTCATTTGATCTGATTCTTTTCTGAATTCTGTTAACGTTTGTTTGCTTCTTTGGGTCTACAAGGTAAATCGTTAACTAGTTACCCTTGAGATACTTGGCGTGAAGTTCAGTATTGTGGGTTACCTCTAAAGTAATGTAGTATCTCCAACCAGTCGATCGCGAGCTACCAGTAGCTCGCAGAAACCTTTAGAGTAGCTCCCAGCCTTGAGTTCATTTTAACTAAGAACCTCAATAAATAAGTGTTGCATGTTTATTTTAAAGTTAAGGAAAGTCTATGTTTATTTATATTCTTACCAGGCAGCAGACAGTAGGGCCTGATAACGAGCATTGCTCAGTCGGATTTGTAGCCCATGTGAGAACAAAATGATGTTTCTGAATGCTTCTAAATGAGACAATTAAAATGAAAAAATCACTAAACTCTTCATTTTAATTTTCTCCCTTTTTAAAGTGTCACATTTATAAACAGTAGCCATCTTGCTCCCAGTGGCTGGAAGGCACAGTGGCTTATTTTTAACTGAAAAATACAGGCATTTTCTTTTCAATGGGAAGCTTTAAGTGAAGAAAAATGTTTCAATGACACGTTGTCTTAATGTTTTCCTCTACTTCTAATTAAGCCAATTTAGTCCTAATGTTTTATGAAGCACGTTTCTTCACTGTAAATTCTTCACATTTAAACAAATGACTGTATTTTCCTGTTATAAATATGCCACCATGTCTACAGGCCACTGAGCGTAATATGTTTGCTGTTTGTAATGGCACTTTGGCATTGGAGAAAATTAAAATGAAATGATGAATTTAATAATGCATATAAACATAAACTAAACTCTTCCATTGAATTTTCTCCCATTTCAAAGTGTGTCACGTCAGCCATCTTCTCCCAGTGGCTGGTAGACACGCTGCCATGTTTATAACTGAAAAATTCAACCTTTTTTTTTTATGGGTGAATTTTAATGTGCAGAAAAATGTTCAATCTGGTGCAGACCAAGGTTCCATCCAGTGTAGAACATTTTTCCATCAAGTACAGAAAAATGTTCCTTGTAATGATCATTTCTGTAGAAAAATGTTCTGCACTTTAAATTCCTCCTATTTTAAAAAAAATGGTTGTATGTTTGTGTTGTACATGTAATGGTGCCACATATGGTGAAAGGTATGTCCTGTGCCACATGTATAAATGACACATGCTCTTAGTCACCAATACACATAAATCCCATTCATTCACACACATGTTCATTCAACCTTACAGATCATGTGCTCACTGACGCACATGGCAGCCCTATCATAGTACCCCTAGTCACAGTGTCTTGTTCAAACTATAGTATCTGGCTCCACGGACATTAGGTTTTAAATTCCAGTGAAGCTGGGCAAGGGTGTGGCTGGAAACAATGCACGAGTTACGACTTTCAGTAGCTCACGATTTTCACTGATCGGAAGTAGCTCTCATTACAGAAAAGGTTGCAGACCCGTGATCTAGTTAATGGTTAGGTTGATTATGTATAGTGAATATTGTGCTAACATGTTAAGAGTTAATATGAGATAATAAAAGGTAAAATAGACAACAATTTATGTACAGATGACTTGAATATGTGGTCTTTACCCCACCATACCTCCCTTAGACATTTGGTTCCCTCTTTACAACACATTTTTTATTTCCTGTGCTGAATGTATTGTAAGAATAAAAGTAACACAGAGTATATCTTTTTTGAAGATGAAAGTGTTTCTGAATATTTTTATTTTTTGTCCGTTCAATGGAAGAAACTCCTTCAATCGCTGCTCGAGACTTCAGTGACATATGTTTGTTACATGTTGCTTAACTGGAGGCGAAGGTTTGGAAAGTGTTGCCATGCTAGTGTTGACATGGAGCTAAGCAAGCGCATCAAATGTGCCTTTTGATTTGTAATCTTCTGAGAAAATTATAACGGTTTATATCCTCATGTTGAGAATGTAAACAAACTTCTGTAGTTCCTTCCCTGGCCACACATCCAAAGTTTATAGTGGAAGAAGCAGGGAGAAGACAAAAAAGGTGGTGGGGGAAATAAAGTGACGCTTCTTGTTTTAAATACCTTAAGCATGTTTGCGCTCCGATGCAGAAAAGCTTACTAAACAGAATTACTCCACACTTGACATGAAAGCCGAACTTTACTCAAAGAAGTGCTTTTGTTTTGTTTGGTGTAAATCTGTCAGGTAATTTTTGAAAAATTAGCCTGAAAGGGTTAAACGTAGAGATGTCTGGACCATTGTCCACGCATGTTTCACTAAGCCCACCTCCAGGACCACCCAAGGACTAATTTTCGAAAATATACATATCTGATTAGAGGGGGGGAGCTTTTTCTCTGCTTATCCATTTAGGGTTGGCTGTTGATTTTCGGTCCACAACGTAGAAAAATCTGTTGTGGCCACATTACATGAATCAGTCCTAAATTCCTGAAATACAAAAGTGAAAGCACCATAACAGGACAGGGGTTAGCATCCACTGACACCCTTATATCAAAATTGGGGGGAAAAGGTAAATTTGGTCCTGGGGTTCGCAGACTAACGTACAGCTCCAAGGTCCATGACCCTCATCAAAACCTCTTTGATCTAGGTTGGACCTCTTGACGTGTTTGTGGGGGTGAGGGGCCCAAAATGTCCTATGAACATGTGCGGATTTGCAGACCCAAACTGAAGTTGATGTACCAACCTGCCCCACTCCCTCCCCCCCCCCCCCTTTTTAAAAATTTGTATTAATAAAAAAGAGGCCTGCCTCCTCTCGTCAAGCCAAAGGCTGTACACCATGCGGCGTGAGTGCACACAATAGGTTTGGTACGTGACCTCACTTGGTAGGGTTTTCTATCTTAGAAGTTGGATGTACTTGTAATGATAGTTTAAAAAACCCACAGATATTCTATGCAAACAATATGGATAAAAAGACTTTGTGGTTAGTTTTGTGTATAACACATGCTTCATAACCCAATCTTCACTTAAACACAGTTAAAGAACAATTGGGAGGAGGAGGGGGGAGATATGAAACCCTCAAGTCATGATTAGCTTTGCAATCCGGAGCTCTGACACCAAAGGCTGTTCTTATGCCTTCTCAATATTTATACTATTGAGTAACCACACCAAAGAGCAGAATGTAACTAAATGGCATTCTGCCACTACAACTCATCCAGGTGTAAAACGCATTACAGCAAAGTTTTAACAATGCGTTTACCAATACGGTGAGGTCTCTTAAAACGCATTACAATTACAACACATTTTTTAGGGAAAGTACTTTAGGGATGGGTAGTATATGATTTAGTGATGTGTAGTGTATAGGTGCAGTAAACGGTCTTTAAGGTTAGGGAATGATGGTGCAGAGGAGTAGTAAGGGATTTAGAGGTCTCATGGTTGGGTGGTGCAAAGAATGTCTAACCATTTAATTTACCCAATCCAGCAAAATGTCTACATCGTAAGCAAACAAAAGTTATAAGGCACCCCTTTATTAAGCAAAAGAAAAGGCTTCCTCACAAATGAGAGAGAAAGGTGTCACCTGCCCGATGATAATACTGGAGCGTAGTCACGGCTCAGAAATGATAACAAACAACAAAGCTAAATACAACCTCAGAGAGAATGTGACACAAAATAAATGCAAAGAATGTAATACAGATGAGCAAAATTTATTAGGAATACAATAAATATACTGAATTCAATTTAGCAAGAAATATATCAACCAGCAAAATAAGCAAAATAAACAATCTTAACATAAATATATAGTGTGCTGTACAAAAAAGTTTTTTCAAAAATGACAAAAGGATTCTCTGATTACTTCTTAGGCCATTATCAAGTCAGTGAACAAATGAAGATATTTCATCTCTACACAGAGATATCAACAGAAAAAAACGAATCCCAAACGCAACCACAGAAGCTCTCATTCGTCTAGCTATTCAAACAGTCAAGCCAACTCACATCCAGCATTCACACAATAAATATATATACACAAATGCAAAAGAAAAAGGGTGGAGCAGAGACCACAAGGAAAATTATATTGGAATGGGCAGTAATACATAAACATTCGCTGGAAGTCTTTGCCCAAAGTTCTCGGTCTTGCACGGTGCAGACGCGCGTTTCGGTGCTAAGGCTACCTAGTAGCCACCACCTTCCTCAGGGCACTGAAAATACAAATCTCTGTAGTTAAGTGACACAATTGGGGGAAAATAACAAGGCAGAACATTAACAATTTATATATGCAGAATTTCAATAAATGGCATGGATCCCAAATCCGGTATATTTTGTGTACGAACGTTCCATCAAAGTGTAAATCAGGGAAGATAAATGCCTAGGGTGCAATCCGGATATAGCGTGAAACGCATACAGCTGATAAAAATATCCAGACAAGCAACGTGGCCAGTGGCTCAAGTAAAATAAACAAGAGGCTTCATCCGGACGGAAACACAGAAACTACTGGTTCCAAAGTCTTGAAGATGAAGAAATCCTAGACCACAGCAGAAGTGAGCGCAGAGGCTCCTAGTTCGATTCAGGATGTAGAACCCCAAGCACAAATCAAGTATGGGGGCTCAGAAATGGAGTCATGTAGGTTCGAGAAATCTTATGAAATAAGCGTCGTAATCCTAAGGTGGCGCACGGCTGGGCGAAGACTGCAAGAGGAGTCCGTCGGTCCCCGGGGAAATCAATGGGAAATCCTCCAAAGGATGGCGATCGAAAGCAATCAGCGTCCCAGGCTCCAAACAAAGGTCAATAGCGTCCATAGGGTCAAAAGGAAATACATATACCCCTTTATTAGTCTCTTACCGAGTGGTCACCCTTCTACAAACTAGCAGTGGTTACTGATTGGTTTCCCCCTTTACTTCTTTTCAGACAGGCCACACCAGTCTTCCACTGTCCTGAGGCAGCCTGACCATTCTTTTTTTTTTTTTATAATTCTTTTTATTAATGCACACAAAATAAAATCAAATACACATACAAAAAATAAATACACTGGGTTGCATCTTAACAAGCATTACATGCAAAGACGTCCTCTTGATCAAAGAAAACAACAAAAATAACAACCTACGGGTTCAAGGATCTACCGACAATGCTGGATCATCCGGCATGACAGGGGGAGCTTATATATCACCCCTATGCACATTCCAGGGCCCCCAAATCTTACCCTATTTCTTGGGTCTCCCTCTGGCCACATACACCGCCCGCTCTCTAAACCTACACCAATCCAGGTCTTCCATCCATTTCCCAATAGTAGGCGGCTGATTCGCCCCCCATAATTGAGCGATATTACGCTTGGCAATACCGTACACCAACGTGGCCCACACCTTTCCATGGGACGTGAGGTCAGTTGGATCCCAAACATTCAGGAGACACCGCCGGGCCTCCAACTCAAAGCACACTCCCCACACCTCGCGTACCTTGGCATGAATAGCGGACCAATACCCCCGAAAAAGAACACAGTCCCATAGCATATGAAAAAACGTTCCAGCCTCGCCACGTCCTCTCTTGCACACGTCGCTCGCAGCCAAACCCATTCGTGGGCCGGTAACATAGCAGCGATGGAGGATCTTTAATTGAACCAGCCGGAGTCTCATTTGAATTGCAACTACCCTTGGGGAGGCCACAGCCTCCCTCCAGTCTTCATCATCCAGGATCAGTCCATCAGTCTCTAAGAACCACTAAGGGTTCCTCCGTGTGATTAACTAGTCTTTTTATAAATCAGGGAGATCGTCTTTGTTGGAAGATGACCGTCCAACACTCGATCCTCCAGTGGGGAAGCCTCCGGGAGGGTCACTTCCTGGGGAATACCGGCAAGCAGCGCATGCCTAATCTGGAGGTAACAAAACCTCTCACTCTCTTGCAGTTGATACCGTTCCTGCAAAGTTTTAAACGGGAGGATTCCATCTTTACCCCAGAGATCTCCTACTCTGGAAATCCCAATGAGGTCCCATTTGTCAAAACCCTTAGCCTTCCATAAACTCCCAAGGCGTTCAGAGTTCCAGAGAGGTGTAGGCAGTGCGATCTTCCCCTCCTATTTAAGGGAGTGGGTAGCCTCGTACCAGACCTGAACAGCAACCGCCGTTGGCCCCACCAGGGAAAAACGCCCACGCCTAGCATACAGTGCCCTAGTACTGTATGCGGGCATAAAACCTGACTGATCCGGGTGAATCGGTGCTGTGATGACCTTTACTAGGTGGGTCGCCAGCAGTTTTGCGAAGTCTTTTGGCTCTGCATTCAACAAGGAGATCGGCCGGTATTAAGAACACATCATCTTTGGCTTGCCCTCCTTGTGCAGGACTATGATGTTCGCAACTCGCTGATCGTACGGAAGCTGACCCCACTCCCGACTCTCCACAAACCTATATCTCTAACGAAGGGAGCCAACTTATTCGCGTTTACTTTGTAAAGCTCAACTGGGAGCCCATTCGGGCCAGAGGCCTTACCAGAACGAACCCCTCTAATCGCCTGCGCCACTTCGTCATTTGTAAGTGGAGAGTCCAAGAATTCCTTGTCCTCATCCGATAGAGTGGGCATCGGAATGTCCCGAATCAAGTCCGCATTCTCGGACTCCGAGTATTTACATTCGGCCGCATACACCTTCTTATAATAGCCAGCAAACGCGTCCACAATCTCCTACGGATTTGTGATTTAATCCGAACCTATGGGCTGCAGCTCCGGTACCAACCGCGACGCCCATTCCTCTTTCTCCAACCAAGCAATCGGCTTCCCGGCCTTCTCCCCATGTTCGTACACCCTACTCTCTGGGTATCTGCTAATTGTGACCTCGCATTATCTCGGGCCAGGCTCCGATATTCATCCTTAATGAGGCGCAAGCGATGCAGCCCTCCGGATTGGAAACAAGCGACGCCTCCCACTCCAGCGCAAGCAACTCTGATTCCACCCTATCAACCTCGGCACGCCCCTCCTTCTTTCCGGAAATATACGATAACAGTTCCCCTCCTAAGGACAGTTTTGTACGCTTCCCATAGGGAACATTTGGAGACCTCCGAGTCGACGTTCTCTCGAATATTTATTAGCCACACGCACCTTCTCCTTCCTGACCGCCAGGTCTCGGAACCGCCAAGTGCTAATAGGTGCGACCCTGGCCACATCACGCCCTCCAAGGTCTAAACTAATCCAGACAGGTGAGTGATCTGAAACCCCCCTAGCCAAATGCCGTACCTCCCGGAGCCACACAGCCTGAGCCGCGGCACCAATATATAGTCTATCCTGGAAAGGGATTTGTGCGCAGTCGAAACATGAGTGTATTGAGAATCACCGGGGTTTCTAAGCCTCCAACCACCAACCAGACCAACGGTTTCCACAAAATCAGCCAACCTCCTCCGGGACGGCAACAACTCCAGAGCCGGGCACCTATCAACCTTCCCATCCATAACTGCATTGTAATGGCCACCAACAATCAGCAACCAAACAGGCAACGTCAAAAAAATCTTGCACAGATCGTGAAATGTATCAGTCTGAAGGGCCGGAGGAACATAGACAGACAAAGGTTACAGTTCTTCCCTCCTACAACCCCGAATGCCAGCATATCTACCCCTATTATCGGTCCATGTGGCCTGTATGGTCAACGGAAAGGTGTTCTTAATCAAAATCCCAACCCCCCTCAACCCTGTCGTAAAACCAGCATGGGCAACCAACTTATAGCCCCCTCTGTGAAGAGCCATGCACCGCTTTCCCATAAGGTGAGTTTCCTGCAATAACACCTCATCTGGGGAGTGTCTCCTAATCAACTGGCCAACCATACCCCTCTTGATCTTATCCCCCAGCCCATTCACATTCCAACTCAAGGCGGAGATCCCGACCACCCCTTTAACGGAGGACATCTACATTACAAAAAGGGACAGGATAGCTTGATGGCACCCAGTGTAAATTTAAAATTAAACAACATACAATAAAACAAACAGACCCCAAACAACCCCCACCATCCCCCCTCCCTGCACCCCTGCATACAGCTCGCACACGTCCCCAACTAGCAGTGTGCCTGTCACTCCCAACTAATCTACAAAAATCTAAAATTAGAAAACAGAGGAGGGCCTATGCACTGGCTCAACAGCACCCCTCCCCCCCTTCCCCAACACTCTTTTCCTCCCTGGTTTCAGAAAACATCTTAAGAACAATACATAACAAGTCCAGGGAAAATCCAAACGCCAGCACCCGCTGAGACAGCCCCATAACAATACTCAAGGCCCCCAGTCGATCTCATGGCATACCAAGTCATTGTTCTTCTGTTTCCTCCCGATCACGCGACTCCTGGTCCGGCCGCTGAACACTATCCAACCAGTCTGCAGCCACGTCAGGATTGTCAAAAAACCAGGCCTTCCCATCAAGTTCCACCCAGAGGCCAGCGGGAAACATCATGGCGTACCTCATACCTCTGTCTCTTTCAGTTTTTTCTTAATCAGCAAGAACCTCTGTCTTTGCTTCTGCACCGCCTGAGTGAAGTCTGGGAAGAACAGGAGAGTCGCATTCTCGAATTTCAGAGGATCCGCCGCACGAGCCGCCTGCAGGATAGCGTCCCTGTCACAGAAGTTAAGGACTCGAGCGATTATCGGTCTAGGATTAGCCCCAACACGAGGCCTACCACCCAGAACTCTATGTGCTCGCTCCATCGTAAAAATCTTACTGAGGCCCTTAGGTTTAAAATAATTAAGGATGAGGTTCTCCACAAACAGGATGCAGACATTATTGCGTCGAGCGCGCCCTTCATATTCATCAAGCCGATGATCCGTAGATTCCCTAGAGGACCTAAGATCACGCACCTCCTGCTGCAGCTGGTTCACCCCATTGATAAGGCTAGTTGTTTTAACCTCCAACGCTTTAACCTTCTCATTTGCCTTCGAGAGAACCGCCCTAATCAAACCCATTTAAAGCGAGACAGTATCCAGCTTGGTATCGAGAGTCTCCATCTTCTGACCCAAGGACGTCCGGACCCTAGTGATGGTCGCCATAAGATCTTTCAAGGTCGCCCCCCCCCCCCCCTCCCCCCACCAGCTTGATCATCAGAGCTTCCAACTGGACCCTTCTTAGAGTCAAGCGGCGACCCTTTTGGTAGGGCCTATCTGTCTAGCTTGTTGGACTTCACCTGCATGGCACCCCTGGTGGCCTTGGGCAACTGCTTTTCCGTATCTGTTTTTGTCGCCATCCTTCCCCGATCAAGGCGTCCCACGTCTCAATCCGCAATCAATTGTAAAATTGCCCAGTACCACACCGGGCCCAGCCTGAGAATCAGGAGCCCTTCGCCCCCCACGGAGCAGCCACAAATCAGGGAACAAGAGCGGGCATATCAGTAGCCCCAACCACCAGGAAAGGATCCCTACAGGTCCAGACGGGGCACAACACGGCCCCAGCAGCCGGAAGGAAGAAGACCTCCAATAGTAAAGGACAGTCAGGCTTGAAGTTGCACCCCATCCAGGCCTTTCCGCAGACTCCCGGGCTCAGCGTTATCCCCTCAGGCCCCCTGGAGGACCGGGGGAGACCACCACCAATTCGCTCCCCACAGTGAATCCACAGCTCACCCGAGGGGGACAGGCCGAGTCCCCGCTGGGCGTCAGAATCCAGCACCGGCTGTAAGATGCGGGCGGGTGAGTCAATTATAAGGCGCCCGGAATCCGGGATCAGGCCGCTCCAGCACAGTTGTCAGGCACCCCCGTGGCTCGGGGGAGGGGGGGGCGGAGTCACCAGCAAGGCACAAGCGGTAAAGCGGCCGCTGTTGACTCACTATGGCCGGGGGTCGCGGGAACTCTAGGCCCCGGAGTCCGGCAGCTGCAGTCCGCAAAATGGAGAGTGGTGCATCGCGGCCGCCAGGGCACGCAGAAGGACCGGGGTGCTCCCAACAGGCTCCGCTGAAGTTCCCCCACCCAAAAATCGGGTCTAGGGACAGGATGATGCGCAGGATATCGAGTCAGGGAAAGACGGGCGGCCGGAGCCGGTCTTCACGCGTCCATCTTGGGTGCTGGCTCGGCTCCTCCCCCCAGCCTGACCATTCGTAATGGGGTCGAAACGTATGAACACTTGTCAACGGGGGTAAAAGGAGGATCTACAATTAAGCCCTTGGGAAAGGCTTACCACATATGGTTCCCTTTGTCTGGCAGTGCTGGTATACCCCCTGTTTCTTTGAACTATGAAAGGACATATAAATGGTCCACACATCAGTGTTAACCCATGAACTGAGAAATTCATTATGTATAGCCTGTAAAAAAGTATTCATTGAGTGATATTTCTTTGTTGCACGTTTATGCACACATTGGTGACAGCTTACATTATTTTTATTTGAAAAAAGTTTTGTATGCTCTGTCACATGTGATGTCATAAGAGTATATACAATGTCGATTTGTGATTGGTCTTGGGGAAAAAAAGATTAATTCTCATTTGGTAGATCAATTGAATTATTGCTTTGATCTTCATTGTTAATCATGATAATTTCTTGGTGTGCATATTGCTATAGTCCTCCAACCTCATGGCGGGGTGGGGGAGGTGCTCACCCAACCCACCCCACCCCACCCCTTCTCCCCACCTGGAGTTCAGTTCTGGAGGTTATAATGATGGCCATTTGGTTTTGGAATTTTTTGAAAAATACACATTTGTATGTTTTTCAAATATATGGGCTAGCAAAGGTACCTCTAGACCTCTGGGTATAGGGAAAGGCAGGTTGAAATTCTCAGTACATGGTGGTTCGAATGTGTATATTTGTGGCACTCATGGTTATGTTTCTGCTTCAGGACTCACAGCTGATGCCAGAATAGTGATAAACCGAGCTCGTGTTGAGTGCCAGAGTCACCGGCTGACCGTAGAAGATCCAGTGACTGTGGAGTACATCACACGTTACATCGCCAGTCTGAAGCAGGTTAGAATGGAGCAATGACCCACCACTGTCCGTGTTGGATTTGTGTGCATGACAAACTACTGGGGATGTGGATAGTGCTTGAGATTACATTTTAAAACCAGTGTGAAGGAGACCATTAAAGGTAGTTAGTCTTTAAGTTAAACATTTGCACCATGTGTAATTCATCATCTGTTTAAATTTGCATTTTAAGCCTGTCTTTAGATTTAGAAATATTTACTATTGAAAATGAGAAGGTGTTGTTTAAAATCATTCTGTTATTATGTGTTGGTAAAATCATTCCTAAAGCTGCCTTTGTGGGTTAATGCAATATTCTTCCATTATTGGAATAAGTGGGTAATATTATTACATATAAAGGTTTTGTATTAAGCTATTGTCCAGAGATTTTCCACAGAGGAGAGCAGACAATCTGAAGGAGTAAACGGATTGTAGGCAGTCATTGGCTTATAGCTAGTCTGCCCTTTGCTGTAACTAAGTGAGTGAGGGACACAGAGAGTTGTTTCATATTCCATGTGCATGAGCCATGAAGGAATGTTTTTGTGTTTTTGAGTTGTGATTTTGTTTATCCCCCAATCGGGCACCAGAACTCATTTCAATATATTCATATGTTATCATTAATTGTTCGCTTCTAATTTAGATGTGTACCCTTTTACTTAAAAAACCTCCCTTGTGGTGCCATCTGCGCAAAGGATTCCTAGGTTGGGCCCCTCTAGTTTAACTAGTATCGCTGTCTGGGCCTAGCAAGCCTTACGTTTCCTTTTTTGTTTGGCAGCGCTACACCCAGAGTAATGGCCGCAGACCATTTGGCATATCCGCCCTTATTGTGGGCTTTGACTTTGATGGGACTCCGAGACTCTACCAGACAGATCCTTCTGGTACTTACCACGCCTGGAAGGTGAGTGGTGTCCCTCTTGTGTATTTGAATTTTCAAACTCAATTGTCATGTTAATTCGTTTTAAATAACGTTGAGATTTTAGACCAATTTCAGGGACAGGAGAATCCAGTCAGTGTATCTCGCTCATCTTTGTTTTATTTGTTTTCTATGCCTGCTAAAGTTAGGCAGTCTGAGAATCGTGGGATAAATTGTGCATAAAATCATGGCCGGATCTTTCCACCATACGCTGTTGCCTGTACTAAGTGCACGACATATGAAATTTTGAAACTGAGACAAGGCCATTTCAGTGTAGCAAAGTACTAACTGAACAAATCTCAACTGTTATTGCATCTTATTCCAATCTTGTGACATATGAGAAGTGTATTTCCTGTTTTCTAGCTATGAATATTCTGCTTTCCATTCAAGAGTGAAAGGCATATCTTGTTTTGGAACAAAAGACGGGGGAGTATTTTCACTAAACAAAAAGTAAACATTACTTGCCCCACTGTCATTTATTTCAGGCTAATGCCATTGGCAGAGGAGCCAAGTCCGTACGTGAATTTCTGGAGAAAAACTATACAGATGAAGCTAATGAAACAGATGACCTAACAATTAAACTAGTTATCAAGGCCCTTCTGGAGGTGAGTATAGTGCTCGAGTGGTTTGTGTTACACTTTGTGCTACGAGAATAAATGTGATCCAAGCCTTCACCGTTGACTTCCAAGCAGTTTAGTAGTAAAAGTTACCAACATGAAGGCTGAACATTTTTTTGAAGAGATGATTAAACTGCTTATATAATATGCGGTTTACTCAGAATTTAGACATATTTTCGTGGCTTATGGAGTAAATTTATAAATACAGATCAATCCCACAAATTAGGGGTAAAAGACTGATTTTACACGTAACACTGGGTAGAACAATACCGGCAGTAGAAGCTAGTGCTGTATCGCCATAAGTGCTTGAAGCAGAAGTTACCAGCATTATGGCATGTCAAATAGAAGTTCCATTGCTCGCAATCGTTTTAATCCTTCAAATACCCGCTCTTACTTCAAGATCTGATGATGAGTAGTTCTGTAAAACTGGTCCTATCCAGAGCAGTTTTATATGCTACTTTGTGTGTAAAGATGTCCTAGTCCAGGGGTGATTCTACAGAGGGTTCGGTATTTTATTCTATGGCATCCAGTGCATAATTTGCATTTGACAAGTAAGGTGCATTGACATAATACTTAATATTGCATTGCATTGATCTGCTGCCGCCTTGGGTGAGACATGAGTGGATTTCCCACTTCAGGTGAAAAAATAAAAGTAAGAGTTACTGCTGACAAAGTTAGGACTTAGTGAGTGGTTTCATAGTGAACACTGGCAAGGAACACTTCAGATTTTCTTCTGGTCAAAAGGTAGGAGCTCAGTTTTGCCTGTATTTAATTTGAACCACTGACTGCGCATCACACACAGATGGGAGCTACTAAAAGTGACATCTGGCTCTGGAGTTTACAGCTTTCTCAGTATGTTGTTTTGAATGCTAATAAATAACCTAAAAAGGTTTTGAGTATTATTTTAGCAAATCTTTTAACATGGGGTGTTGCTGCTGCAGGCAATTGCTGTGCTCTAGTGTTTACATGTCATGCTGATTTATTGTTGTTTTAGTAGAACTATGTATAGTGCTCAGTATTTGACCAGCTGCTGTCTAACATTATTTTTGCCATTGGTGTCTAAAAGTACACTTTTTGAGTGAAACCTATGCATTTGGGTTTTTGAAAGGACAGATATCCTAGGATAACAAATGATTGGAGATCTTGAGCTTCAAGAGCCAGGTGAAATGTTGAATTGCTGAAATTAGTGTTAATATTGATACCAATGATACATTGAACCTTGCACTTCGTTAGTCTTGTTTGCTTTGATTGTAGGTTGTACAATCTGGAGGCAAAAATATCGAGCTTGCAGTTATGAGACGAAATCGGCCACTAAAGGTAAAAACAAAATAGACTATTACCTGCTTATATATTTCTTCTGCATAGTCTTCAATACAAGTGCAACAAAAATGGAATTGGTGCGCTGATGCTGCATTAAAGATTAGTCATGAATTTAATCTCATAGTCTTCTACAAACATAATGTTACTAAATTACTTGAAATTGATTTTTTAATTTCCTGTTTCATCTCTGCAGTGGCAGATTGGCCTAAATTTGTGTGACCGACCGCAACCACTAGTTCGGAACCACCACATCTTTAGTCTTCATAGATGGATCAAAGAAAGACCATTCCATTCTTTACTTCTCTTTCCCCATGCACATGTGCATAATCTTGAATCCTTCACTTCTGCTCTCCAAACCCACCAGTCTCTCTCTCTCCCGTGCACCATTGCGTTCTAAATAGATTTTCACTTTTAGATCATGCCAAACAAAGTCATTTTCGTATGTAATGTTCAATGTTTGACATATGAAAGCAAGGGCCAGCATAGACATAGATGTTTTTATATTTTATATATTACCAGAATGACCCCTTACAGTTGCCTCAAAACTCTATGCAACTCCCTAAATGTACATCCGTACAACATAATTCTGAAACTTGACAAATACAGACCTCCGCAGTAAGAGGAGCGAGTGTTAGTGAATGAGGTTGCTCAAGTAATGAGGTTTCAGGATTCCTTAAACTTTCTAAAAATTCTATAAAATATGCTGACATAAAAAGCACCCTTGTAAGAAATTGGATTATTGATTGAACTGGGTGGGAGCCTCAGTCACACAACAACCACAGTCCTTCTTAGGGTGAACAACAAAAGTCACAACATAACCTATGCTTAACTCTATGGTAGTTGGCAGAGAAGCAGTCAGGCTTATCTTAGAGGCAATGTGTAAAGCATTTACAGACCCTGTACATGATGTATGTAGTTAGTTACACTGCATTATGAGAGTAAACACTGTTTACACAAAGTTGCATGTCAGGCTTTGTGGGAATTCGCTCCAGTACAGGTCTTTCTGCCGGAATTCTCCTTTGCCCCCAATGGGACGAGACATAGGGTATATGATAAGGACTATTGTGCTGGAAAGCTGTAGCCGTGCTACTGTATTAAGTCCAAAACGTTAGGCGCTATTGATGACTTGAGCACAGAGAACAGAACATCATGTTATGTATTCCAGGCAAACTTGTACAAAATGTGCAAACTAACTCCAAAGAAGGCTCACTGAGTAACAAACATGTACAGAGTATTGCTAAAATAATGTTATGAAAACAAATGTATTGTGTGTCTGTGCAAAGCAGCAGCAGCAGCCTAAAACATCTAATACTCAAAACTAAGGGAGAACCAAAGTGGGCCCAAAAGGGAAATCACTACAGTTGCTGTAACTTCATGTTTGTGATCGTCACAGGCTGTTGTTGCTGTAGAGCGAGGTGCAGGTTTCACATTGCCGGTTGGTCGCTGTTGCGGAGAGCAGGTTTCACAAGAGATTTGCATTGGTGGTAGTCGCAGATGAGATTCTTGGCACAAACCGGCCTGGTTGCAAGAAGTCCAGACTTTAGGGTTTTCACCTTTTTTTTCAGGAGGAGCTACCACTGATACCACCCAGGGGTCCAGGTCCTGGGGGCACCTCTTGGGTATCAGGACTCACTCCAGCAGAGGGCAGTAGCATGGCTCAGGCTGGTCCAGTTGCAGCAGGGCGGCTGGGCAGTTGCCGGGAGGCCACTAAAGCAGTGCATTAATTTTTCTTAAAGAAACTAAGCAGTGTACCCCTTCAATAGTTTTAAAAGTAGTTATGGAAATAATACTGTTCTTTTTACTCTGTTGCACTCACGTTCACTTTTAAAAGGTTAGGGAACAGTAAATATCCAGATGTTCGAAAAGTACTGTAGTTCCTGCTCTGGTGTTGCAAGTGTCCCATCACTTTGGGCAGTATTGGAACGCCCACTCCAGCCCCAGAGAATCAAAGAAAGATCCATTGGCACCAGGTTCACCACCATCTACTCAAGATGTTCTTCCACAGGATTATCCTCCTCTGTGGAAACCTAGATGGGAAAGTCACCTTTTACACTGCCCCAGCTGCCTCATCCTTCTGTGAAACATCAACATCATTCGTTGGATCGCTGGCGAGAGTGTTATAGAAGGAAATTAATGAATGAAATTCTTTATTGTTTAAGTTAATTAAAACCATAACAATTTCGATGAAATTCAACAATCCGTAGAGGAAAATATTATATACGTATTAAAATCATTCATTGTCATTAATAGGGTTTATAGCTTTTGATAAAATCATATCAAGACGGTATTGTCAGTAATGTTATATACGTGTTAGATTTGCTGATGATCCGCCAGAAAAACCAATTACCAGTAAATAAAACTGTATTAAGCAGTGCATCAAAAATATTCCTCACTTTGATAAAATACCATTGAAATATATTTCAAGTTAATTTCTCATATAAAAGAAGAAATTTTACCAATTTACAATTAAGTTGCGGGTCATTTGGATCAAGACCCCTTATTATGGCGGATCTACAAGTTCGTATGTCCCTGGCATTAAAAGGATTTTTTAACAGTAAAAGACGATTTAATTTTAAAACTGGACATATACAGATCAGATTTAAAAAATCCTGCTTCGGAGCATCACATAAAGTGCATAACATCGGGCCACTATGTTTCCAGTGTGGTTGATCAGCATTAGTCGGTAGTGCCCCAAGACGTATTGCTAGCAGTTTCCTTTTTAAATGAATAGAGTATTCTGGCGAGAGTGGATCCTTTGGAGACACTTCACCATGTTTCTAGAGTTCTTAGCCAGAGGCGGAGCACAAGTCATTATTCCGCTAAAAGCTCCTCTCTGGGCTGTTTCTGTAATTAGAGACTCTACCCACTCTCTTTGCAACTAGGCCTTTATTTCACCTTGTATCCGGTCTCTTAGGAGCAACCAGAAAAAGCGTTTTCAACTCCAAAAACAAAGGCTGCAACACATTGTCTTTTAAAAATATATATTACATAGTGGTAGTCGCCACGGTATAGTTATAGGCGTCTTCACCAAACTTTCCAAAAAAAACAAATTCACTTCAGCCTCTTCCTGGAGTTTTGGGGTTATCTGTCTAGCGGGCGCAGAGTAGAATGTGGGGAGGGTCCCAAAAGCCTATTTCCCCATGTATTTGCCATAGACTTATTTTAAAAAGCAGTACTGCAAAAACAGCTAAACAAAATTAAACTGAAGTTGGCAGGAAGCTTGACCTTGGCATTCAGATTGAGCTTTTTGTGATTTGGTGTAAATCCGTTCAGTAGTTTTTGAAAAATGAAGTTATATAAATATTTGTAGATCTGGTTTGTTGGGTCCACAAGATTAATTTAATTGTCAGCAACATGAGCAAGTTATTGCTGGCAGCCATTTCAGGACACACTGTAGGAAGCTGGGACTATATATGATATACCACTAAGTGGTTATAGCTTGCACAGAGGCCAGAGATTCCTCTGGAAGTGTACAGGGCTCAACGTAAATCTACAGTGCTCTTAGTGGTCGTGTGGACAAGCAGCCTTAGGCCTAACACAGATAAGTGTAAGACCTGTATTGCACACAAATGGCCAATAACTGACACCCGACTCAATAAGGAGATCTACACAAATTTTAGAAAAATAAGCTTTGTTTCAAATACAGCTTCGGGCACCCAATGCGGCCTGAGCAACTCCACTGGAATCTTTGAGAGGAGGCAGAGCCCCATCCGGGGAGCATATTCCCAACTTACGCATGGTGCTCAGTGACCCAGCCCCATGCTGTCTCCGGAGAGTCGAAGAGGTAAGATTTGGAGTTATTTAAAGTTTTGTGGGGTATAGGAGCATATGTTGAAGTTTCATGGTTCTCAGCTTCTGCTTAACCGTCTCATAGCAGCGTTGTCATTGCTGAACCTGGCTCATGTAGTCTAGGAAAATCATGATTCATGTGGATTGAAACAATAATTCCACTTTCACCCGGCCCCCAGGTGAGCTCTCTCTTCCATGAAGTAGGTTGAGAGAATTAGTCTGTAGGCATCTAGGATGTCAACCATTTTTCCAAGAATCCTTCGGGTCAGAGCCCTTCAATCCCTCCAGTAACCTACCCCAGTATGATTGTTCCTTCTGACCCTGTTCTCTGTGTCTACTGCCCTGTCCAGTGGTGCCTTGAAGGTAGTTACTAGGTGAAGGACCTTGGATTGAGGATCTCAGATTATGTCCTCCAGTTCTGAGATTTGCTCATCAACCTCCGAGATTCGGTCACCCACGTTATGGATATGTTGGCGGTGCACAGTGACCTCAACACTCACTTCTCCGATCTTGGTCTCCAGGGCTGTCCAGGAAGCCTGGAAGGCTTTTAGGATTGTCCCAGTGTCTGTGGGTTCGGCCATTAAATCCTTATCCGCGAAGAACCACATACTTCTGATACCAGAGCCATGAGGTTGTCTATCCTGGATGGTGCCTTCTAGGAGGATGGTTTCTCAGCCCATGTCGACCGAATAAAGTTGGTGGCCAAACCTTACCAGAGCCATGAGGTTGTCTATCCTGGATGGTGCCTTCTAGGAGGATGGTTTCTCAACCCATGGCGACCGAATAAAGTTGGTGGCCAAACCTGCGCACCACAGCCCCAAGAGAGCACAGCTGGCAGCACGTGCAGTCTGCTTCCCAGAGTTTACAGTCTTGGGGCATGAGCGGACAACAGATTAATAGACCTGGGAAAAGGAAGTCACCGCTCCCAATCCTGTACGTTGGACAAATTGAAGACTGAGTAAGCCGGAGATTCCAGAAGGCTAGTGGCGGCTCCTCCGCTAAGGCGGACAAGCATTGCCCCCACTGCTCACGGAGCAATGTAAAATAAAAAATAAAATTATAATAACGGAAGGTATTTTATTTTTAGTATCGTCACAGGCGAGCTTGGCTCCCCTGACATCAGGTAGGAGGAGTGGTTGCTGCACTCTAAAGTGCGCATGATGCTTTGTCCGGCCGTCCTGACCAAAGCGTCATGAGCACTTTGCATCTTCTCCACACAAGCTGCATTACAGACTAGGTAGAGAACATGGCCAGGCCCCTAGCCCCCTGTCTGAGCACCGAACCATGGCACTCAGACCAATCACAACGCTGCATTGCAGTGTTGTTATAGGCTGTGGGGAGCCTGGGTGCTTCGTGGAAGAGACAAGACGTGGAGAGATCAGGTAAGTGAATTTTTGTTTGTCCAGCTCCCAACCCAACACCCCCTGCCCCACCACCCCTGTACCTTCCACCACTGCAGGAGGCAATCACCATTGGGATCTGCAAGGGGTCATAGGATGTAGCGGTGACAAATGGTACCCCAGAGTGAAGGTGGGGCATATAGGAGAGGCACACACTCCAGTGAGGCCCACTCCTTCACAGACCAGAGTAGGCGGCGGTGGCCCGTTCCAGCTTTTTCCTCTTCAAAAGCATCCACCAACAGGCCTCTGTGTCGCCCCACCCAGATTGATCAGTTCTTTTGCGGTGGCCCCCACAGCAGCACTTACAATATCCACCAGGCAGAGTCATGGGCTAGTCCAACGGAATCTCCTCGGGTGCCCCTGCATGTCCAGCAGACAGTTTGTGCCTCACCTCCATGCGGCACCTCCATGTCCCAGGCAATGGCCCTTCCTTTCATGGGTTCCTTCAGTTGATCCTCTCCTGCGTCTTCTCTTGTGTTGGCAAAAGTTCCAGGAGGGGCCACCATCAAGGGACCTCCAACTATCCCAGCTCACCCTTTCAAACTTGTTTGAGGGGCTCTGTCATGTTGCTCGGCTTCACTCTGAGACCGCCATCACCATGCGGCACAGTCCTCTAACCTGCCGGGAGGTCGGAGCCTGCTGCTGCATCTTCGGAGAGCAGAGTATAGATCTGGCTCCTTTCACCATGTGTCCTCTCCAACTGAGGCCACCGCTTCTTACCAGAAACCAGGATTTAGGCCATTGGGAAATGGGGGTAGTGGAAGCTTACACAGAGACGTACACCATCTTGGCTGGTCAGGCCACGTCCTAGAAATGTGTGCTTTTAAATAGCCATTACAGTCACTAGAAGAGACAGTGAAATCAAAGCTTTTTGCACCCTTTGGTTACACCTTAGTAACGGATCCTTAATAACTTACCCTTCATTCACTCTGAAAGTCCTCTTGAACTTCCATATTAATTATACCATTTCATTACCAACTTTTTTTCAAATCTGACAACCGCAGGAAAGAGATCTCTTCGTATCTAGAATGTCAAGAGCCCCATATGATAAGACAGTAATTAGCAAATAATATCACAAACTCGTTTGGCATCTTCAACTCAACTGGTAGCATGTGGATAGTGCCCTGCATAACTTAAGGCTGACGGAAACTTTCTGGAAAGCCAGTGGTGTTCCACAAGAGGTAAAGTGAAATGTCACAGTTAAGATTTGCAGTAAATCCACTTGAAGGTTTGTCCATGCCTCAGTCCAGCATTGTTACATTGTCTCCAACTCTGCAATAAGCACATCAATTAGTCAAGCCTCCCTGTACAACTTGTTGCGAAGTAGGATTCTCATTTTTCCTTTCTTTTGGTTTTCCCAACTGCTAAGTAAAGGGATTACCTTGCTATTCTATTCTGGTGTTTATAAATATCAAAGTGGATCCCATGATTTTTCAGAAAAAGAAAAAAAGGTTTGGCTTTATAGTCCAGCATCATAGGTATCCTCTCAGAATCCATAAACATCTTTGTCTCCCCTCTCTTTAAGTAGGATAGTAGTTGGGCTCTGATTAATTGGATTTTTTATTTGGAACTTCTGTTCAAAATAATTGGTCTTACCAACACTGCTGTGCGCCTTGGGGACAGCAAAGCTTTGAGTACTTTTCAGTGATACATATTCAATGTTGCAAAATGTTTTATTATTAATAAAAACAAGTTTAGAAAGTCATTCTTCTATTTGTGAATTTTTTGAGGATTTTTTTTCTCTAAAACCGTATTTAGAATCCTGCACACTTGCACAGAAATTCCAGTGTTTATGAATTTAAAGCTGTACCATGATGGAGAACTAGAGTTACTAGAGTTACATTATGTAACTTTTCCTTCCGCAGTTCAAATAAAAGAAAAATATGTTTTAGAAGTGAATAGAGGCTTAATTGATATCTTTGCTGCATGGGATGTTTTAAAAGATGTATATAAGTTTTGGTTTCAACTGTGCATTAAGATCAATGTAAGACACAACACTGCAAATGTGCAATATTAATGGATCCAGGAGTTAAAACGTTCACAGGCTATATCAAGATCAATCTTAGATTTAATAGGCATTAAGCCAACCTGAAGCAACAGTAGCAACATGTTAAGCAAATGCATTCTAATTATCAGGTTAAAATATGACCTCTAACTAAATGTAGTTTATAAGAATACTGCAAGTCACCAAAGGGGTTCCATGACCACATAGAGGAACAAGACTGAAGGTAGAGCCTTTATAGCACCATGGAGCTCAGAAGAGACTTGCAAAACCTTTTAATGTAAGGCATAAGTCATTTTATTCTTTTAAATACATGGGTCACACCATCACCCTTCCCAAAAACCAGTTAAATCCTTAATGGCTTGTCTGTTTCACATGTATTCCAGATCTGAAGAAAAAACTATTTGTGTTGTGAAATTAAACACACCCAAAAAAATGTTGTAATTTTTGAAAAAGATATTGGTATACGTTTAATGTAATGCAGGTTACCAAATGCTGAGGCTCAGATTGTTGAGAACATGCAGATCATAACCTATTGCGTGGAAACAAATTGCCATATTGCCATAAAATCTCCGTTATGCTAATCACTTTTTTCGTTTTTGAAAAACTCATCTGAAGAAAATAAAGCCAGTTTTCCTTGTTTAAACTGCAACTTTAATTATGCTCGGTTACCCGCTGTTCACTGTGGCTGCTGACAGGCATTTTAACATCAGAAGTTAACTGTAATCAATTATTAGAGTTGAGCAGCTATGTCCTTTCTTTATTACAGGTTACTAGAGATTTCACAAGCCTCCTGTAATAAGGAGCCAGGTTTTTTTTTGCACGTGTAGCAGGCTACCATCCAATATATAATATAGTGTGAAGCATCGAATGTGTAAATATTGCAAAAGGTTGTTAAGTGTTAGTCTTCCACTATAGATGAAAAGACTGCGACTCCCTTTTGGGTCAGTAAGGAGGAGCTGTGCATGCAAGTTAATTTGTGAAAATCCCAGATGCAGGACTGTTTTTTATAAATACTGCACTGTTCTATAAATATCTTGTTTTTTGCTATATAAATAATTGCAGTATTTAGGTAATATTAATTTGCCTAGCAGTTATTACAGACAAGTTGAGATTACAAATAATTCAATTAGCTGTCCAGGACATGAGCAATGGTAAAATGCCCAGACCTGATGGGTACAAAATGAGTTATATTAACACATGATTTAATTAACAACTTCAACTCTCGGAGAAGCCAAACGGCTTCTTTTGGGAAATGTTTCCACTAAAAAATACTTACACCAAGCCAACTTATATATTTATCTTAAGGAAATAAACCAAGCTTATCAACAATAACTCCTCATTCAGATTCAAAAATCTGTTTACCAACACTATCAAAGATTCTCTTCTTTTGTTATATCCTTTTTATCATGAAGAGCTGCATGAATTTCGACTTTTACAAATTGTACATGAATGTTTATTAGATATTGATGTAAGCCTGTATTTTGATTGTGGAAAAGGACTAATTCTGTATATTTCTTGCAAATCCTACTTTTGACGGGGTGCCACTTTTCTTCACTAGATTTTAAACCCTGAAGAAATTGAGAAGTATGTTGCTGAAATCGAAAAAGAGAAGGAAGAGAATGAAAAGAAGAAACAGAAGAAAGGAACATGATTGAACTTCTTTCTGTGTGGTTTTTATTGGAGTCTATTATCACGTGTGATTGGACTATACCAGGTGTAGGGCATATCCCAGATTCTGTCAATTTGATTGTGCTAAATAAAACTAGCATTTTTTTTCAGTTGTCTGATGGTCTGCTAATTATCTTCTCAATTGTCTGTGTCTGCACAGTTGATTAAATTGCTTTCTATAAAGTGTACAGACCAGGTATCACCGGTTCCATTAGTGCACATTCTTGTGCAAGAGTATGGAGATGATAGTGGCTTTCACCCCTTTGATTCCATGTGATATAATGATGGAGAATACATTGGGAGCGTTACTGTCCCCTCACCCTCTTTGGGAATAGGAAAAAATCAGATCAGTGATCCCGGTTTACAATGTTGTGACTTCAGATTACTTTATAATTTTTTTAGAACTGTAGGATCAACCAGTGCCACGTCCATTTTTTTTTTCTCCACTTCCATCAGAAAAATCTTAACCCTGTAAAATTTACAATCATAGCCCGTTCTTCTCAGATGATATATTTTATGACTTATCTTTCCAGTTGAGAGCTTTCTGCTTTAGTTTTGACTTTTATTCTTTTGAGGAGGACTCTGTCCTGAAGGTAACTATTTCCTCTTTTTAAGCCTTTGGAAATATAACTCTCTCTCTGTATTTCCGCAATGACTTTACAATTGTAGAAAGTCATTAGGATATCCCATCCAACCAACGTGTCCAGGGGAATATATCTGTGTGTGCGTTTTTAATTTTCCTTTCAGCTGTGGGCATTAGCGAAGCAAAGGCATGCTGATAACGGACAGCCAAGGAGACAGTCATCAGCTTCCCTGCAACCAAGGTAACAATGTAAGTAACAGGTCACCCAATATGGACATGGTTCCAGTAGAGACAGATCAGGTCTCTTGTTGATTTCTAACAGTTGTTTTGCCTTTAATGAAGACATTTATGGATTTCTTTCAAGAACATGGTCTGGAAATTTTTTTTTTGACGCTCTCGCACCAAGGACTAAACCAACCTGTGGCAAAAAACCTGTTGGACTAAACCGTCGAACCCTCTAAACCCGCTTTCATCATGAATCAGACCACTCAAGAGCCGTAAGACGCGAGAATCATATTTTCAAGATTTAATAAAAATCTGCGTGGTCACCCCATATTTTTCGCCTTTTGCTGAACCATACATTTTTGCTGGTTTTAAAATGTTTACTTTACATGTGCTAACCAGTACTCAAGTGCCTTTGTTTCCCCTTTTAACATGATCAAATTGGCATAAACCAAATTGGTATATTTAATTTGCCTAGAAGTCTCTAATATTTGGTACAAAATATACCCAGCGCCTGGAAATTAAATAGCACTAGTGCACTGCAGCACCTATTGTGCCATGCACTGCAACGGTAATGCAAACTTAGCTTACAGCCTACCATTGTAGCAGTGTAGGCTGTAAGCTAACTTTTGGACCTTTTAAATATTGATAAATCACCCCATGGGTCGAAACTCTAGCCCACAAAGCAGGGTGCATGGTATTGAAGTTAGGTCATGTAAAATGTAATGGTAACATGTCTTTACAGTGCCCTTCACCCAAAAGGTATTCTTACTATCTGGCTTCGCTGCTCCAGAGTAAAGATTACAATTCTATCACTGTGTTTTGTGTATGGGAATAGCTAGAAAAAATAATTAGCCAATTTTAATAGTTATTTGAAATCCAATTCAGTGTTGAAATCAAATTTGTTATATGAATATTCAGGAAAAGTAACTTTTAGAAAGTTACCGTTTCTCTGGCTGAAGTTTTTTAGGCTAATTTGCATTGGCTCTCAAGTCACTCCCAGACAGCAATTAGTTGTGAATAGGAGTGAAATGCCTCCCAAGAGCAAACTATAGAGTGCCCTGAATGGGCAGAGACAACGACTCTGAATATGCAGGATTTGGCCTTTGGCCATAATTTTTTACTCTACAGTGTTAAATCTTACTTTACAGGTCTGCTGGGGTCACATACAAGATTTGGGGCCAACTTGAAAGGGGACAAAAGAGGATGCTAAGACAATTCTTGTGGATCAACATCCTGGTTACTGAAGGATTATGCATTTTTCCTACCAGACTTCTGGCTCAGGGTTTATTGCGAGTACAGTGGAAGCCTCAAACTGGATTTTAGTTTTCGATGTGTGAGGGCACTAGGATTTCCATAGTACACTCCTCACACCCCCATCACTCAAAGCCCACATTTTATGTAGCAGAAGATTTTCGCCATCTTGAATATTGTCAAAGTGGGTTGCACTGACCCTGGTAACATTTACCTCATTGTTTAGGACGTGCCCAAGAGTCATTCCCACCCACTATCTACTACCAGGCATTAATATGGCATCTCCAGGCCCACACTGTAGAACACTGCTTGGGCCTGTGGAAGATTAGAAGAGGGCTGGACCTGCTGTCTGACCTGATAGGACCTGAAGGCCTGCTCCCTCTTGTACCCAGTGCAAAAAAAAACAATTGAGGGACAAAATGCAGAACAATGTCATACATTCACCCCAGTACAGAGATCTTGGCCTAGATCCATAGTTTTTATGCTCACCATGCCATTCCAGTTTGGACCCAGCCATATGCAAATCAGTCTTGACCTTGCGCCCAATGGGAAACAATGGATTTTGGCCCGGATCTCTGTACTGGGGTGAATGTATTACCTTGTTCTGCATTCTGTCCATCAACTGTTGTTTTTGCATTTGTCACCCAGAGTGGGACGGGTATGCTCAGACGTGAGTCCTGTGCTCTCCATGCCACTTGAAACAAGCTATCCTGGCTGATGAGGGCTGAAAGCCTGAAACCGGTCCTAGGATGCTTGTTTCCAGTCAAGGGAGGACCTAGCTTGGGAGTTCGGGCTGGTCTGTTCCCATGGGGCACAGGTTCAAGGCTGGTTTGCATATGGCTGGGTTCAAACTGGAATGGCATGGTGAGCAAAAAAACGATGGATTTAGGCCCAGATCTCTGTACTGGGGTGAATGTATGACATTGTTCTGCATTCTGTCCAACTGTTGTTTTTGCGTGGGTATCAAGTGTATCGTGTTTAAAGTGCAGTTTTTACAGCTATAGACATGACACCCATATTTTTACCAACATTTAAAAAAAAAAAAACATGCAAACAAATGACTAGAACTTTAATAGTCCTTTTTAAAAAAAGAACAATTCTACTTTCCTCCTCTACAAAGATCATGATAACTGTATGACACATAAGGAGTTCTAAGAACACATTTTTAAAATCACTTAAGAATTGTTTTAATTACAGATCGATCATGTTTAAAATATACATTGTAAATCCCATTTTCCAAATATATAAAAAAAACTATTACACATCCCTGCACATATAAAATCTCCTGCCACCATTTTGTCTTCAGTCCTCAGGTGATCGTTATATAGAGAGGATGTGCTACTGCAAAGTACAAGCTGAGAAGAGTGCCCTCAGGAGACAAACTTAGACAAAGAACATGTGCGTAGAAATCAAAACAAGCATATAGTGTAACCGATAAAGAAATAATTATAAATTCAAATATTTCGCGGTTTTCAATTATTTAGGCCAAATCACACATATTCCTACATTGAACTAAACTAAAGCACATTGTGATTGCTTGAAAAAACTTTTTTTAAATACAAATAAGAATAAGTTATGCCTCACTAGAAATTAAGTCACAACTATTAAACTATGCAAATTAGTCTGTTCCTGTCCCACCTGTCTGGTGAAGAATTGGCTTGGTAGTTTAGTCTGCCCTGTTCCCATGATGCACTGGGCCAGGGACAGACTGATTTGCATATAGCCAGGTTCTGAGCTGGGATGGTGCAGTGAGATAAATAACGGTGATGGACCAAGCCCTGATCTTTGGACTGGGTAAGAGTGGTCTGCTTAATTCAGACACTCTGTTCATCACCACCCCATTTTCTGAATCGTTTTTGGCCACTATAGGTGTGGCAGGGTATACTCAGACATGAGTCCCTTTCTCACTGCACCATCAGGATTCAAGCAAGCCGGGCCGAAGACGGCTGAAATGCCAGAAACCGGTCCCCGGTAGCTTGTCTCCTTTCTGGTGAAGAATTGGCTGGGTAGTTTAGTCTGCCCTGTTCCCATGATGCACTGTGCCAGGGACAGACTGATTTGCATATAGCCAGGTTCTGAGCTGGGATGGTGCAGTGAGATAAATAACGGTGATGGATCAAGCCCTGATCTTTGGACTGGGTAAGAGTGGTCTGCTTAATTCAGACACTCTGTTCATCACCACCCCCTTTTCTGAATCATTTTGAAGAGGGCGGCCTTACCAAGTAGGGTAAGGAGCAGCGCCCTCCAATGTTGTACGTCAGCAGTAGGTGATGCGGGGGGGGGGGGAGGGGTTCTTGTGAAAGACATCTGAGTTTCTTGTGGCATAGATACCCAGGTAGTAAAGCCATCAGTGACTATGCTACCCATGCAACCTGGAGGAAGCCATGGGGGATCTCCACTAAGGACATAGATCAATGACTTGTCCCAGTTGATGGTGTAGCCCGAGTATTTCCGAAAAAGTGTGAGAATATGGAGCACTGCATTGCGCGAAAAGCTTGGTTTGGCCAAATATAAAAAGAATATCATCGGCATAGAGGGATATTCTATCCGACCAATCCGGGGCCCAATTCAGTCCACGGATAGATGGGTCACCTCTAATCCACACCGCCAAGGGCTCCAGAGCCAGAGTGAATAGCAGCGGTGACAGGGGGCAGCCCTGTCTCATGCCCTTTCCTAGCTCAAAAATTGCCGATCTGCTACCGTTGACCGAAACGCGGGCCAAAGGCTTGGCATATAATAAACGCACCTAGCCCATAAAACGTGGACTAAAGCTGCATCTCTTCAGAGGTGAATAAGAAAGGCCATTTCATCATGTTGAACGCCATTTTAGCGTCTAAGGATACGATTATTGCGTCTTCTTGTATGGTGGAGGCCATGCCCAGTACTCCGAAGGGGGTTCAACGCTGTGTTTTTAGTCGGCATAAAAACGCATTGGTCCAGGTGTATTAATTTATGGAGATGTGGCGAAGGCCAGAAGTTTAGCTGGGATTTTGATCTCTGAGTCGAGTAGGGAAATCAGTCGATAGGAACCGCATTGGTCTAGGGGTTTCCTTTGTTTGTGTTTGACCGGAATGTTAGCCAAGCGCTGTGTCTCGGGGAAACTCCAATGTTCTGCACTTTCATCATACATTCGTACTAGGTATGGAGCCAGAACTGATGAGACCGTTTTTTAGAGCTCAATTGGAAGGCCACTAGGACCCATGGCCTTCCCAGAGTGCAGTGCCCCAATAGCCTTAGATACCTCCTCAGGATCAAGTGGAGCGTCTAACCTTGGCAGGAGGAGGGTAGAAATAAGGTCAGCGGCTTCTTCCTGCGTGGAAGTGGACGTAGGGACATAGAGACACTCCACATGATTAGCGAAAATTTCTGCAATTCCATCCCGGTCGCTACGCCTTTCTCCGCAAGGGGTCACAATGTCAGCCACCCACCTATAGGCAGATTCTCGCTTATCCAACCACGCCAACAATTTACTGGCCTTGTCTCCTATTTCGTAGACCCGATATTAAGTGGAGCGGTAATGCGCCTTGGCCGCCTCTCTGGCTATATCGTGATATTCCCTCTGCAAGCCTGTGGGAAGTGTCTGGGAAGGCGGACGCGATGAGGTCGCGTTAGAGATCAGTCACCTCAGAGATCAGTCGCCTCTAGTTCTATATCCTCTAATCACTTACATTTCTCTTTTTGACTGCCTGTCACCGCTGCCACCCCACACCTCCGGATCATCTTATATGCCTCCCATAACGTTACAGCCGAGTTGACGGAGCCCTCATTTTCTGCAAAATAATCTGACGCAGCCTTTATCAGTTTGTCTTGTATCTCCGGGATTCGGAGATACCATGGGTTGAGGGCCATCTCGACGAGAGCGGGAAGGAACACCACTGAAATGAGCCAGGATCTGGGAGTGGTCGGATATGTCAATAAACATAGAAAGTTGTGAGGCTTGGCTGAAGAGATAATAAATACGTGACATACTCCCATGGACCCCGGAAAGAAAGGTATATTGCCAATCTGAGGGGTGGAGTGTGCGCCACGCTTCAACTAGTCCCAGGGCCACTGAAAAGTCTGACGGGAGTTTCCACTGTGGTTCAGTTTGTCGGGCAATAAACGATTCAGGTCCCCAACCAGGGCGGCGTTACAGTCTCCCCCAGTAAGATGTCTCTCTCTGGTAAGTCCAACATATGAGGGCCTAAATCGGTCAGGGTGGAGGAGTGGAGTTTGGGGGGTATGTAAAATAGTCACGTTGAGAGAGCGGCCTTCCCAACGTCCGGATACCGTGACAAAATGCCCAGATGGATCGTGTGTAATTGTCTTAATCTGAAAGGGAAGGGAGGTGCGTGCAAGGATCCCTACCCCTCTGGATCCCCTAGTGTAACCAGCGTGAGCAAGTAGTTTGTAGCCCCAGTGGTTCAATGCATTGTATGTAGTGCCGGGGATATGTGTTTCTTGAAGAAGTACGAGGTCAGGGGAGTGACGTTTCAGATATTGCAAGACTAGCCCTCTTTTATACCGGTCGCCTAATCCATTCACATTCCAGGTGATTATTTTGAGTCGGCCCAAAGAGGTAGAGACTATAGGAGAGTCACTCATTAGGATCGGAGAACAGGAGCCCCATCTCCCACCAGGCCCAGGAAATAATAGTGCACAATGGAATACATAACAGAAATATGACGTCAATATGCGTGTCAATAACCACCTTCCAGGTGTGCGTGATCATCATCGACAGATTGCTCAAAAAATGGAAAAAAAAAACCTTAATAAAACACCCTGGAAACCCCCCCCCCCACCCTGCCTCCCTCCAACGTCTACTCAGAACTGCCCATCACCCCAATTTGCAGAGCGCTTGGATACCCATAACGAAAACCGATTAGATGGGAACACTACTCAACCAACGTATCCCAAGATACGACCCTCTTCCCCCCCAAAGAAGCATCATAGTTGCCTGAAATAGAGCTTAGAGAGTCTCGTAGCCCCAAGTCGGAAGTCTGTAACTCCATTCGCTCCTGGCAATATGTCCCCCATACCCCTCCCCCAAAAAAACCCCAGTCCTCAATAAAACCTTCTTGGAATGTTTATTTATGGGAGAACACGAATGTGTTGACCAATATTCGGTTATCAAATGGTCCTCATCCACCACAACCAAGTAGTGTGACCAGGAGAATCACAGTCATTATCGTAGCAAGTCACCAAACACAAGGAGTGAATCCCAGTTTGTGTTGAGTCTATCAATATCTGTACCGCATGAGCTCAGCCAATCTTTCCTCGGACGTTCGGATTCGTGGGGGTGATCCCGGAAAACGCTGTTCTGGTCTGTGGAAGAACGCCACCCCTCCAGCCAGTCCCAGGCCTCCTCCGGGGACTGGAAGAAGAGCGACTTGCCGTTCGATAGCACACGTAACTTTGCAGGGAAGAGCATGGCATATTTCAGATTGTGTCCCCTGAGAGCACCTCGCGGCCTGGAGGATAATAGCTCGGTCACAAAAATTGATGATCCGTGCCAGAATGGGATGAGGTGAGCCCCCGGCTTCGGAGGGCCTCCAGGCACTCTGTGGGTGCGTTCAACAGAGAAGTATTTGGAGAGGGACCGAGGTTGCAGATGATTTTGGATCAATTCCTCATCGAACAGGTCAGTGACCTGCACCTCCACCCGTTCGTGAACCCCCAGGATACGCACGTTGTTTCTTCTTGTGCGTCCTTCGTAATCTTCAAGTCTGGCTTTAAGATCAATTGCATGGGCCTGCAGTTGCTTGACCACCGAATCCAGCCACGTTGTGGAGGCTGTAAATGTGGTGATGGAGCCTTCGTTTGCCTTGACTCGTTCCCCCATGTACTTCAGATCAGCACGGATTAGGTTGATATCAATAGAGACTGTTTCAATTTTAAGTTCCAGTGCAGTGCGGACCATCTGGACCACTTCCATTATGTCCGCCAACGTCGGGCCCCCCTCATCAGATTGTTGTTTTGCCTCTGCATCAACCTGCTTCTCTTCAGTTTCTTCAGGTTTGGAGTGGGCAAACTTTGGCAGTCTGTGTAGAATGGGTGGTTTGCGCCCCTTTGCTGTGGCCATTGTGTCTCGTTCCTCCTCTCCGATCGGAAAATGTCGGGTCAGAGGGGGAATCAGGAGGCGGGCGAACAAGGCAGTGGACAGGCTAGGGCTGATCTGTTGGGCCCGTGCTCCTTCGGTCAAGGGTCGTGCGTGGCTCAAAATGGCAGCCACTGAATCTCAGGTAGGCGCAGCCCAGGCATTGAAGGTGTTCCTCAAGGGCTTGATGGTGCCACAGCTCCGGCCCGCAAAATAGATCGGGAGGCGTCCACCTTCTCCAGTATTACATCTTTCATAGATTCACATGCTTGTATCTTCCCCGTCGTCATGGTGGGAGTCTCACGGTAACAGAATGACCAAGCAGTATCATGGAGAAGAAAACTGCATAGAAAATCCCCATAGGGGCTGTATTATTTGGTAACCAGACCATTTCTTTGTTTTGGTCCAAAAGCTAGCCAATCAGAATTGCTGCCCTGCCCTCACACTCCCCAGCAGCAGCTTCCTGCCTCAGATTTCCAACCGCCTTCGTGTGAGAAAGGAGTCTCCCTGAGCTCTGCTCAGTTTTCTTCTGTTTCCTGTGTGAACTTTTGACCCTTTGGGAATCCGTTTACAGCCTTCTACCTTGAGGTATTGTGTATATTCTTTTTGCTTAAGATGGCTGAAAGCTCTAAGAAGAGGCTGTTCAGGCCATGCAGATCCTGTGGGAAGGCCAGACTCTTCTCTGAGGACCCACATGAGGACTGCCTTTATTGCCTCTACCCTAAACACCTGGTGAAGTCCTGTAAGCTTTGTAGAAAATTTTCTGACAAAACTAAGCGTGACAGGGAGGCAAGATTGCTGTTGTGGCTTCAGAAGAAGAAGGCCACTCCAGGCACAGATTCTGAGGAAGAATCTTCTCACCCCACTCCTAAGAAAAGAAAGGCCTCTGTTTCTGTGGAGAAAGTGGAGCCTAAAAGGGGTAAATCTGAAGAAAAATTGGCATCATCTCTTCCTATTACTCCTCTGGGGAAGCAGTCAAGTCTTAAAGGTCCTGGATCTGCACCTTCTACCAGTTCGATGGTTTCTGCTCATAAGTCTGTGGTGAAACCTTTGATTCAGTCATCTTCAGCTTCATCTAAGGCTGCGTCGACGACCACGACGTCTACGGCAACGACATCGATGAGTAGGATGTCTCTGTCAGGCCCGTCGACGATGACGACAACGACGACTTCGTCGACGACAGGTTCGATGCCCCGAATGTCGACGGGGGTCCCGTCGACGAAGGTCCCGTCGACGAAGGTCCCGTCGACGAAGGTCCCGTCGACGAAGGTCCCGTCGACGAAGGTCCCGTCGACGAAAGGCCCGTCGACGAAGGTTCCGTCGACGACAATCCCGTCGACGAAGGTCTCGTCGACGAAGGTCCCGTCGACGATGGTCCCGTCGACGGAGGTCCCGTCGACGATGGTCCCGTCGACGATGATCCCGCCGACGGTGGTTCCGGCGACGAAAATCTTACTTTCGACGGCTAAAACTTACAGTTCTCCTCAATCAAAGACCATGATCTCCATACGATCTTTTCAGTCGACAAGAGGTGCGGCTACCATTAGTAAATCCGCGGAATTCACCTCTTGGACAAAGATCTCTCCATTGCCGCCATCATCGCTGTTGGAGCAGGATTCGGAGGGAGAGGAGTCCTCAGGTGCTGCCTACAGCCCCTCGCAGCTTCAAATAAAAAGTCAGGATACGGATGAGGAGGAAACCTTTTCCTTCAAGGACAGGCCACAATCTGCCAGATATGAATCATTCCAGGAATCTGGTGCCTATGAAGACGAAGAAGAGCAGCAAGAGGACTCACGGGAGGAGGAACGTCAGGAGACAGTTTCCATACCTCTCACCCTTGTGTCTGACCTTAGACTGATGCTGAACGACTACTATCGTCGCTTCCCGGAGGCGAACTCATCGCAGCCAGCTACGCTCACGCCTCCCATGCAGACGCCTAAGCAGGCACCTGCCCCGCAAAATCAGGGAGTTCAATCTCCGCAGGTGGTTACCATTAGGGATGACCTGACGGACTCTGAGGAAGATGAAGAGCCCGAAGAGGGGGAGCTAGTCCATGATGCCTCGGGCAAGGAATGGGACGAGTACGTTTTGCCTTCAGCTGCATCGCCTGAACCACTCAAATCTACCTCCCCTCCTCAGGACATCGGAGGCTTCCACGATATTATGGAAAGGGCGGCCAAGAGATTCAGTCTGGAGGTGGACGTACAGGAAACGGATTGTTTCTTGTACGATTTCAAGGACGATAACAAGAAGTCACTCCGTTCAATACCTATTATCCCGCATTTATGGGAGGAAGGCCTCAGGATTCTAAAAACACCAGCCTCCATAGCGGTTTCAGTTCCGCGAATTGAAAAGAAATACAGAGCTCCAGAATCTACGGCAGCCTGCCTCATTGGTCATCCCAGGCCGGAATCGGTGGTGACACAGGCGGCGCAAAGAAACTCAAAAAACCCGGTGGCTACGTCACTTGTGCCACCGGACAAGGAAGGGAGGAGAATGGATGGAGCGGGTAAGAGGTTTGCGGTCATGGCAGCCTCTACCATTAAAGCGGCGAATGCGATGGCTCTGCTAGGCCGCTACAACAGGCAGATATGGTCAGATCTGGCCCCCATCTTATCGGCGCTTCCAGATGATCGAAAGGAAGAAGCGGCAGCCCTTCTCAAGGAAGGAGCAAAATCAGCAGCTGAGTCTATCGACATCGCCATGGATGTTTCGTCCCTAGGCTTCAGGCAAATGGCAGGGGCGGTCTCGCTTCGCAGACAAGGCTGGCTAAAGGCGACCTCTTTTCGACCAGAAGTGCAGGCGAAGATTGTCGATATGCCCTTCGATGGTGAGAACCTATTTGGGAAACATATCGATGAGGCTTTGCAAGGCATAAAGTCAGACACTGATACGGCTAGAGCGCTGGGATCTCTCCAGCAGGGAAGGTTTCAGTCCTTTCGGAAGAGGGGCGCAAGAGGACAGTTTAACCAACGGTCCACTTTTCAGTCTAACCGATATCAGCCGTACAGTCAGCAGGGATATCGTCAGTTTAACTCCAACAACCAGTACAGGTCCTCCAACTCCTCTTACCAACAACAGTCCAGAGGTAAATCCAACGCCAGGGGGAAAAATCAGCAGTCTAATAGACGTCAATGATTTCAGGCAGGCGCTCCCCACAATACGGATCCCGGACAACGACCACTATCTGTCTCAATACTACGCCAACTGGATGTCCATAACATCGGACAGATGGGTCCTGGACGTCATCAGCAGGGGCCACACACTGGAATTTGTGGAAATACCACCGGACCACCCTCCAGTGCTCAAGCCCAACCATCATCGCAAAGAAATGCAGATGGAAGTTCTCTCGCTCCTACAAAAGGGAGCCATAGAGGAAGTACCTCAGCATCTCAGAGGGAGAGGCTTCTATTCACATTTCTTCCTCATCAAAAAGAAACAGGCCCAGAAATGGAGACAGGTATTGGACCTGAGGGATCTCAATCATTACATAAAAAAGATACCCTTCAGAATGTTGTCGTTGCAGGAGATCTTGCTCATGTTAAAGGGCAAAGACTACTTAGCGTCCTTGGATCTCATGGATGCGTACTTCCATATTCCCATCCATCGGAAGCACAGGAAGTATTTGAGGTTTGCTGTGGAGAGTCGCCACTTCCAGTTCAAGGTCCTGCCGTTCGGACTCAAATCAGCCCCGAGGGTGTTCACCAAATGCATGGCCCCGGTGGCGGCCCACTTAAGGCTACAAGGCCATTACATCTACCCATACCTGGACGACTGGCTGGTGACAGGTCCATCTTTCAGGGACGCAGCAGAAGCTCTACAGAACTGCGTCCGGTTGTTTCAGCGTCTAGGCCTGAGAACCAACCTGGAGAAGTCCTCGCTGACTCCGGCCCAGGGCATACAATTCTTAGGGGCATGGATATGCACCAAAGAGGGAAAAGCCTATCCTTCCAAAGATCGGATCAGAAAGATCAGAGGACTGACGACTTCTCTACAAGCAAAAAAGTCCACTTCCGTGAGGATTTACAAGTCCATGTTGGGGATGATGTCATCCTGCATCCCGTTGGTGCCAAACTGTCGTCTAAGGATGAGACCTTTGCAGGAACAACTCGACGAGCAGTGGGTACAGGCCAGCGGAACCTTCGAGGATCGCATTACCATCACGACCAGTATGAAGGTGGCCATGTCATGGTGGAAGATCCTAAAAAACCTAAACCAGGGACTGAGTTTCATTCCTCGGGATCACGACTTCATGATGACGACGGACGCTTCACTGAAAGGATGGGGCGCGCATCTTCAAGAGCTGGAGATTCAGGGCCTTTGGTCAGATTGGGAAGCTCAGCTTCACATCAACATGTTGGAGCTCAAGGCAGTATTCCTAGGGCTTCAAGCTTTCCTTCCCAGAATACGTCAGTCGTCAGTACTGATTCAAACAGACAGCACCACGTCCATGTTCTACCTGCTGAAACAGGGCGGGACGAGATCCAAACAGCTGTCAGCACTGGCGCAAAGGATCTGGAAGTGGCTCATATCCAACGAAATCTCGATCCAAGTCCAGCATATACAGGGAGTCCTCAACACTCGGGCGGACGCCCTGAGCCGCACTTCCAATGCGACACACGAGTGGGAACTTCACGACACTCAGGTTTGCATTCTGTTCCACAGGTGGGGCACTCCCACATTAGATTTGTTCGCGACTCAAAGCAATTCAAAGTGCACTCACTTTGCGTCAAGGTACCGTCAACAGGGATCCATGGGAAATGCATTCCTCTTGGACTGGACGGGAAGGTTTGCATACGCGTTCCCTCCGTTCCCGTTGATTCCGCGCATCCTGCGCAAGATGAGACTGGAACCGTGCCGGATCATAATGATTGCTCCAGCCTGGCCAAGGCAGGCGTGGTTTTCAGACCTCCTTCAATTGTCGAGGGGCGACAACATCCAGCTACCGACATTTCAAGACCTCATCTCCATGGAGAAAGGCCAGATTCTGCATCCGGATCTACGCTCTCTAAAGTTGTCCGCATGGAACCTCACGAGCGTGAATTTCAGGACCTAACTATTTCGCAAGAGTGCAGGCATATCCTCTCACAAGCGAGAGCGGTATCCACGAACAAAACATATACAGCAAAATGGACCCGGTTCTGCCACTGGTGCAACAGGCAAAGCTTGCATCCTTTCGAGGTTCAGCCTGAGGGTATCCTGCCTTACCTGCTCTTACTATCAAAGTCAGGCCTTTCGCATGCTTCAGTCAAGGTGCACTTAGCAGCAATATCAAGATTCAGGCGAAAGCCGAACGAACCATCTCTCTGGTCATCCAGAGTAATAAAGGAATTTATCAAGGGACTTTTTCGAGTCTTTCCACCTATCCAACGACCACCTGTACCGTGGCACCTGAATACAGTGCTATCACAGCTTATGAGGCCACCCTTTGAGCCCATACATAAGACAGACTTGCAGTTCCTGTCCTGGAAAACAGCCCTCCTTCTTGCCTTAACATCTGCAAGGAGGGTTAGCGAGATACAAGCATTCTCAGTGGAGGAACCCTTTTTACAATTCCGTCAGGACAGGGTTATATTGAGAACTAATCCTACCTTTATTCCCAAGGTGGCGACGTCTTTTCACCTGAACGAACCCATTATTCTACCTACTTTCTTCAGCAAGCCCTCATCGGAGGCAGAAAGAGCCTTACACTCTCTAGACATTTCTAGATGCCTAAAGTTCTACATTGAGAGGACAAAGCCGTTCCGTAAGTCCAAGCAATTGTTCATCGCATTTGAAGGGCAGAGAAAAGGTCTTTCATTGTCGAGACTGAGTATTGCTAGATGGATATCCTCAGCTATCCTGAAATGTCATGACAAAGCGGGGAAGCCGCTACATTCTAAAGTGCAGGCGCATTCAACGAGGAAGATGGCAACCTCGATGGCCTTGTTCGCAGGAGTGGCACTGCCAGATATCTGCAGGGCAGCAACGTGGAAGAGTGTCCACTCGTTCACAAAACACTACTGTCTGGACACTGCGTGGAAGGAGGACACGGCAGTGGGTCAAGCTGTTCTGAAGCGTCTATTCCAGTAAGGTATGGCCTAATGGCATATTGTTTTTTGCTATACAGTACTTTGATGTGTAATTACATGCATTTATAGTATTGCTGATGTTTTTCATAGCTATTATTAGGTCATTGCTTTGCGGCAGAGCTTCCTTCTAGGTTCTGTCCTGGAAACGCTACGGATATGGTGAGCACTGCTTACTACTCTGATACAAGCATGTGAATCTATGAAAGATGTAATACTGGAGAAGGAATTAGTTACTTACCTGTACACTATAGTTCTCCAGTATTATCTTTCATAGATTCACATGCGCCCGCCCGCCTCCCCGTTTCTCAGGCAGATCTTGTTCTCGGAATTTATCCTTGTCTCTCACTCGGGGACGGAAATCTGAGGCAGGAAGCTGCTGCTGGGGAGTGTGAGGGCAGGGCAGCAATTCTGATTGGCTAGCTTTTGGACCAAAACAAAGAAATGGTCTGGTTACCAAATAATACAGCCCCTATGGGGATTTTCTATGCAGTTTTCTTCTCCATGATACTGCTTGGTCATTCTGTTACCGTGAGACTCCCACCATGACGACGGGGAAGATACAAGCATGTGAATCTATGAAAGATAATACTGGAGAACTATAGTGTACAGGTAAGTAACTAATTCCTTCTTCATCATCAAAAAGACCCCCCAGCAGAATCAGGCCAGCAGACGGAGGGGAGAGGGGGAGGGGGAAGAAGATGGGATAAAAAACGTCTCAGACGGTCCTGTATCGCTCATGGGCCCCAATACGGTTCTTCAGGCCTGGCGGGGTGCACATCGGTAAGGGTCTCTGCCCACAGTTCGTTTGGGAGCTGGTCAGTAAGTGCTGTGGATTCCGGTACGTCGTATTCGTCCCGAGCGCAATGATCGAGGCACCCGGGCCCTTGTCACTCACCGGCACTCTGAAGCAGTTCAAACAGGTCTCCGAGCCTGGAAGGTGCAATCCAGCGGCGGCAGCTACCTGCTGCGGGGTCCGGTCTCAGCAGGCGCCTCCCAAGGCCGATGGTATCTGACGCGCTCGCTGCCAGTAGGAAAGACTGTGTGACGTCACAGCCAGGTCTGCGTTCATCCCCCATCAGACAACTTCAAATGGCTCTAGCGTTGGCAATCGGGGTCCGATTTGTCTCTGTGGCGGATTGGATTGATCTGGGACTTGAGGCGCCCCTGTGGCCACGGAGATTGCGGGCAAATGGATCAGTGTGACGGATGCGAGCGAGGAATTAGTCAGCGGCCGACCGGAGCTCTATCCCAGTGCGGCCAACTTGGGTGTTGGCTAGCCACGCCCCCTAACTTCATCCTTGTTGCTATTAATTACCTGATCCACTCCTAAATAATGAGTGAACCTGTCTAGAAGATTCCTGGGCCCTCAGGTGCCTCCCAGAAGAGGTAGTATCTGACAATGGTACCAACTTGATGTCTGCATACATGAAGTCCATGTGGTAGGAGTTTGGGGTAATCTATAAGTTCTCCACACCTTACTACCCCCAGACTATTGAGCTTGTTGACAGGTCCAACAAGACCCTAAAGGGCATGAGCATGGACCTATCGGAGACCTTGAGGCAGAAGTGGGATGTCTTCTTGCCAAGTCTGTGGTTATCTTACAGGGAGGTACAAAATAAAGTTGTTGGATTCAGCTACTTTGGGCTTCTGTACAGACACCCTGTGAGAGGGCATCTCAGTCTGGTGAAGGAAGATTGGGCACAAGCAACCAGGAAAGCCCCCCCACCCCCCGGGATGTGGTCAGCTAAATGGTGGAGCTCTGTATCCAGATGAAGGCTTCTAGAGACCAAATGGACTCTAGAGGCCAGCCAGAAGATCGTGAAACCGAGGTATGACCAGAAGGCCACGCTGATTGGCTTTCAGCCTGGACCTAAAGTTTTAGTGTTGGAGCCCAGAGCTTTATAAAACTGCTGGTCGAATTCCTATGAGGTGAAGGAATGCAAGAGTGAGGTCACCTAACTGGTGGACCTCAAGAATTCCAGAAACCGTTAAAGGGTTTTGCATGTCATTCACCTCAAAATCCGCTTAGAGAGGTCCGAGGTAACCATGTTCCTTGTCATGGATGACGGAGCGGAGGGGAAGAGTAAACCTCTCCTCGACCTCCTGTCTTTTGCGGAGCAGGATGGGTCGGCCTCTCCTCTCCCCTACCCTGACCCTAGAGCAACTGAGAGACTGCCACCAATTGTTTGGGCAATTTGCATTTTTTTTCTCCCTTACCCCAGGGTTCACTACATGGTGCACCCATGATCTTGTTACTGGGGACAGTGTTTGAGAAGAGTAAAATGTACAGACTCTCTGATAAGGTGAGAGCCAGCATAAAGATGGCAGAATTCGTAATGCTGGAACTAGGGGACAGAGCCCTCAAACAGTCCTTGGTTTAGCCCAGTGGCATTGGTCTCCTAGGCTGCTCTGCCAGGTATCCGCTCAGAACGGAGGTGCCATTACCAAGACTGACGCACACCCCTTCTCCGAGCTGGTGATCTCAAAGATTGGTCGGTAGATGCCAAGTTCCTTGGCATGTTTGATATAACGTTTGAGTACTGGCAGAATGCCATCCCAACGGGGGCCAAAAAAACTGCACATTCTCTACCCCAGAAGGGCACTTCCAGTACTGAGTAATGCCCTTCAGGTTGAACGCCACTGCCACTTTCCAGAGGTTGGTTAACTAGGTCAGGGCTCGGTTGGAGAACTCCAGTGCCACTTACCTAGACAACATTGCGGTCTTCAGCTCCAGTGGGAGGATCATTTGTACCACCTTAGGGAAGTGCTTCAGGCTCTGCAGACGGCAGGCCTGACTATCAAGGCCAGTAAGTGCCAGATAGGGCAGGGGCCCGTGGACACCATTGTTGCTCCATTGACAGAGCTGACTTCTAAGAAGCAGCCCAGACGGGTGATCTGGACAGAGGCATGTCAGAACGCTTTTGACACTAAGAAGGGCATGTGCACAGCACCCATGCTCAATGCTCCGGACTTATCATTGTAAATATAATTCATTGTGCAGATATACACCTCAGAGCATGGCATGGGGGCCATGCTCTCACAGCTGAGCAACCCTGATCAACCTATAGCCTTCATTAGCTGGAGATTACTTCCCATGGAAAAGAGGTGGAGAGAGAACGGGAAGCCTTTGCAGTGGTCTGGGCATTTCAGACGTTGATGTTCACTTCTGGGTTCAGACCGACCACAGACCCTGCAGATGACTAATGCAGATGAAGGATGAGAATCCAAAACTGTTGAGGTGGTCTATCTCCTTACAGGGAATGAACTTTATGTTGGAACACCACCCTGGAACAGACTACATCAAAGCTGATGGTGTCTCCAGATTTTTCCACCTTAGTGATGACAATTCCCCGAGGGTTGGGTAGTTCTCCCCACTTTCAGCTGGGGGAAGGAGGCACATGTTAGACCGGTCATCCTTGGTGTGAATTTCCTCCAACCATTTTGCCTTCATCCCTCCTGTTTGGCTTACTTTAGGACTCTGCTGCAAACCAGTGCTAAAGTCCTTGTGTGCTCTCCTTAAAATCTGGTAGGATTGAGCTATCCAGAATTGGCATATTTAATTTACTTGTAGGTCCCTAGTATAGTAGTACTACATGTACCCAGCACCTGTAAATTAAATGCTACTACTGGACTGGCAGACCTAATTGTGCCTCCCACTTGAGTAGCCTTTAGACCTGTCTTAGGCCTACTATTGCAGCCTGGGTGTGCAGTTTTAAACTGCCATTTCAAAACCTTCCTTTTTAATATATATGTCACCCCTAGGGTAGGCCCTGGACATCCCAGAGGGCAGAGTGCCATGTATTTAAAAAGTAGGACGTGTACCTTTTAGGTTTTACATTTCTTGGTAGGGGGAAAACGCGTCAATTACTTTTTCACTACTACAAGGCCACCTCTCCCATAGAATAACATCGGAGTTACCTTATTACAGTCAGTTAACAAGCTGTAGCTTCCAAATGGGAACAGGTAAGCAGTACACGTTTGGTGTCTGTAATTCTAATGAAAAATCCTCTTTTATGGTCAAGTCAGGTTTTCAATTACAATTTTGAAAATGCACTTTTAGAAAGTTGGCTTTTTCTGCTTAAGCCTACCAGTGCCTGCAGCCGGGCCCTGGGAAACATGGCTGGGAATAGTTGACAGTTGGGCTTTGTTTATCTCTCCTAAACAGCTACACAGAATCAAGAGCTTAGGTGTGTCTGGATAGACCATCACTGGCAGGACGGGAGGGTGGAATGGGCACAACCCTATTTGCACTTGAAAAGGCTGTGTCCTGCCTCCACTTAAAGGGCTGCATACCCCCATGTAGTTAGTTCAGAGCCAGGGTAGGAGAAGTCGGAAACCTGTGCACTTCACAGGGAAACCTATAGAAGCTTCTCCCACTCAAAAGGAGGCAACTGGTATAAATATTGGACCTCAGACACCAACTCTTCAGTACACTTCTGCACTTGTGGAGAGTCCAGGAAGGACTGCTGTGTTACTAAAAGTATTGCCACTATGCTGGATTGCTGCTCTGCTGGACTGCTGTCCTCCTGCCTGAGCCAGAGGGCTTGGACATGAACTGGGGACTCCGAGTGACTCCAAGGGTAAGTCTGCTGGCAGGGGTGTAGGTTGGTCAGTAAGATTGAGGGGAGGAGGGAGCTTCACATTTCCCATTAATCACTCTGGCATATCTTGTTATAATGCATTATATGAGAAGCAGGGCATTAGGGGAGCATAAGGAGCAGTGGAAAGAGAGAGGAGAGCCAATTGTTAGGGGTACTTGAAACAATAATTTTCAAACTAATCAACATTTTTTTAAGGCCTTCAAAACAGAGACGAGAGATAAAATGTTGGTGTTTTTTGTCATTGTGCATGTAAAAATCCCATGTGAAATGCAACAGACACTTCACCGTACCCAACTATTCACCATATTTTGGGAAGGTGGGGTGGTGTAACACCCCAAGCACCTCATCGGACGCTACATCCCTTTCAGCTTCCCTCTTACTCAGTCACAAGGACATAAAAGGCTTCCAACCACCTGAACTGGCACCCAGATCCAGCTGGAGTTAGCCCCTGACCCCCGGTGGTGCCCCTCAGTTCCTGAACCCTTGGTGTGGCCACAGTGGAGCTGAATGAAAGTTGTTGGGCTCTTCGCAGCTGCAAATGGGCCTGTTCGGTCACACTGGCATCAATATGAAGTTGTGTCAACTCGACCCTTAGCGCTATAGCATTGCTTGCTCGTGGGGAGCTGCACCACGAAGCTCCAGCCCGACCACTCACATTGACAATAGGATTGCCGAGGCTACAGCAACAACTGTTCCAGAAAATTGTCTGAGCAGTGAGTGATGTTCCGCCGAAGTTCAAAGCGCCAGGATGCCCTTTGGGTGACAGGCTGCGCTCTATAAGTATACAAATAAATAAATAAATAAATACAACACTAGGCATGCTCTTCGCACTACATCAATAAATGTCTGTGACACTTTGCTGCTCCTTGAGGCCCTCTGCACCATGAATGGAACTCTGCAGTGGACTAAGAAGGTAACTTTTCAGCGGGACTGACCTGGTCCTTGTATCTGACCCACGCTCCATCGCATTCGGCCTGAACTTGTGACTTTCACCCGGTTTCGCACAGATTCCCTTTAGCGGCACTTGGATTTTTGGCACTATTTTCATTTAAATCTTTAAAGTTACATGTGCCCGGTACTACTGATTGGATTTTTCTTATTTTGGCCTTGATTATTCATTACATTTTGATGTATGTTTCTGAATTGGTGTGTGATTTTTCTTGGGTTGTGTTTAAACTTTATTACTGTTTCAAGTGCTGCATACATACTTTACACATTGCCTCCAATTTAAGACTGGTTGCTCTATGCCAAGTCACCAAAGAGTTTAGCACATGTTTATTTGGGGGGTTGCTTGTGCCTCACACTGACTAGGATTGCAGTTGATGCTTGAGTAGGGTTTCACCCCCCCACCCACCTCAACCAGTAACCCAGTTTCTCACAGTCATGAACTGAAACCCAAGATTTCAGGCTAAACAATTTTAGGCCATGAGGAGGGGAGCAAGCTGCATGGAAAAGGCCCCTTCCAGAGTAGGGATTGAAAAGAAGTAAGTAGTTTTTATTGGACCTAATTTAGCTGAACGCCAAGTGGCTGGCGGTCTAGAAATGGAGATGTATATACATTTATTTGTGGAGGCAGTGAAGTCAATCTTATTAGCAACAATGATTACCTGGTTAAGCAGGAAGGAAAACTGGGAGAGTCGCACTACTAGACTTCCAGTTCTCTAGTTTCCATATTACAAGGGCAATGAGTGATTTGTAATCTAGAAAAGGTGGGTGCTGATAATTCTTTCTGAAGTGCAATCCAAGGCAGTAGATTTGGTGAACGACTAGAGTTTCGTGGAGAGGGTGAACCGCATGCTAATATTTTTTCCTGATGGGTGAGGAATAAAGTCAGGTGGAGGGGAGAAGATAGGAAGGATTGGGGGGATGGGGAGCAGAGCTTATTAGGGGTAGAGAAACCCAGTCTTAGATTAATCAAAAGTGAAGCACCGACGGGGGGCGTGGCTAAGATGGCGGCCTGACTGGACGTGTTCTACAAGGCTCTCCGGCCCTAAACCGCAGATCGCCCCTTCATTAGCGGGTAATAACCCTAAAAACTCACGGACACCAAAACCAGAGGGGCAGCACCTATCCCGGTGCTATCTCTTCGCCGATCTGAGCGACGCCGCCAGTGGGTGAGGAGGTGGTCCGGCTGAGGCCTTCATCGGCGCGAAGTGGAGTAATGGCGGCTAAGTGAGCCCGGCGCCCGAGGAGATCTCTGCGCCCCGGGGCCCTGTGCGGCAGGTGAATCGAACCGCACGTGGAGGCCGGGTGCGGCGAATCGCCTGTGGAGACCCCCGGAGCGGCGACTGAGTGACCGGGGCTCCTGGCAGCAGGGACGCGATTTGGCTGGGCCGCGGCGGCGTCTGGTGGCGGCCGGGCGGGCTGCCACAGCAAATGAGCCCCCGGCTTCGGGCCTGGTCTGCGGAGAGAAGTGACCGGGCCCTGATTCCTACACCCGATACTGTCGGGCAAGCGGCTACCAGAGATCGTGGCCCTGAGATTGAGAAGTGGTGGAGACCCCCCGGCGCCTGGCGCACCGGCCAGATCAGAGGCAAAGGAGGGGGAGGAGGACCGGACACGGGGCAGTAAGGAGTGCTGGGAGCTGTCCGGAGGCCCGAACTGGCCAAAAGCCGCTGTGTGCCTGCGCCCAATCGACGAGGGGACATCCCTGAAACCGGCGCGTGAGGAGTGCGCCTCCCCCCAGCTCGTGGGACTATTTACGCCAGCCCCGAACCCGAGACACCGGGGCCGGGCCTGTAAAAGAGCACTCCGGTGGCCCACACGAAAGGGGACAGCATCAATAAACAGCCCCATTGGACCCCCGCTGCGGTTGTCCTTTGGGGACTCGGTGGCTGCACTTGAGGCCCCCCTGTGTATAGCAAAACCCCTACAGGAAGGACAAGGCCACTTTACGGGAGGGGCTCTTACCGCCCTATACCCCTGACCGGAAGGGACAACACAATCCTGGGCTCCTACATAGGGAACAAGGCGGATCTGGAACCTGCTCCCGGTCTTGCGGGGGTGCCGATTGCGGCCTGACGGGAGACCCCCCTGGCCATCACTGACTCTAAAGCTCCGGCACCATGGCCATCGCAGGACGCAAAGGAAACCGCAACATTGCAGACATGCTCCACAAAAATGCCCCGAAAGTGGAGAAAGCCCCGGCGTCGTCACCCCCTAAGACACCAGTCAACACCTCAAGCCCGGACGATGAGTCTGCTCCCATCACGAAGGCCTTCCTAGCCTCCCTCTTCAACACCCTGAGGGACGACTTCCAGACCCTGAAGCAGGAACTGGCAGGAGAACAGCGGGAACTACGCCGGGACGTGGACGGTCTGGGGGAGCGTGTGGCGGCGATGGATGAAGCGGACCATACCCGCAGCATGGAGGTGGAACGGCTCCAACAGGAGATCCTCCGCCTTCAAGACCAACAGGTGGATCTTCAGGCACATTCGGAGGATCTCGAGAATCGTTCCCGGAGGAACAACATCAGGTTCCGGGGAGTTCCATTGAAATCGTAGGGGAACAGCATCGTCACCTACCTGCAGGAGCTATTCCGGGAGATCATCTGGGAGCCTGGCGAATTCGAAATCCGTATTGACCGCGCACACAGGGGTGGTCCAGCGCGCCGCGCACAAGCCCCCCCCACCGGACATACTGGCCTTTCTCCCCGATTTCTCACTGAAGGAGAGCATCTTGAGGGAAGCTCGATTACGACAACCGATCACCTTCCGGGGAGACCCGGTGGCCCTCTTCCAAGATCTCTCTGCTATCACCCTGCAGAAACAAAGGCCCTTCAGGGTAGCTACGGACTTCCTAAGAGGCAAAGGGGTGCCATACACATGGGGACACCCATTCCATCTCATCTTCAAATGGAAAGGGACATTACATCAGCTCAGATCACTTCGAGACACATGCACGGTGCTGGACATTGACCTTCCGGAGGAAGCTGGCTCAAGAGGGACTTCCCCACATCAATCACCGGGGGGGCCCACGCGACAATCCGGAGACGGTTGGCAAACTGTGCGAAGACGACGCTCATCCAGGTCCTTTCCGAAGCCAGATCCCCTTGTGACTGCTCAGGAGCGAGAGGCGGCTGTGCAGGAGGTAGCTGATAACACAGCGGCCAAACAGTAAGGTGGTCCTGTCAAGGGGTTTGCCCTCATGCTATTGCTTTACCTGGGGGAAGGGGCCGGGGGGGCGCTGAGTCGGCCGCCGCCATGTTCTCATCCACTTTGACACTCTACGGACCTGGACTCTGTCCCGATAGGCCCGAGACTATGGGAAAAGTTATACGGGGTTGTTCGAGGGAGTATTGTGGGAGGGGTGAGGGAGTGGGGGGGGGGGGCACCAGTTGCGATTTGGGAAGAGGAAAGAGAGGGTCGAGTTGGGAGAGTTGGGTCTGCGGGGGGCGGGAGGGGGGGGAGGAAGGTGTTCAGAAAGGGTTAGCTACAGAGGCAAGGGGATCCTCCCGGTGTGGTTCACTCGACGCAGACTGCATAGGTCCGAGAGGTCGGCGAACCTCTGACGCACATTGCACTCCTTCCATGTTCCAACTATGGCGGATTCCACGCTGAAAATTCTCACTTTGAATGTAAAGGGGCTTAACAACCCCATCAAACGCAGGGCTGTCCTATCCTATTTGGAAAACTCTAGTGCGGAGGTGTGCCTACTCCAAGAAACTCATTTGCTACCCAAAAACTGGCACAGAATGCGATCCAGGGCCTTCCCGTTTCAATACTACTCTTCAACACCTGAGAAAAAAGCAGGGGAGGCCCTGCTGGTGGCACGACACTTCAAAGGGAAGGTAGGGGATAAGGTGGCCGAAATTAAAGGGAGATTCTTGGCTTATAACCTTCAGATAAGCGGGATGATGATGGTCATAGACTCACTTTACGCTCCAAATTCCAAACAAGAACCATTTCTCAAAGGGGCCCTTGCAGACGCGTTAAAGCCTAACACGAAATCCGTACTGGTGGGTGGGGACACAAACCTGGTAATGGACTCGAACACAGACAGGTCAGGCCATCGATCTGGGTTCGCAGGAGCAATCTCCGTTGAGGGGAGCCAGTGGCTATCAGATAGGGGATTTGTAGACTTATGGAGAAAACATCACCCTACCACCCCGGGTTACACTTTTTACTTCCATGTACACCACACTTACGCCCGAATTGATCACTTTTTCGGAAACACTGACATGGCCCTCCTGGTAAACGACATAGAGGTTCTCCCGGCAGCACTCTCTGATCACGATGCACTCATGACACACTTGCGAGTCCAGAGAATTGCGCCACGGAAAGGTAGATGGAGCCTCAATGAAGCTCTCCTGCAACATACAGGAGTGAAGCAACAGCTCCATGATCGCATTATTGAATATCTGCGGGTGAATGATACCCCAGAGGTCGCTCTGACCGCGGTGTGGGGAGCGCTTAAAGCGGTGAGAGGCGACCTAATTGCTGTAGCCGCCGCGGAAGTCAAAGAGAGGAGAGACAAACGGCAATCCCTGTCCAGCCAAGCGCTTGAACTAGAACAGGCTCATAGTCGAACCGGGGCCTCCAGGATCTGGCGCCAACTCAAGGCAGTTAGGGCCCAACTCGCAAGTTTAGACTTAGACAGAGCAGAATACGCGGCCCTTTGATTACACCACACGTACTACGTAGGCGTCGATAAAACAGGGCGCTTGCTCGCGAGCAACCTCAAAGCCAAGACCCTGTGCGCGAAAGTCTCCTCCATTCAAACCCGAGAGGGGCACATCACTCAGGAGGACGACCAGATCGCAGAGGCGTTCCAGGCGTTTTATGCCTCCCCGTACGCGGCGGAACCGCCTACTGGGCAAACGACCGCCGAATCTTATCTCAACGGGACGGCAATCACGCTTCTCTATGAAGCCACTCTGGATTCTCTCGACGCACCCATTAGGACAGACTAAGTTATCTCCCCGATCGCACGCCTCAAGCCGTTAAAAGCCCCGGGCCCCGATGGCTTTTCGGCGGGCTTTTATAAAGCTTTCTGCCCCATACTAGCGCCAGTATTGACCAGGCTATTTAACTCCTTCCAGGGCAGGGGCTCTATTGCCCACAACATGCTAGAGGCTGACATCGTGGTCCTTCCCTAGCCGGGCAAGGACCCGTCTCAATGTACGGCTTACAGACCCATCTCGCTACTCAACCTGGACCTGAAACTATTCACTGGCGTGCTTGCGGCACGATTGGGCCCATGCTTGCCAGGCATCATTGAACAAGACCAGGCGGGATTCATCCCGAACAGGCAATGCGCGGACAACACCAAGCGTCTGCTCCACGTCATTGACAAAGCCCACTTCAATGACTCCAATGCAGTCCTCCTGTCAGTGGATGCCGAAAAAGCGTTCGACCGGGTGGATTGGGGGTATCTTGATGCAGTCCTGGCACGGTTAGGGATGGGCGACCGGTTCCGCACGTGGGTTGCCAGTTGCTACGCAGCCCTGCAAGCCACGATAAATGTCAACTGGGGGCGCTCATGGCCCTTTGATATCCAGAGGGGCACCAGACAGGGGTGTCCACTCTCACCCCTACAGTTTGCGCTGTACATCGAGCCGCTCGCGCGAAGGGTACGAGATAACCAGGCCATTGTCGGGGTTCGGTTTGGCGGAGAACCGCAGACCATAATTCTTTACGCGGACGACGTCCTTGCTGCCCTGGAGGACCCCTCGACATCGGTGCCGGCCTTCCTCACAGAGATGGAGGACTTCGGGAAACTATCGGGTTTTAGGATGAACATCGAGAAATCGTTGATCTTGCCACTGGGGCGGAACGCCCGCAAAAAACCAGCGGCGATATGGGGGCCTTTTGTCCCGGATGTCGCTGCCATACCTAGGCATCTCCCTGACACCGAGCACGACCCAAACAGTCGAACAAAACTATACGACTCTGCTTGCTGACTTGCAAAGCGACCTGGCAAGGTGGCGCCGGCAACCACTCTCTTGGCTGGGAAGAGTGGCGGCAATCAAAATGACTCTCTTGCCGAAAGTCTTATACTTGTTCCAGACCATCCCGGTGACTCCCCCACTGGGCGTGCTCAAGAAACTGCAAGATAGCATCAGGCAATTTGTCTGGGCCGGCAAACGACCGCGACTTCGCAGAGACCTGAACACGCGTGCCACGTCGGATGGGTCCTGGGGGTCCCTGATCTACTTCGTTACTTCCAGGCGACGCAGCTCCGATACCTATTGGAATGGAGCCGACCCTAATCAGAAAAAAAGAGGGTTATTTCAGGACCGAGCTATGGGCCAGATGTCTTTATGGAAAGTTCCATTCCTGAAACGCACCGACAGGCCATCGTACCTTAAAAGATCACCCATCACGAGAACAGTGATGCAGGTGTGGGACAAAGTGGCGGTCCCGTGTGGCCTCACCACCTTTCCGTCCCCGATGACGCCCCTGTTTGATAACTCGGCCTTCCACTGGGCATGATCCCCGGGTCATTTCCGCAATGGCGGGCGTCGGAATGCAAAGCGGCCGGCGACTTCTTTGATCCCGAGGGCTTCCTACAAATGCACACCCTACAAGATTATTACACGCTCCCTCAGATCCGTCGCTTTCAATACTTTCAGATCAGGCATTGGCTTACGACGAGAGAGGTGCTGCCCCACGTGAGCAGACATCTCACGACTTACGAGAAATGGCTTCACACGAAAACGACAGATAAACAGGCGATTACAGACATTTAGAAGATGCTCAGCCCACCTCCTCCTGCTTCGCGGTCAGCGGGTCAAAAGCAATGGGAACGAGAATTGGAGCGCTCCCTCACGGACAAAGAATGGAAAGACCTATACTTCAGAGCCCATCACACTGCCCGGAACGTAGCCAGCAGAGAATCTGCGGTGAAAATAGCATACTACTGGCACCTTACACCAGCACGGCTGCATCAGAGCAACCCGCGTAGGGACCCGACATGTTGGAGGGGATGTGGCCACACAGGGACACTTACTCATATACTGTGGGAGTGTGCGAAAGTATGGGAGTACTGGGAGCAGGTGTTACGGGATATCGATGAACACTTTGAGACGGAGATCCCCCGATTTCCGGCATATACACTTCTCGGTCTCCCCAAGGCTATCACGTTCCCTCTCAAATCGCTCAGGGGGAGGCAGATGGGGTTGGCCATGGGGGCTGCCACTCAACATATCCTGTCACTATGGGGCACTCAGAGGAAAGCCACACACACTGGGTGGCTCCACAGGCTTTGGTACATCATGGGTATGGAAAAGATACAAGCCTCCCTCACTCAGACACGAGACACATTCCTGGACACTTGGCAGCCCCTGGTCTCTCTCCTGTCAGAAGAATTTACTGAAATCACATGCCGAAAATACCTCAGGGTGCTCCGTCTACCAGACGACTTTAGGAAGGACACGGAGACCTCAATCTGAACCTCACAATTTATGCATGCCTTAGAACGTATAGCAGATGTGACTGCTTACCACACCGGGGGGAGGGACACGGGAGGGAAAGTGGGAGGAGGGTTGGGGGAGCAGGGAATGTTGGATGTTGATGGGATTCTTTCATGACATTGCAAGTCAATTCTGGGCCCTCACTCACCTTCATGGACACATTCTAATATGCAACGGTGAGACTCGCCCTCCGGCGGGAGGGTGGGGTAGACAATTTGGAGGACGGGAGGCCCCTCGAACTATTATCATGTCCTATTGTCATGTGTTTGCTATTCAAAAATTCAATAAAAATGATTTAAACAAAAAAAAGTGAAGCACCAATGTCTGAATTTTACTTTAGCTTCACTGTATGTTGAAAAGGTGAAGAATGATGTAAGCACATAGGATGTAAGAAAATCTACTAAAAGAGAAGGTTATTGAGCAATGCAGTATTGTAGGCAAAGGGCGGACTTAATTTTTCCCTGGGATCTTTCTTAATAGGGGGTTGAGGGAGGATCAGATGACCCAAGAGAAAACTGGCACACATTTAAGAGCAGGACCAGCTATACCCATGGTGGTGTGTAAAATGTGGATGGTGTGGATTGTGATGACCAAAAGAAACTTGCATACACGGATGAGGGTAGTCTGGAGCAAAACAGACAGATTAAAGTGATTATAAAAAAGAAATCTTTATTTATTTCCAAACTATAATGATAATCCATAATACAAGAACATTGCATTCTCCAGGTAGGGCGCACATTAACACATGCATATAAAGACGGTGCACATGTATGTTTCAGGGTACCATTGGGCATCACACTAGTCCAATTCATAGTTGGGCATGGGGGCCCCAGGGCCTGGGCCCTGAGGGATTAATCGACTACCCATGTCTTATACCACTCATGCGGTGTACAGTTGCACCAAATTCTTCCTGTGGGCCCCATATATTGGAGTGCTTTTGGGGGCAGCCTGAGCCCAGTAGATCATCAAGCGTGCACCGGGTCATGTTGGGTGCCTAGCAGACCAACCCTGGAAGATTTCCACTTTTCCCCCATTGTCGAATAACATCTCTATTTGCCACTATTGAAGCAAGATTACAGAATAGTAGGGCATGTTTGGAAAGAGTTTGATCACTTCAGATTCCCATAGTAATTAACTGTGGAGTAAGTCCTAGTGACTCTCCGAGGGCTTCTTGATATTGGCGGACAATAAGATAAAGACTTATAAGATCGGACTCCCATTTGTATTTAAGGTTCACCAAGGAGTCATTGGAGTTGATATGATCAGTGCCCCATATATTTGGGATATTGCTCAGCACTCTCCTCTCCAAGGGCAATTTGTCTTCAATCAAGTCTAGGAGGGGCCTATATCCATTCAGCGCATGTTTAAGCTGTAGGTAGCGGAACCACCTGTCAGCTTGTATTGTCATTAGAGTTCCTCAAATGGGAGGAGTTCTTCGGGACTCCATTTGTCCAGAAGGTCCCATTTTTAGGTCGAGCCTGGGCAGCGCATGCGCTGGACTGTGGGGCATGCTGGTCCTGGATATAGGCTTTAAGAACCGCCCATCTTTTCAATTGGCTTCCTCTTACTGTTGTTTGTAAATGGCCGCTTTGTGATTTGTCAATAGGCTTAGTAGTGCCTCCTTTTAGACCTTTGTATCCTCCCATGAGGACTGCCCCTGTTACATGTGATTTTACGCTTCCCGTTATTTTCTAAACTCAAAGTACACTCTTTTTTAGGTTGGTGGTCTGAGATCATGTTCTTGCTATGAAACCTTCATGGCCGCTTGATTTTTTGGCTACGGCTGGGCCGCTCTTAATCACCCTGTGCCCTTCTCCACATCCCCTCATCCCTCCCACAACAGTGCATGCCTGCCCCAACACCCCTCTGAAATCTGACCATGTGCGCAGTGATTGTTTTGCCCTGGCTGTCCTTCAACTTTGTCCCCTACAGCTCTACCTCGTTTACCTCTTCCTGTTTCACAGCGCTCCCACTTCACTAGACATTACACCTGCGCCCCTTGAATTTGTGTCCTCCTTTCACGCTTGCCTACTTTCATTTGAGACATCTTTTCAAATGCACCTACCTTTCTCATGAGACCTTCACATCCCTGTGCTTTGACTGTACACCCTTTTACCAGGTGTCCTATTTCACTTGTACTCTGCCCACGTTTGCCAACTTTCTGCCAGCTCACCTACACCATTCTATTCAACAAAAGGAGGGACTGAGGGGCGTGTTTACCGAGGTCCAGCGTACATACCCCACAAGGACTAGTTAGCAAAACGGGTACAAAGTTCCTCTGTGTTAAAAGGCTGGAGACCGGGTGGAGGACAGATTGTAGTGTGTCAGAGGAGACCACTATGTGTATGCAATAAAGGGGGGTTCCCCTTGTCGGAACTAGGGTTCTCACACACCCAGCAAGCTAGGTGTCATGCTTCATCATATGAGCCTGCCCCTCATCAGGTCGGCGCTGCAATACCTGACGGACAACCAAACCTGGGCTCTTTGTCGGGGATCTTTTGTTCCTGCCGGTAGGTGCGGTGAGGGGCCTAGTGTGTGTAGATGTGAAAGTAAAATCGGTCAGTTAGTCCTAAAAAGCTTTATTGAGAAGGTAAACTGCCTAGTATAAAAAAGTGAGAGGGGAACGGGACTAGTAACAATGTGTCTAGTGGTGTATGCCCAGCTCTCAAGTCATCGACAAGTTTTGTGCCATTGTAGTCCTATAGATCAGGGCACTTCCTCAGGATCAAATTAAACGCTATCTACACTACAGAGGTAAGTACATTTCTACATACCCAAAACACTGGTCGTTGACCTACACATGAAGCAAAGAAAAGAACATATTGGCATGTAAATTGCTTATATGTGCAGGCATACAGAGTCCTAAATACCCAACAAGAATATAGTGCTATTTAATAGGCCACACAAATCGCGGGCCACCCAGTGCGCACTTGATGTAGTCCATGAATCACGCTGTGTGGGACAGTGAACTAGATAAGGTTATATCCATATCAAGTGCCTTATGTGATTTATAATGACAAGGAAATGTGCATGTAAAACAAGGATGGTGGCATCTATGTCAATGCAGTCGTCAGGACAATCACGTGGCTCACTTGGTCTGTAAGTAACATATACTTGCAACAGTGAGTTGGCGGTATAAAAAGGACACCGATTGGGTCCTAGGGAAAGGATGAAATGCATTAAGAGAATACACAACGGTCAAAGATACACAGACTGCTGGTGTATGTAGATTTCAACCAGTAGTCAGGTGGGCAAAGTACCAGAGGGGTGTGAGCTCAACCGGTCGCTCGCCGGTAAACAGGAACCTCTAGTGGACCCTGCCTCTAGAGGTTGGGCTCCCCCCCCCCCCCCGGCCCCAAACAGCCACCCACCCCACATTCCCCAGTGGAGAAGAACACTCGGTTTGTGGCTCTGTTAAACCGACCGCCCATCACTTTCAGGGCAACCCGGCTTTCCAGGAGACTATTGAAGCATAGGTATTAAGTGTACTCTGTGACCACCAGTTCCTCTACCTCTTGCATGCTCTGTTCCACTATGTCATCTGTTGGGCTCAGTTTTACTGGGACCCTTATCTAAAAGGTTGTCTTGAGGGAAGATCCCACCACTGCTTTTTATTGTCGACTGGGAGCCAGCCCTCCAGCCACTCAAATCAAAGAGCCAGGACTTGCCTTCAGCGAGCATCTTTAGCTTTGCGAGGGAGAGCATCATATATTGAATATTCCTTTTTCTAAGTTGGCCTTTCTTCCTGTCAAAGGATCTTCATTTTGCCTGTACTTGCTATGTGTAGTCTGGGAATACCATGATTGTGTTTTCGTATTGTGGGAGAGCATTGATCCGTGCAGCCCTCAGGATGACATCTCGATCCCAGAAGTTAAGGACCCAAGAGATAAGTGGTGGGGCACTGGCTCCACGTTTGGGTGGCTCCAGAAATCTAGTGTGCTCTTTCCATCACAAAATGTCCAGATAGGGTATTCGGGTGAATTACCTTTTGGACAAAGTCCTCTAGAAAGCTCTCGGGGTCCTTGCCTTCACAGCTTTCCGGGAAGCCCACCACCCAGAAATTACTGCACTAGTATTGTCCTTCTGCATCCTCCGTCCTGGCATGTTGTTTTTGCGAGGTCTCCTGCAGTTGCCAGACCTCCCACTAAAGACTAATGATTGAGTCTGAGTGTTCCTTGACCATTTGTTCCACCATGCTGACCGTGGATGAAAGTTTATTTTTTTTATTTTTACAATTGGACCTTATTAGGGTGACATGAATTGCTAGTGTCTATTTTGTGCTCTACAGCAGTTTTGGTGTCTTTATGGCTCTATTAGGCCTTTACGTGAGGTGTCTGGTCCTCTCTCACCTCTTGCCCTTTGTTGGATTCAGCCATGCCACTTTCTTAATTGCCCCTAAAGGCATATTCGGCAAGCTTGTTAGCTTGTGCCGGTTTGTGCCTTTTCCTCTTGTCCCATAGCATTACCTTACAAGGATTAGGCAGCCTTTACCAGACTACAGCCTTTCCAACCCAGGCTATCACTAGTCAGCGGATCAACTCAGACGTGTCCAGTGGCTGGGCCTCCCTTCTGGCCACAACATACACCCTCTCCTCCAGTGCCTTGTGGTGTGCTTGGAGACCAGGTCAGTCCCTCTTACCAAGGAGGATCCTCACCCCTCTCGCCCGTTGGTAGGAAGGTGCCTGGCCTCCAGACACGTTCTGAGCTGGTATCCCCATCTCCGTTGGCCCGCTGCTGCCGGTGCCAGTCATGGAGGGCTGTTTCCCAGGGCCAGTCCCTCCGATTCACACGGGGGGCACATGGCATGGAGTTATGCACCACCTCACGGCTCTACTGAACGAGGTCCATGCTGCCTGTTCTTCCCCAGGCTCACCAGCTTCCGTGTTGCTGCTCAGCGAGGGTCCACTCTGCTCTTTTGGCGGGCCCTCAAAGTTTCCCTGGGTGCCCCCTTGTTTCCAGGTAGGCCCAGCTTTTAACCACACCTCTGCTACCGCTAACTGGTCTCTTGCACCCACCAGTGGAAGTATGATCTAGGTGGTAGTCTCGGCAGGGCCCACCTAAAAGCAACAGGCCCGACAGCCGCCTGTGTCGCAGCGATGCACTGGCGGTTCCATCTCTGCTGCCATCTTGGTTTCCCACATGCCACCAACGCGGACTCTCAGGGCAGGTGTCTGTCCTGGTATGGCGTCTCTGTGTGGAAGGACAGGTTGTGTCTGTCAGTATGCCTGAGAGAGGCTCCAAAAGCTTAATTGTATGCACATGCAAGCCAAGCTTTCCATATCCCTGGCATGAGTAGTCCGCTAAGGCGCCATCTTGACTCAGAGCAAAGCCACAGCCCCCCCCAGATTACAGTGATTGATTTGTTTTTGGGTGGATATGGTTCCAGAGTTTCAAAACATTCGTTGAGAATTTGAGAAATATGGTGGGTGAGATAGGAGTGGTAGTTGGCCACAAAGCAGGCTTAGCTAGAGGATTGGATTTAAGCAATGCTACTACAGCCAGATTTAAATCAGTATTTGTGGAAAAGAAGGCCAGATCAGGACGGAGTGGCAGATTAAGTTCCCTGGCATAAAAGTGACTTGAGCGTAAGAACTATACTCTGTCTTCTCTCACTTGTCGTACAAGCCCTAGCCACAACTATTGAATTAACTTGAGCACCTTACTGATATGGTGTTTTCAGAGGGGATGGTGAGCGACAGAGCTAGTCCCTGCTTTGCAGTCCATACCTGCTGATTGGGACTTCTGCATATTCACACCCTTTCTGTGACATACATAGTCATGAGGCTTATGTGCTCTGTCCACAGAAAGATGGCCGCCCATGAACTGTCAATAGATAGTTTTATCTTTTATGCTGCTGTGTCCAAGGGTTTTGTGATCTCAGTGTACCCAGTGTAGTGAAACACTGTCGCCAAAAAGCTTCAAGTGATCAAAGGGTAAAGTAAACTGCACCTGTACCCAAGGTGTGACAGCATAGAACTAGGACACTGGTTACTTATCTCCTCACCAGGTCAGCAGCACACACGGAAGGCTTAATGCATACATTGCTTCAATTTACTCTCTCATGCTCCTCAGCAAATGTTTTGAGTAAGTGCTCAGTGTCAACTCTTTGAGGAGGATCAATTCAAAATCACAATGCAATTGGCATAATGCTAACAGCCTAGCTTTTTTTTTTTTTACTGCTGCATGTTGTATTAACAGCGTTACCCAAATTGGAGCTTGATGTTCACAAACCTCTTGATATGTGCCAGCAATTACCAAATGCGGCTCAGCATAATGCGGGTCCCAAAATGAAGGATTGCACTATTGCTCCGCACTAGGTCATGCAAGAACAAAGTAATGGATGGAACACTTGAGATAAAAATCAGTCTCTATGCCAAGACGTGGGTCAAATAGCTCCTTCTGCGACAGCATTGTAGCTTCACCACCCTGATGAAGCCAGAGACGTCCCAAATATATCTGGGATGCTAGTGGGGGCCAGAAATTCAAGTTGGACTGTACAGTTTGAAACAGAGCTGTAGCTAATTTATATATGGCAGTCCCAGCCATTAGTGGTACAAAAAAATCCTATGCACAAGAATACTGCAGAGAGCAATCACGAGTGAATAAAATCCTTCACTTTTCTTCTTACCAGTGTGGGAGTCAGTAAAACTAGTGATGGTGCAACACTTCAGCTTTTGATGGCAAAACCTTGGAGCATAGGTAGAAATATGTTTTCTCTTATGAAAGGGGGTGTTTTCAGCAAGAAACATCTGCTTACATATTTGTGACCTCTTGTGACTTCATGAATTGTGTTGTTCTCATTCGCTATTGATTTTACAGAGCAACAATCGACCACTGTATCAGTGGGAGAGCCTGGTATCATCCAGAATATCGCCCAAATGCAACTTTGTCCCTATCATCATCAATATTCTGAAAAGGTATGGGATCCATTGAAACATGGGCGATAGGTCTGGACATTGCATATCTAAACCACCACCTCTCATTCCATGTACCCACAAGACACCTCCGCTCCGCCCAACTAGCTCTGGCCACCGTCCCATGGATACACAAGACCAGAACCAGAGGAAGATCCTTCTCCTACCTAGCCACCAAGACCTGGCCGGCCTGCCTCAACCAATCCCTGTCATTGACCCAATTCAGGAAGGATCGCAAGACCTGGCTGTTCGACTGAACCCCAGCGCCCAAACGGATCAGCAGCCCACCTTACCCTCCCCCCCAGCGCCTTAAGACACTCACGTGTGAGTAGCTGCGCTTCCCCAACCCTGATTGATTGGTTCACTTCTTAAGGTTATTCACACACTGTTGGTACCTGTGGTACTTGAGCATCATCACCTGGTAGAGATTAAATAATTGGTCTTTTCTCACGTTTTTTATGGGGATTGCAGTCAAGCCTTCTCATCAGAAGCTTGCTGTCCCTGGCCACGAGTTTCAGCTTCAAAAACAGTCACTTTTTGATCAAAGTCTGAAGGACCACCACCATCAACAATTTTCAACTTACATCACCTTTATGTTTTGGGACAGAACATGCAAACTAGAAGCTGCTCCTCAGCACCAACAGACCGGTGTGTACAGTTTTATTTCAGATGAGTGCCTCCAGGAGCAGTGGTATCTGGGACAAGTCTTCAATCTGTCCAGTAAATGTTGCTGCAGTCTTATCAACCTCTAAAATTGTAATTTCAGGAGTTCCGCGTCCACGTTAAAATGAAAACGAAGGTCTTAGACCCTTGTAAAGGTCCAGCATCTGGACTCTATTTATTGAAAGGAAATAAATACCAACTTGACCATGCAGTTTAGTATCTCCATTAGAGTTTCTCTTGGTAACTGTGTTACTATATGCTTTTACTTCCTAAAAATGTATGCAGTATGTTTTTTTTTTCTCAAAACAATGTTCCTTTTCATTAGGGCTAACATTATACAAGTAACAAATGATATACATAATTAAATTCTACGGTAGAATTTCTACCTGAATGGAAAACCTAGGAGTGAGGGTGTTGGAGATGAAAAGACCACAACCAAAAGATAATCACAGAAATGAGCTTGCACGCAGTTCCACTCCTTGTCCCACCCTCCCAATATGAACCTTGCTTCGTTAGCAATGTGCCGGCCATCCTCTGCAAGGTTTCGCGTGTCTGTGGTCCTGCTAGGGCGTTCTCCCATAATATCTGCGGTGGGCTTACCAGTGCCCCATAAATGTGACCAGGCGTCCCGGATTCGCCCGGACAGTGCTGGGTTTTCATGAGCTGTCGCGGCAAATTTCAAGAAATTAAGCTTGATGTCTGGGTTTTCAGAGAGGGTCAGCTGAAAACACTAGGAGGTATCTTTTTAAGTTTTGCAAAGCAGAGATAGGTAGCTGCTGTCATGAGAAGTCAATTTAATTAACAGGCATGCTGCTGGCTTTAAAAATAGCTTTTTTTTAAAATTAATTTTTATTGCAGAATTAGAAACAAGACTTCAGAATAGGCCAATCAGTACACTCTCAGCATCCCAACCGTAACAATGACAGATATGTCGTACACAGCCATTTAGCCCACATCCCGGAGGCTGGGCGGCGTGCCAGGTCTATCCTTCGGAGGAAGATGCTTCCGTGTACTCCCTTTCCGGGTATTCGATCAGCTTCACCTTTCAGTATCTGCTTTTACCCCCCTAAAACCCCACCCCCATGCACCAACCAGCGAACTCAGCCTCCACCCGGGAATATCGTCTACAGCATGTGATCCAACCAACACAATATCATCCATAGCACTCCAGAGTCCTCCTTCCGGATCCCCCCAGTATTGTTGCCAGAGTGCCTGCCTTCCATCCCGGGGGCCCCCCGCTCCTCGGGACAGTCCTAAATTCTATCCACTGATTCCTATCCGTGCCGCCATGTCGAACTACCTCCCTTAAAACACCCCCCCCCCCCCCCAACTGCTACTGCGGGCATTCCGAATCCATACTATCTCTGGGGCACGTCACATATCAGGAGTCGTTCGCAATCGCTAATAGTACATGGAGTCCTCATGGACTATGGCTCCTCCTCCTCACCCTCCACCATGTAATCACGCAATGCCTGCACCACCATCTCCCAAGCTCTCGCCATTTCCAGACAGCTCTCCTTGCCAAGTCTAGTAGCCTGCCGCATTCTAATAGTGCTCTCACAGCCTGCCCATTTCACCAGCTCATTCGTCCATCTCCTCACCGATGGGCCTTCTCTAGATTTCCAGTGCCAAGTTATCTCTCTTTGTGCCAACATAAGTCCCAAATCAATAAACTTACTTGTAATTCTCGTTTTTTTAGTATGGGGGAACCAGAGCAGGAGACACGCCGCCATATCAAAGTCCACCTCCCTATCAGTTACCGCATTCAAAAGTTCCCCCACCTCCGGCCAGTACGACCCCAGTTTCGGACATCCCCACAACAGGTGGTCCAGCTCAACCTCAGGCGCCAAGCACCGTGGGCACACCGCGTCAAGCACTTGGAAGTAACGCTTTATCCTCTCCGGGGTCAAGTACGCCCTATGTATTATAAAGAAATGCACCTGCTGAAATAGTGCGTTTCTCGTACCCTTCCACGTCCACCCCAGGACCTGGCTCCAGACCGTATCCGGTATGGGCTTACCTATGCTATCCTCCCATCGCGACTTCAAAGCCAGCATTGGTGCTAGCCCCTCTGTCAACATTCTTGCGTGGAGGCATGTTACCGCCTTAACCGTGCCCGCGGCCATCACTACGTATTGACATGCCATGGTCACTTCCGGCTCAGCAAGCCCTACCCCCCCAATGCTTTTGCATCGTCGCTACCACTGCCGCGTGCAATAGAAAAGTACCATCTGGCAAGCCAAACTGCTCCTGCAATGCTTGATAGGGGACCAGCGCACCATCAATGTACAAATCCCCCACCATCTGGAGACCCAACTCCTCCCATTCCAGAAGTCTGGACCAATCGCCCCCATGCGGCAGTGCTGACAACATCCCCAGCGGTATCTCCGGTGCATACGGCCGGGTTTTCCCCGCTCTTTTCAGGCTCCTTTGCCAACACAGTTTAAGCGTGCTTTCCTCCACCGTGAGATCCCTCGAGTCCAATTTCTGTTGCATGACTATATAAGATAGGATGCACTTTTGGATACCGGTATCACGTTCACTCTCAGGACCCCTAAACTCTCTGGCCACTTTCTGTGTTAGGATCTGCAGTTGCGCCGCCAGGTAGTAGAGTTCAAAATCGGGGACTGCCATCCCCCCTTCAATCTTAGGCCTCATTAGGGTTTCCAACGCCACCCTCCTTCTGCCATGGCCCCAAAGGAAGCCAGTCACCAGCATCTTCAGTTCCTTAAAAACCCGCTGTGGGACCCACACCGGCAGAGTTCGAAAATAATAAAGCAGCCATGGAAGCGCCACCATCTTCAACAGTGCCACTCGGCCCAATACCGACAGAGGAAGAGAGGCCCAAAATGCCATGCTGCCCCTCAGGGCACGAATGCAACGCCCTATGTTCCCCTCCAAGAGGTCCGCCGCCGTGTGATAAATGCGCACCCCTAGGTAGGTGAAGCCCGAAGGCTCCCACATGACCTCCCTCGCTAATGGGGGACAGGGCGTGCCTGCCCGCAATGAGAATATACAGGTCTTAGTCCAATTCACCTTAAGGCCTGACAACCGACCGAATCCAACCAGCATATCTACCGCTCCCTCCAGGGACCGTTCGGCATCTGCTAAGTACAGCAGCAAATCGTCAGCATATAATGATATATAATGTGACTCCGGCCCTTGCGCAATCCCACTATACATGGCGCCCGACCTCGCCTGTGCCGCTAGCGGCTCCATCGCCAATGCGAACAGCAGGGGGGACAACGAGCAGCCCTGTCGCGTCCCTCTGCAAACAGGATAGGCCGAAGATACCAGCGGCCCCAGGCGCACCCTGGCCCTAGCCGACATGTAAAGCACCCTTGTCCACCTCCGGAATCCTTCCCCGATTCCAAATTTCAGCAGCACCTCATCTAGATACTTCCACTCAAGGCTATCGAAAGCTTTTTCGACATCAACTGCCAACACCACTGAGTCAGGAGCCGACGTCCCGGCACCATCCAAAATTCGAACCAGCCGTCGAATATTCATGGAGGTATTCCTAGTCGGGATAAACCCCGCTTGGTCTCTATGCACCAGTGTGGTCATGTGCGGCAGTAACCTGGTGGCCAAAATGCGACTCAAGATCTTATAATCCACTGTCAGCATCGATAAGGGTCGGTAGGACGTCACACTCAGCGCATCCTTGCCTGGCTTCAACAGTGGCACTACTAGTGCCTCCCTCATTGACTCAGGCAGGTAACCCAATTGCTTGGCCTCCGAATACACCACCAACAGTTGTGGCGCTAGGGTGTCAACAAATTTGGCGTAGAATTCTATCGGTAAGCCGTCTACTCCTGGGGTTTTATTTCGAGCCATCTGTTTAATCGCTACCCTCACCTCCGCTAGCGTTATGGGACCCCCCAGTTCCTTAGCATCCTCGCTGTCCAGCACCGGCAGCGGGATCGAGGCCAAGTGGCCGCCTATCTCATCCTCCTCCGCCTCCAGATGGCATTTATAGAGTCCCGTGTAATAGGACTGAAAGCACGCCATCACCGCTGTTTGCGAGTAGACAACCTCCCCCCCCCCCCTCCGTTCTTATACTCATGATCGGGCACCCCCTAGGCTCCGGATCTGCAAGCTTGGCAAGGAGTGCCCCCACTTTATCACGCTCCTCATGCACCTTGATGGGCTTTAAAAATAGCATTTTATGTACATTCTTACTGCCTCTTCTGTAATTCTCTGCTACGGAGCACTGCCCTTCTGTGCGCTGTGTGGAAGTAAAATAGTAGTCCTAATTTCCCGGTTTTTGGCCTTAACCCCTTCCATGCTCATGACAAGCTGAGCTCGTCATGAACAATAGGATTTGAGGGACACCCAGCACCGAGGGGGAATTGCTATAGCATTGAAGGTGTTAAAATTCTGGTCACTCTACGCCATATACCAAGAATCGCGACGCCATCTCCATCAATCAGGAAGCACATGCCCCTCATGGCACTCTGTAGCAGCCCCCCCACAGTGATCAGTCCTGGAGCCCTCCACTCCTGCATGCGCCGGGCCATCAGGAGCCCCCTCTCTGGGAAGGGAGGCCCACCAGTGATATCATTGGAGCATATGCCGGGCGTGGGAGCGTTCAACATTTCGTCCATCAGCAGAGGGATAGGGTTACTAAGGTGGGACACAGAGGCACAACTAGAGCCAAATTTCAGGGGAGGCTGATAAAAATTTCAGGGGGGTGGGGGGATGCTAATTCTTCCAGCAGGGCCTCTAATAAGGGGTGACAACACAAAAAAGCCTAGTTAGTAAGTAAATTGTCTTTTAAAGACCTGTGCAGTACTCGGGTGCGGCTGCAATAAGACGGTCGCCAGCCCGGAAAGCTGTCTCAGCCCAGGCTGCCACACACGACAGGAGGGGGGGCTGAAGCCCTTTAAACCCAATGGGCGTTGCTCACCTGTTGGGAGGTCACATAGCTTAGCCTCCAAGGTGCACTCCCAGTGTTGGTCTCCCACAGCTCTTGGGTCTGCCAGGACATGCCAGTCTAGCCAGCTGTTGTCTTTGTGCAGCAAGGTAATATAATTCCAAATCCGGAGCACCTAGGCAACCGATCTTAGTGGGCTTGCATAAGATTTCTAGCAATACAGTGTCTGCCTCCGTCCCTTATCAGGTCTCTCAGCACACAAGTCAGGGGTACATGTGGGTGGCCCGCGTCCACCCACGTTTTTCACAGCATGTACACCGTCCACCCAGCCAAGAAGTTGGGCCCCACTGAAAACTATGCTGAATTCATCCCGGTGTAAGTTCCAAACACTGGGACACCTTCACCAGCACGTTGTTGTCTGTTTTCAATCGCAACAACACACAGGCGGAGACAGGACGGGGCTCTCTTATTTCTGACTCCTGTTGGGCCCATAACAATGGACAAACTTGAAGGGTCACAAGGCCGCCTTTTGTTCGAGCCTCCAGGCTAGCAGCCGTCCGGAGCCTCACACCTAGAAGCAAATGCAGCAGAGGGGAAACAAAGGCTCACACCTGGTTAGCACTTCACACATACAAGAGAGGCAGCTTTTCACTTTGTTCAGACTCTAAGGAGATATGCATGCACTGTAAGAACATCAGATGTGTTGATCTTTCCCAGTATTTGCACAAAATAAATAGCATTTATATAGCACATAATACCCCTGAGGAGGCATTGTAATAATTTAAATATCACTATTTTTTTTCTTTTAAAGCACTATGGGTAGAGGAAGCTTTACGCTGACAAAAGATAACATTGTTTTATGTGTAGAGTACAAAAGTGTGACGCTTCTGCCTAAATCAGGAGTGTTTGAAAGTATACTTTAATTGTGCTCAAATGTACTCTTGATACACCTGCTAAACATATGTGTGGGCTTATGAACTGATGTAACTTCTTGTGATGCTACTTCCTGTGATGTCACACGCTCTGTCACACACTCTGATGCCACCAGCACACTGATTAACTAGGTTAGTGTCCCCCACTTCTTTTTTTAGGACTTTTGCCCTGCAGCAGTGTATCTGCGGACCTGAACCAGGTACGTAGGATCCAAACTGAGAGATTTGCAAAATAGTAGAGCAAGTGTGGGATCCCTCATTTTGGATAGGGGGATCTGCGCCATGATCGGAAGCCACAGGGAGTGCCAGAAGTCAACGCTGCCCGTAAGGGCCTTCTGCGTATCCCCTCGGTTCCCTCAGCTGATGTCCACCTCTTTGTGGTATAAAAACACCCCAAGTCATTTGAAAATGATTGGCTCCCACTTGAACCCCCACATAGAGGACCACCAGAGAAGTAGGGTGCGAGAGAACGCACAGGGCTTAGCAAACACTTGGGACTAGGTAAACTGGGCAAAGGTCACCCAAGAGAACCACACACCCGTTGCCTGTCCCAGAAGGTATCTTAAAGTCATCAGCATAGAGTGATATGCTGTACTTACTCTCCCAGAGTGAGATTTCTCTGGGGCTCCCTCCCGCATATACAATGTTATAAAGGGCACGAGTGCATACACAAATCGGGCACAGCAGGAATCCCAGTCTCATCACCCTGTTTGCGCTAAAGGAGTAGAGCTAGTCATTCGTCTGGACCCTAGCCAGTGCTTCTGCGAACAGCAGTGATATCCATTTTATCTATCTTGACCTCTGCGCCATTCACCACATCACAGTGTGGAGATGTAGGCAACTGCCTCTTTATGTGATATAAAGAAAAGTTGATATACCATGTAAAGAGTCCAGGGTCTCCCTTATGACTGGGCAGGGGCTTGCTATGAAATCCCAATGTGCTCTACTAGGTAGTAGTGTGGTCAAGCAGCCTTAGGCTCAACACAGAGGAGTGCAAGACATCTGAAATTACACACAATCAATAGATGACATTGTGACTCAAGAGCTACACCAATTTATAAAAATAGAAAGTATCTTTATGTAGGGTCAGAGAAAAATCGTTCAGGTAAGTTTATTTTTAAATATAAACTCTTTTCACTTTAAAAAGTGGACACTTGGTACCATTTCTGAGTTCTGCAATGTTATCCTAAGGAAGGAAGAACAAGTTTCACTCCTGTATTGGGAGCCAGAATCATATTCCAAAGACGGCTGCTACTTTGAAGCTCATCACCCAAGGAGGCTTATCAGCAGGTCATCCTGTGGCAGGGAGTGTTACACCCTCTTCCCGGACAGACTTGTGTTCTGGGTCTCCTGAGAGCAAAAAGGCTGTCACTAAGAAAAAAGAACAACATCTGAGGAGGCAGGCTGGCAGAAACCAGTCAGCAAGTACACCAAAGGCTGGTAGGTTTCAAGGGGCACCTCTAAGGTGCCCTCTGGGTGCATGCATTAGTAAATCCAACACTGTCAGCAGTGTGGGTTTACCAATACAAGATGTTTGATCCCACATCATCTCTCAAGCACAGATACGTCTGGAATACGGATTAAAAAACCATATACCGGCCAGACAAGGAGCCATGGTCAGGTTCTACAGGAGAATGAGAGCAGCCGAAGACAACACGCTGGCTCACCACTGCTGGGAGGATGTTGAAAAACAATCAAGGCAGAACCTGTCCATAGTTCGAACCTTGGGGAATCTTGACACATACCAATGCCATACTCTGCAACAATGTTTGTTTGAGCTCTTTATTAATAAGTTGTTTGAATGCAAACAGATAAAGCTAAAAGTCATGCATGAAGGGTGATGCCAACCTACAAACAGCTGAAACAGCAATCATATCTACAAGGCGGCTTCTCAGATTACTACAAGCCGAAACTAACTTCACTGAGACAGGGGTCCTTCACGACAAAGTACCTTACTCAAAAATGGCTACTGATCTGGTTAACTTCAGACTGCCGCCTCTGTGGTAACGGAGCAGAGTCTCTATTACACATACTATGCATCTGCCCAGCTTTACACAATGAAAGGAAGATACTTTTTGACCAGCCTTAAGGGAAACTCTAATAAGAACTTGCAGAGCGCGGTCATAAAATGTCTGAGTGGCTCCTCTGTTCAACTGTCTTGTAAGACTATTAAATTCTTGAATTGGGCAGCACAAGAAATCGAAAACCAGGATTCAGGGTCAAAAGAACTTGGAAAGAAGGATAAATGGCCGGTATTCGATCATGTAGTCGGACAGAGTCCTTTCCGGGACTTCTAATTTGCACTTTCCCTCTCTCCCCTCCCGCTTTTAAGCGCGACCACTTAACTTGAAATTGGAGGCACATATGTCCATTCTTGAAATTAGCAGCACAAGAACTTGGAAAGAAGGACTAAGTGATAAAAAAAACTCAGAAAGGAGAGATGACCGGCACTCCAAGTAGTCGGGCTGAGTCCCTTACAGGACTTTATCTTGCACTTTCTCTTTCCTTTTCCCCTTTTAGCACAAGCACTTTACTCGAAATAGGAGGAACAATCATGTCTACTGTGAGAAGTTGGCCTGATATATAATGTTCACTATTCTAGTGAGCACTTTGTATCAGTCCAAACAACCCTTATGGTGATTGGTTGTAAGTCAACCTTATAGACCAGCTATCCTAGTAGCGTGGATACGAGCAGTCTTCGGGCTAAACTCTAGAGGGCGTGTTAAGCCAGCTGTTATACCATCACATATACCCCTTGAACACCAAGTGAAAGGACACCACACAAGTGTTATGAAAATAAACAGTGTATTTATTTAGATCACAACAGCCCTGTACTCTTTATGAGAACAGGGTACTAAGCACACAACAAAACTCTTACGAAAATACTTTAAGTTGCACAATTTACACAAATGCCCGAGGGGCACGAAAAACCATATACTCTGAAAGTGGAATGCGAAATTACTAGCAGGTAAGGCTTTGGAATCGCTAGGACTATGTTACTGAACCTTCAGATTACTAGTAGGAGGCCTAGGGGACTCGGGTGCAGAGTGTGCACTCTCACGCGGGATGCGGGACAAAGTCTATGGGAGCTAGTAAAGGCAAAGTTAGTGTTCTCAGGCGAACCCGACTAGGTAGATCGAAAACGAAAGTGGATCTGGACCCTTGGATAGGGAGGCTATGCTGGGGCACCGAAATGCCGAAGTTACCTAGCCCAGGGGCTGCAGCTGCATAGGTCTGAAAAGACGTCGGGAATCCTCGTTGACGAACCAGGAGCCTGAAGAAAGAAGTTGCTGGCAGGCGACCAGTGAAGATTGTTCGAGTGATCCAAGCCTGGATCGAAGATGGATGACACCTGAAAGCAGAGGGGACCAAGTTCTTAATCACTAGCCAGTGATTGTGTGGGCACCAGGATGGCACCAGGCAAAGTCACCTCGACCAGGTGAGTGGGCGACGCTGGGCTCTGCAGTCTCACGGACCAGGAGGCGTTGTCGGCGACCAGGATGGAGGTGCGAGCTGTCCCACGATGGTTGATGCTGTCGACGTCGCTGGACCCAGGATTGGGGCAACAAGTCTTGGCAAATTCAAGCCCACGCGGTGGACCTAAAATGGCGTCTGGAGTGGACCAGGAGGGTCCTGGGTGCTTCTCTTTTGGAAGGGAGCAAGGGCCAGTCTGGAGCAACTAGACCAGCAGTGTTGTCGTCGTTGGGAAGGCCACAAGCCAGCGGGCTAGTAGCCAGACAACGCGGTGAGCAGCAAAAAGCAGAAGGGCCCCACGCAGATCGTGGAGATGCTGGGGGGCTGAACTTCGGTGCGGGAGCTGCTCAGGGTCGGGGCTTCTCGGACCCCAAAGCACTCACCAGAGGATCCCTCGGCAGTCGTGCTGGATAGAAGTCGTGCAGTTCTGATGATGGTCGGTCCCTCGAGGTCTCGTCGCACCTACGGTTCTCAGCTTAGCTGCAGAGGTCAGAGGTGCCAGGGAAGCCGGGTCTCGTCGAGCTGGTCGGTCGGATTCCTGAGGAAGGACGTGCAGCAAACCGCAGAGTTCTTAGATGGTGCCTGCGGATGCAGGGTGACTACTCCTTAGCCACAAGGGAGAAATCTTGAGAAGAAGTCGAGAGTTCCTTTCGTAGAAAGTAGTTTCTTGATTCAAAGATGATCTAATTTGGAAGGGTCCCCGCTCCTGCCTTTATCCTAAAGAAAGGGGTGGGTACGCGACTAGGTCCTGCCCTAGGGGTGGGACCAGGAAGGGGGGTGGTTACACCCCTCTCCCATGCCGGACTTTCCCCAGGCCAGGGGCTGGTGTGCCCCTGGAACTGGTTCTAGCCGGCAGATGCGTAGTGAGCACCGGGGTGCCACTTGCAGTCACCTTCCTGTAAAGCCCTGCCTACCCAGGATACACAAAACCCTGTCTGGGATGGTGCTAGCACCGCCCCCGACAGGAAACCCTTTGTCCAAGCTCTCCTCGCTGGAAGGACTCCCAGCAGCAGGAGGTCAGACTCGTGTCTGTGGTGGCAGCATCCATTTTGTGGAGCTGAGGCTTCAGTTAACTTTAACCGGGGTTCACAGTTACACACATGTCGTGTCCCTCTAGAAGGGTGGAATTCTAACCCCGTCGCCAGAATTGGCGAGGGGTTAGTATTCCAATTCGTATGACACCTTACTCGACATGTTTTGATAAAGCAATACCAAAGATAGCATTTAACCGCAAGGATTATAATGCACTTAAGAGTATATGGTATGCGTTATCATGGAACAGCTATTAGGACTTGGTTACGCAAGCTGCAACCGGGCTCAGCTCATGCCAGAGCACCATTTCACACGATTCCATGCACTCTGCCTTCAGGATTGTCATGGCCTGCCATAGGAGTGACTGATAGGAATCTGTGTGTCCATTTTTAGGGTTAGATATAGGTATACTATATCTAAAGCAAAGGGTGATTACACCACCTTGCCCCAGCTGTCGTGCAGCCAGTTGTGTCAGATTTAGATGGCCATCCAGGGGTGGCATAATACATGCTTCAGCCCCTGGTAGGCCCTGGGTACACCTATGCCCTGAGTTACAGGGTCTGATAAGGTGGCCCAGTACCAATTGTATAATGCACCTAAGGTACACATGTCAATTTAGTGAGAGAACAGCTAGGCTGTGGGTCTGATTGGCAGGCCCACAGCCAGAGAAAGTCATAAACCAGTGAAACAAAAGCAAAAAATCTGGGTGATCATAGGATTGCAGACCCTACTCTCCTACATCTACCACTAATTTTAAAAGTCTTGTGGTCAAAGCAACTCATAACACATTCATGGCCTTGGGAATTAATTACATTATGTGTGGGTCATAAATACAAAAACATTTTATTAGCTTTTTTTTATCCAGTTCATCAGTGTTACATTGTATATCTTATGATGGTATGTTCCACCCTTTTAGGATTTTAAGAAATCAAATAAAAGTATATATTACTGATACCAAACATCCCTATTTTCAGTGAAGCCATCATGTAACTGCGAAACTCGTTTTCAACAGTGATGGTCTGTCCTATGCGGAAAGAGGCAACGACATTTGGGCGAAGGGAAGGCATAGTTCAGAGGACAACCTCGTCGGGATGAACAGCAAGAAAAAGGAGGATTAAAGAAAGAGCCTGAAACTCATTCACTCGTCTATCTTTGAAAACAGACTTTCTGATTATAGTCTGAGAGGACAATTATTTAATGGCTCGAAGGGAGCACACATCAGGTAAGTCAGAACCAGATTCAAGTCCCACTGGGCCATTACAAAATAAATAAGAGGAATAATGCCCATTTACAAAAGGAGACTTGAAGGTTGATAGTGAAAGCGAAGAATGGCCGAAAGATAGCCTTAAGAGTGCCCAGAGCAGAGCCCTGTTGGGCGAAAGAGGAGAACCTCTGAAAGAGGAGCAGACAGGGGATCCGCAGCCTTTGCTGTGCACCACGCCACAAATGTATTCTATCTGCAGGCGTATACCATTTTAGTGGAGGGATGCCTGGCTGACAAGATGACATTACAGACTTTGGGAGGAAGGTCGAAATCTGTCAACTGTCACCTCTCAATCCCCACGCAAGGAAGTGGAGGCCGGACAGGTTCGGGTAGAGGACAGTCCCCTGCTGCTGCGACAGAAGATCCTCCCAAAGAGGCAGTCTGATCGTAAGATAGAAGGCCATGCACAAGAGCTTGGGGTACCAGACTCTACCAGCCCATTCCGGAGCCACAAGGATGACTTGGGACAAGCAGCGCTTGATCTTCAGCACTCTGGGCAGAAGTGGTATAGGTGGAAAGGGGTATAGAAAACCGCAATTCCACTTGCGGCGAAAAGAGTCGCCGAGCGAGTGCCGCCTTGGAAATTCCAACACGCAGAACTGCTGACATTGCATGTGCTCTTTGGTGGTGAACAGATCTTACCAAGGCTCTCCCTACTGCTGAAAAACCATGAACCACTTTGAGAGAAGACACCATTCGTGATCCACAGTGCACCAACGGCAGAGTTGGTCTGCCCGGGGGTTCAGGACACCTGCCAGGTGTTAATCAGGGACATGCCGTGAGGTTCCAGCCACGTCCAGCGGCGATGGGCCTCTTGTTCCGGAGATCCAAGATAGGATGCAGGTCTTTGTCCTTCTTGGGCACGAGAAAGTAGTGGGAATAACAGCCCGACCTACTTCTGGAGCAGGAACTCGCTCAATAGTTCCCTTGACCAAGAGAGACGACATTTCCTGATGAAGAAGGGCCAAGTGATCCTCCGACATGCAATGGAATTACAGTGGCATGGATGGAGGAGGGGTAGTCTCGAAGGGGAGGGGGTAGTCTCGAAGGGGAGGGGGTATCCCCTTCGGACTATTGCAAAACCCACCTGTTCAACGTGATGGTCTGCCAGTGGGCGAGGTGATGGCAGATCCTGCCACCCACTGGTAGCCCTGAAAGGTCAGACTAGGAGGGTTTAGAGGGTGCTGCAGAGGAGCATTGGTGAACTGGCCCACCCGCTGGCCCAAAGACCCCACAGTGCTGGGTCCCACGGCCACGGCTGGGCAGCTTGTGCTGGCCTGTATCTCTGGGAGGAACAGTAGCCGCGAAATGCCGACTGCAGGGGGCAAGAGGTCTCGTGAGGCCCAAGGACCTGGCCGTAGCCCTAGAATCCTTGAAGCGCTCAAGCGCGTGATCTGCCTGGTCACCAGACAAGCAACAGCCATCAAAGGGCATGTCCAAAAGTGTAGATTGGACATCACCTGAAAAGCTAGTGGATCTCAGCCAGACGTAGTGTCTAAGGGCTACCGACGTTGAAATAGTCCTGCCTAGCAAGTCTGCTGTGTCAAGCCCACAGTGAATGGCGAACTTTGCTGCATCTCTCCCTTCGGCAACCGCACAGGAGAATGTGGCCCGGGCCGCCTCAGGGCACTGTGGCAGCACCTGCTCAACCGTATCCCACAAGGAGCGGGTGTAACGGCCCAAGAGACATGCTAGGTTTACCGACCGCAGTACAAAGGTGGCAGAAGAAAACATTCTCAGGATGTTCAAGCTTCTTTGATTCCCTATCTGGGAAATCAGTAGGAAACAAGCCTTTGGATGTAGAGGCCTGGACTACCAATCTCTCAGGGGAAGGATGTTGGGAGAGGAAAATAGGGTCGCCCGGAGCTAGGTGGTGGCGTTGGGCAATCTTCCTATTCACAGGAGCCCCTGTGCTGGGCTTGGACCAAGTGCCCAGAAGGATGTCCGTGAGGGCCTCATTGATAGGCAGCAGGGGCACCGAAGAGGTGGCTGTGGGCTGAGTCAGGAGGTTAGTCCTGACTGCCACCATAGGAAGCTCAAGGCCTCAGTCGCCCTACGCAACACCACAGCATAGGAGATTCCCTCCTCCGTAGCCACGGAAGGGGGGAGAAAGCATACCAAGGTCTGGGGAGGTATCCAGATCACTGGCATCACCAAACTCATCTCTCCAGTCCGGATCTTCAAGTTGGTCTGCAAGAGGGTCAACAGACCCCTCCAAGTTCTCCTCACCCTCTTCTGGCTGCCACTCAGAGCGATAGGGAATGCCAGGGTAGAAAATTGGCACAATTTCCAGCTGATACTGGCATCAGTAGATGCCAGTCCAGCTCCGTATCCAAGTCGATGGGGAGGTCAGGGGTCGATACCAGCTGGGGACACAACAGGCATTGGCGTAGTCAATGTATTGAACACCAAAGGTGTCAGGCCGACCGGCACCTAGCCGGATCCAGGCCTGGATCCTTAGGGGTCCTGCAGCACAAGAGGCTGTAAAGGCGTAGAACCCCCAACAGAGTCCAATGGGCCCAAAGGCACACCAGCAGAGTCGGGCTGCCCAAAGATGGAGTGGAGAGCTTCGTAAAGTGTACGAAGTTGGGCAGGCATCGCTCAGTCTCCTGGTAATGGGGGGACATGTCAGAATTCAGAGCCAACCCAGAAGGGTCCGCAGTCGAAGAACGAAGACTGTCCGCATCCCACAGGCCGATGGACAGGGAGAAGGCTAAGAGACTGCTTCTCCGCCTTCTTGTGCTTCGACTCACCCGAAGACTGAGACTTCAATGAGGAGTAGTGGTGATGGCTCCGTGGCCCCTCTCAACTGGGACTTCGAGCAGCGCAGAGCAGACTGCTGGGCCTCCAGAAGCTTTCGGGACTGCTCCCGCAAAGACTTTGGGGCCACGGCCAGACAGTCAGAGCACAACTGCGGGTCGTGGTCACGCTCCAGACACCAGAGGCACACTAGATGTGGGTCCGTCCCAGACATCAGCTTGTGGCAGGAGCCACAAGGTTTGAAGCAGGTCCGCCAATGTGACATCCCTGTGCATCAGGAGTCAAACATAAAAAGAAGGACAAAAAGTAAAAAAAAAAAAAAAAGTTAATTAAAAAAGTGACTAGGGGACTGCTCTCTGGATCTGCGCTGGCTGGGGTGGAAAAAAAAAAAAAAAAGACGCCAGCGTCTAAGTAGCTACTGCGACGTCATCCCCATAATCACGACGCGGACAACAGACGCAGAGTTAACAGACACCACCTAAAGACGCGCAAGGGTACTGCTACAAAAAAATATTATCCGGATCCAGTCTGACACCGGGGGGTAATTCTAAGGTAAGGAATCTATAACTAACAGTCTCTTTCAGATGTGCCCTTTTAACATCTTACGTGTGTAAGGAAAGTTCTGCACAGTTTGTGGTTTCGGAAAGAAAAGTGGCAGTTCCAAAGTTTGATTTAAATGAAATGGTGATATAGCCTTGGGTAAAAATGTGGGGTTAGTACATAAAAGCACTTGGCCTGTGAAGACTTTGAAATACATGCTCTCACCATTGAAGAGGCTTATTTCCCTGACCCTTCTTAATGAGGTTATTGCTACTAGGAAAAATACTTTACATGTTAGAAATTGTATTTGACAATTGTCTAGAGGCTCAAATGTTGGTCTCATAAGCCATGTCAATACAAGGTTTAAATTTCACACTGGTACTGGTGGTGTAGTCATAATTTGTAATCGTACCACGAAGGCTGTGGTTACAGCAATACGAAAACGTGATTGGCATTTTCGGTTTTGTAAATATGCAGCAATAGCTGCTAAATGTAGTCATATTGAGGTGTATACTAGGTGTGACTTTTGTAAATGTAACAGATCGCTTATTAGTTCTGTTGGAAAAGGGTTAATGTGTTTATCACAATGTACACAACGCTTCCATTTAGCTGTATAGCATGCTCTTGTTGAAGGTCTTCTTGCTGCTCTTAAATCAGTCAAATTCTTCAGGTAAATTAAGTTATCCAAATTCTACGACCTCAGATGCAAGATTAGGCTGTTGAATTGGTGTCTCACCATGCCGTTGCTGTGTGTTAGAAGATTTGGATAATTTGGTAGCTTCTTCTAAGGTTGTAGTGAGAACTAGAATAGTTTTGTATACCATGGCTTGCAGGCCCTTGTGGGTGCGATCTGAATGAGAGTCATTGAAGTAGGAGTTTCCGGACTATATAAGGTAGTAGTGGGAGAAGGAAAAGTGTGCAAATATCCCTAACCAGTTCATCCATTAAGCATCGCCCTTGGATTGCGAGTGAGAATGTGAAGCTTTAGCATTTTGGGTTTTCCTTTGTTGCAAACCGGTCTATTGTGGGTGTTCACCTTTGGAAGTTCGTTTGTAGTAACGTACTGTGCATCTTCCATTCGTGCACCTGCTGGTGTATTCTGCTGAAGAGATCGGACATGGTTTTATTCTCTTTGTATGATTGTGCTAGAAGGATTTTGCAATTGTTGGCCAATTTCCATTTTTTTGTGCCAACTTGGACAATAATATGGAATGGGTTCTTCCCAACCACTCACCCACTTTTGTATGCAATACATGGCAGTCATATTGTCTGTGCGTATAAGGACTGTCTTTCCTGTTATGTTTGTGGGAAAAGCTTTGAGAGACATGGAAATTGCTAATCGCTTCAAACATGTTGATGTGTAGTTGTGGAGTCCAGTGTCCCTGAACCACAATATCCTTCATATGAGCTCCCCTTCCCAGAAGGGATGCATCTGTTGCAATTATTTGTGGGATTGGCTCCTTGAAGACTCTCTGCTAAAAGAGCGATTGTTCGACCACGATCGAGCCGATGAACCTTTGGCATAACCAACGCTAGATCTTCCAGATTTCCTCCTGCTTGCACTCATTGCGATGCTCATCAATCCTGGAGGTGTCTCATGTGTATGGAAGAGTGAGGTTCTATTGCTATACAATAATCCCTTTCTAAAAGTCATGATTTTCACTGGAAGGTGAAGTGGCTGAAAAAAATCGTTGGTTCTGGCAATGGAGAACCCTCTGGGGATTGGGGTTTGATGTCCCTAATCGTATGGGGAACGGACCCCAAATATGGTTGAATTAGGGATGGCTGGAGATGCGATTGTCACACTGATTGAGCAATTGATGCAGTAAATTTCTCTTTAGGGTGTCTGCTACAAATTTATGCTTGTCTGGACTCTTGATCAGCCAATTGTGATAAGGAAACACATTAAGGTTTTCTCTTCTTCGTTTTGCTGCTGCTACGGTTAGGCATTTTGTGAATACCCATGGGGCTGTAACTCCAAAGGGTAGTACTTTGAATGGATTATGATGTCCACTTATCGCAAATCTCAGAAGAAACTTTGTGTGCCGGATGTATTGGAATATGGAAGTAAGCATCCTACAAGTCTAATGTGGTCATGAAATCAGCTTTTTGAAGTGGTGGTATTACATATTGTAGGGTGACCATGTGAAACTGTTCTGACAGTATGTAGCAATTTATCGGCTGTAGATCCAGAATGAGTCTTTGGGTTCCATCTTTTTGGTATTATAAAGTAAACCCCTTTGTTTTGGCAATTGTATGACTCTTGATGGTCCCTTTTTGCATTCATGTCTGCTTCTTCTTTGAACATGCTTAGAGGTTGTGGATTTAATACCTGCCTTCTTGGCGATTGCTGAAGTAATTCTAGGCAATATCCTTGTTGGATAATGTCTAAGACCATCAGCCCAATGAGATATTTTGCCACAATAGATGGGTACATTTAAAATAGGTTGTTGTAACTCACATTTGAAGTCTGAAATGCATAGCCACGCACACCCAAGCATAATAGAAGTACTTATGCCCCTAGCCGCAGAGTAAGCTCCATCTAAGGCACATTTAAAATGATCTTCCCCCTTCTTGTATTCTTCTGGAAGATGCTGCATGAGCTCCTGTATCTTGTCCCAGGTAGCTCTGTTATAGCATGAGAGGAGTGCCACAGTTTGCATTCCTCCAATGGTTTGCATGGCCTGTAGCAACTTGCTGCTGCATCTATTCTTTTGATTTGTTTATCCTGAGGAGGTGCTTCTCCAGTGCCTTTTGCAGAAGCTCTTCCTAGCAGTTGTGAGAGCAAGGAAATCTGCAGGTGGATGATCTCGAACATCAGGTCACTTGGTGAGGCTTTATATTTCTTTTCAATATTTGTTGTACGGACTCTTGATTTTCATGGGTCCTTGAACACCTGTAGCCACATTCAGGATGGATCCAATCACGGGTAAATATTGAATAGTTCTTTCTGTGCACAATAGTGTTTCAAACAGAAAGTCACTCTTCCTCCGTTGAAAAGGCAGGGGTAAGCTTATGCTATTCAGCAGCTCTTTGTAGGACACTGAATGGAGAAAGTGCCATGAGGGAGAGAATGCTTTGTTGACACACGTGGTTCTAGGTCATTATCTGAACACGAACGGGATTGTACGAGTGACAGGACGCGCCTGCACGCAAAATAATCCAAATTTAAAAAGGGTAACACCGAAATTGAAGTAAGGCAAAGACAGATTAACAGCGAACCGGAGAGGTTCCATTAATAGGAATCGCTGCATACTTCGTGCTGAGGACAGATGCGCTATTTGAGCTATTTGAACCAGCAATAATGAGAAATGCCCTGCGACTTGAGCGAAGATGTGTCAAGAGGACTGAGGTTTTAGCCCTGAACTTGCATTCCTACACTTTAAGCAGACTATCCTCTACCTATCATGAAAAGGTATTTTAAAGGTTCCAGTTGAAACCAATTTGAGAGTCATTAATAAAGTCTTGATAAAGATGGTGGTATAAGATTTACCATCAAAACGCGTTGATGCCCTTACTTGAATCAATCTGTGAAAGGCTGGAATTGCAGACTACATATCAGTACGGCAGTGTCTGATTCTAGTCCTTAATATTGAGAGATCACGGATGCGTGCCTTTTAATGACTACATGCTAAAGACAATGCAGTATCTCTTTCAATCTTGATTTTATGAACTATACAATTGTGTGTATTTTAGATTTTGTGTCAGGGATATTATAAACAAATGTTTATGCATTAAATGATTGATGCTTTTTATGATACTATTATGAATAAATAGAACTATTCATTTTTAACAAAAACCTTCTTCAGAGGTAACCTTGGGTATATGGTTAGGATTCCCTTCGATTTTTTGGTGTGAATGATTTTCCATGAGTGAGGTAAGCAAGCGTGTATATAGATTGTAATCTTAAATAAGTCTTTGAGCGCAGCCCAAAGGAAACTCCTTTTTGGACAATTATCTGGTCGCACCACATCATAGTCTTACAATGGGTCAGATGGGTCATCAGTATTGCATGTACCCTGGGGTGCACGGTGGAGGTTGGCCGTTGGCTGTGTTTCTTGTAGGCAGCAGTTATGCTTTTAGAAACTGAATGTGCCTTATAACTACTTGAATCAAGGCTTTTCTTCTGTTTAGAAGAGTGTCCGTGGTGTTTCCTAGAGCAGTTCTGAAGTTTTATACTTTGTCGATTCTGAATGCTTTTTTGGCTCCGATGTGTCTTGGAGCTCTTTGGTGCCGATGTTTTTATTGCTGCAGACTGATGCCTTGGTGTCAGAGGCAATGTCAGAGTAGTTGTTTTTGGTGCCGTAATAGTTTCAGAACGGTCTCCTTTTTGATGCCTGGTCACAGGGTCACCTTAAACCCGAAGGTTGTGGCGCATGATGTTGGGGTACTGGTGGTGGCGAGTGTATAATATTTGAGGTGGTGGTAGTAGTACTCCGTACTGGACATAGTTTTGGTCCTCGGTCCAGTGTGTGGTCAGTGATTGTGGTTGTACTGGATGTAGCTAGTTCTTCCCCAGAACAAACTTTGAACACTGAGTAATGTGGGCTGGCTGTTACCGTCCCACCTCTTGCTGGGAGCGCTGGCTTCACTGTCCACGTTGCTGATCTCTGCCTCATTTGTGGGCTCCATGTTATGTGGAGCAGTCGATCTCATCGTGATCAAAGAGTCTTATTTTTTTATTTACATGCATAGGCAGGGCACTATTCTTTGTTCTCTGGAGAGCCAAGTTAGAAGCCGTGTGCGCGTACTTTGTGTGCACTGAGGGCACAGTCTGAAGAGTTCTTTCTTCGTCTCCATCACATGCAGACTATCATTCTTGATGGTGGAGTTATTTGGAATCCGGGAAGTCTTTCCCCGGTGTAGAAAAAGATTCCGCCGATTACTTTCCCCGTGGACCGTCTGCCATCAAATCTTTAACAGCTTAGACTTAATCAAACAGAGCACAATGGCGGCAAAAAACTTTAAGGGGAAACATGTTCTGACATGCACACTGCCTTGAACAGGTGGGGGGGTTGAGGCGAATCAATGTGCAACACGGATCATACAGTTTCCTCGAGAAAAAACACTTTCAAAAGTCCAGGCCCAGCACTAGATGCCACGAGTAGGCATAGCATGTGCATCTGCAGCTAACACAAGCTACGAATACTTACTTTTGCTAGGGCGCTGCAGGGTACTCTTACACCGCACTTCTGTCTGTTGGGAAATATTTGCAGGCCCATGGAACAGAAAATAGTACAAACATTTTTACAGCCAGCCTTTGTATTGGCCAGGTGGCAGGTCGCTGTCATTTGGATGGGGCAGAGGGCCCCCCCATCAAAAACCTGCAACATGGATGTGGTAGAGTGGTCATTGGCAGAGAAACTACATGCAAGGCATAGCAGGAGGGATGAAAAGCTTAAAGGTGGCCTTGGGGTGGAAGATTTGACCCCAGAAGTCCCACTTAAATGGTGAGTTCTGACACAGAATTGTAAAAGGGCCGATTCCTATGTTTAATGGCGCCGAACAGTGACACATCTGAAGATTACAACTATTGAATACTTGTCTCCTGTGAAAGACAGATATTAAAATGGAATGTCCCAAATGATGCTCACCTTGTCCTTGTAAGTGCTGTACAGTTTGCAGTAGTGGACAACTTTACAATTAATTAAAAAGTCAAACAAAAATTATGAAGCAAACGCATACTCTAATGTTCGCAAGATTTACTGTAAATTGTAACATAAAAGTGCAAGGTTTATTAGATGTTTCTTTCCTTTAAAAATATCCAAGTTGGCGATCCAGACAGACATTGGAGCCCAGTACTAATGACTTATCTAAATCCCCCATTATTTTACTGTAATGCATTAAGGTCTTTTTCGAAGATGTGCTCAAGTCTGAGTGCTGTGGTTACAAAAAACATTACATACAAGTCTATTCATAGCAAATGATCAGAAAAAAATTAAAGCGAGTCTTGCCCCCTACTGCAGGAAGGCACATTTTAAGTTTTGTAGTCGCTCAATCCATTGATATGAAGGTCTGTTTTTCCTAAACACAAATTAGATGGGAGGGGGAAAAAAATGGACATCCAAAATGTGGGTGAATTCAGAACAATGTGCTACTCTGGACAAGTTCCTGTTTCGCACACAGCCATTACAGGATGACATTATGCGACGCTATAATAACTTCCATGTGGCAAATATTTGCTGTAACCAACTTAAAACCTGAAAAGAGTTTATTAAAGTACCAACAAACTACAAACATCTCTAAATGTTTATTGCCATATTACAATTTACAGAAGACCCGTGGCAGTGTACTAAATTGGATTTTAGTAAATTACTTTCTACAAAAATAAAGGCAAGCTTTATATTCGCTTAACAGATTCACAACTTAAATTCAGTGCCTTTAAGGAGGTGCCAATTAGAAATTGTGCTGCCTTCACAAGAACTGCAACTTAATGGACATGCTTAAACAAAATTTGAGCCATTGATTCATGCGATAAGACTTTGTACTGCTTCTTAAAACTGCCTCATTAACTATTTACAAGTTAAAGGAGAGGGGAGAGGGCATGGGGCAGTTGGTAAAACCACATTTCAGTTTGGTGGGAGCAGAAACCTGCATGCCATTCAGTCTACACAGATTAGTAGATTCCCCATCAGGGTATGCTGCAATTCTACCTTCTCTGAAGGGTTGGCTATTCTTTAAACTTTCACACACACAAAAAAAAAGCTCAATCCAGTTTACATTTTATACAGGCTGCAAAACTGGGTCGCAAAACCTGACCACAGAATCGACAAAGATGGCCGTTATTAATGCTGTGGACCCATTTGTTCAGCTGGATCTGCAGCTGAAAATGGATTAAGTGCTTTAGGTTGGGGGAAAAAAAATTAAATAAAAAAAAGTTTAAGGCCCCATTATATAGAATCCCTATTGGCTTCGGTCTAACTTAGGATTAAAGATAACTCTTCCTTTGAAGTCTCAGAACAATGGGGCATCTTAAATGCAGGTTAACTAGAGGTCATTGCAGAAGATTGGTAGAAGCTCAATGTACAATGTTCAAGTTACCCCTGCTTTAAGCAGCCCCAATACAAAATAAATGACCCAATTACTTCCCCACAATACCATCAGCACGGCCATTATTCCTATACACAGATCACCAAACGAAAGTAAACACTGACGTACTGTTCCACTCAAGAGTCCATAGTGTTAACTTCAAATTGGAAGCAAACATAAAAAAAAAAAAAATGGATGGAAGACCAAGTCCGTCTCAGAAACCAAGAGTACTAGAGCGTTGAACCGCACGCCTCCATTACACTCTTCCTGTTCCAGCCCTCTGGGTTGTTTGGTTTCTTCTGGGGGTAGCACCGCCCCTTCCACCTCTGAATCCACCACGGAAGCTGCGACCACGGAGAAACCTGCCAGAGACTCCAAATGTCTCTGTATTCAGCTTCCGTTCCTCAGCCCATGTTGTACGCCTGGTAAGACAAAAAAAAAGTCCAAATGAAACCAGTACAAGAACCTGACATGGATGAACCAAACCTGGCAAACATTTAAGCCAAAACAGAGAAAGCCTTGTGTTGCACGCCAGTGTTTTCACCCAATATACAAAAGTGGAATTAAAAGCTACCTCATGCTCCATATTAAAGTCAATTATCCAATATCACGTAAGAGGCTAGTGAGAGAAAGTAGCAGCAAGCCAGCACACAAGTGCTTAAACTTACATACTGAAAAACTGAAATGAAGTTAGCTATGCAAAGTGCCTGACCCATTCCACCCAGCGTTTATCGAACAGGAATACACCAGGTAGTAAACCAGTTATCCAGTACACCCCATTGAGCTAGTCTAAACATAGCAGTCACACTCCAATGTTACACTACAATAACATCACTAACACAAGGCAGTACTGACCTACCTAAAGAGGTTTGTAGTTTGGTGCAAAACAAATGCAGGGTTGTATGTCCATATGGGACTCGGCAGTGCAAGGCAATGTATTGAGTCTAGATCTGCGCATCTCCCTTTTCCCCACACCAAGGCCACTGCAATCCTTGTGATATCACCCGCAGCACTGGGAACAGAAGACTGGATTTACCTTCATTAGCAACCTCGCAACTGGAAACCCACAACCCAAGCAGGCTGGCCACACAGCTCCAAAATCTATATTATATATAGTAGAAAGGTCTAACCAAAAACAAGGCCAATTGTACTACAATACACCAATAATTCTGGCCCCTATTACTACTACAAATGTATGATCCAGGAGCTCACCACGCCACAGGCAGTTGAACATTTTCAACTGCTCCAATGTCTGATCGACTTTTGTTATATGGATCAAAGGAAAAACCATTTCTCAAAATGATCACTTCTTGCAGCTCTCGTTAGTCCTTTCACACCAAGGAACACCTGTAAGTTTTAGTGATCTCTTGTGCATGATAGTGTTGTTTGGTCTGTTCTTCCCAGAAAACAAAGGCTGGAGTGACACCACAAAAAAAAAAAAAGAATCCAAACACTTCCTTCCCATGCCACACCCCTTCAGAGTTAAAGGAGCTTGCCAATTTCCACCTCAAATCTGCTCCATTACCAGGATAGACGTCTTAAGTGTGAAGTTACAGCAACCCACTCACAGCAACAAGTCATTTGTGGCCCTGCCGAAAGGAATTCTTTCAAAGAACACACACTAAGTGGCACTTTTACACTTCAAAGCTATCCCCCCAGGCCTACATTCCTCTGGTATTCAATGGTAAATATACCCGTCTAGTCTTCTTTGTGTATGTAGAAAATAATCATGATCAGCTGCACTGACAAAATACTCTACGACATTTTCGGTTCCAGTCCGGACCTGGTGATCGAGTCAGATGCCAGTCGCCAGGGTTGGGGCGCCCTTTGCGGCTCTCTCTCGGTGGGTGGCAGATGGACGGAGGAGCAACTTCACCTCCATATCAACTGCCTGGAGCTCCTTGCGGGCTCGTTCGCGACCCGCTCCTTCACCTCGACCAAGGTTTCGTGTTGTGTGCTTCTTCGGATGGACAACACGACTGCGGTCAGGTACATCAATCGGTTGGGAGGCACGCACTCCAAGGTCCTAGCGGACCTTCCGAAAGACTTTTGGAACTATTGCCTTTTTTCGCCAGATCTCTGTCACGGCGGAGTATCTCCCAGGCGATCTGAACACTGTAGCGGATTGGCAATCCAGGAATTTCCGGGATGCCAGCGACTGGAGACTGGATCCTTCAGTATTTCAGAGAATTTCAGACCTTTGGGGTCTTCCAGTAATGGACTTATTTGCGTCCAGATGGAACGCCCAGATACCCCGCTTCTACAGCTGGAAACCGGATCCGGGGGCGGAAGCAGTGGATGCCTTCCTACAGGACTGGTCCCTGTTTCCAGCTTATGCGTTTCCCCCCTTCCTTTTCATTCAAAGGGTGGCGGCTCAAGTCCGCAGGCAGAGAGCTTCCCTGATTCTGATCACGCCAATCTGGAGAGCTCCATGCTGGTTCCCTTCTCTTTTGGAACTATCCTGGGACAAGCCTCTTCGACTTCCGTCGTTCGACCACATTCTGACGGATCCATTGGGTCACCCGCATCCGCTGGTTCTCCAGGGCCATCTACGTCTCATGGCATGGAGGATTTCAGGGGACGTTGGTCTTGTGACTCGCTTTCGAGAGACGCTGAGCTCCTCATTCGAGGAGCCTGGGCTCCTAACACCACTAAGCGGTATAGATCAGCATGGAGCAGATGGGTTCGTTGGTGTGTGGGAAAACACCTGGATCCCATGGGCTCCTCTGTCACCGACGTGATTAACTTCCTCGCTGATCTTTTGAAAAAGAAATTGGCGTACAGCACAATTAATTCTTTCAGGTCGGCAATTTCTGCTGGGCATGCCCTCGTTGATGGCTCTCCGGTTGGTGAGCACCCTTGGGTTTGTAAACTCCTTAAAGGTATTCGTCTTTCGCGCCCCCCAGAACCTCGTTATTCAGGTTTGTGGGATGTTAATGTGGTCTTGAATTTTCTAATGTCCTGGCAGGATAATCAATACCTTTCCCACAAGGAGCTTTCGGCCAAATTAGCGATTCTCCTCTGCCTGATTTCATGTAAACGTGCTTCAGATGTTCGTGCACTGGACGTATCAGCCAGGGTTTTTACCCCAGAAGGGGTTACATTTACTGTTTCAAGAAGAACTAAATGTAATACCAGGTCAGTAACGTACCCGGCTTCCCCAGATTCGCCAAAGCTCTGTGTTGTTCGTTGCCTTAAGACATATGAGGACGTTACTCTTGAGCTCCGCCCTCCGGGCGAGAGACAATTACTTATTGCGGTTAAGAAGCCGTTCAAGGCAGTTTCCTCTCCCACCATTGCCAGATGGGTCAGGTGGATAATGTCTGAAGCTGGAATTAGCGTCACTGACTTTAGGGCTCATTCCACTAGAGGTGCAATGGCTTCCAAGGCTATTCAGGTAGGTGGACGCCTGGAGGATATCATGAATGCAGCGGATTGGTCCTCAGATTCGACTTTCAAAAAGTTCTACTTTAAGCCAATCCATGAGGCTGCTTCGTTGGTGGTGAGTAGGCTTTGAACAAGCAAAATCCTCGCCTCCGCTTCCTGACATAGAATGAGAAATGTCCTAGTTATCACAAAGGAAAGTTTCAATTCTATTAAGGAGGCGGAGGCGAGGATTTTCCCACCCAGGCTTTATCGAGCCTCCCCTCCCGTGACTGGACTATGATATTTTACTTCGTCTAAGGGAAGTATACTTTTTTCTGAGTTTTAATGTTCTCATTGATAAGCTGTGCAATGCTGATTAAGTTCTATCTGCATTCCGTGCTGTTTACTCCATTGCAATGTTCTTGAATTCTTCGACATTGTTCTGGACAAGATATTATTATTATTGTTTCTCTTCCCTAGGCTCCGATCAAAAAACGGACTAGTGGTTGGACGACTTCTTTCCTGCGGCAGCTCCCAAGAAAGAGGAAGGACTAACAGCTGGGACTCCATATATACGAACTGTTGGACTCTGATTGGTTGTTAGGTTACCAGGACTACCGCTGCCATGTTGGTTTGGGTAGTCCATGATGTATTGTTTTTTCTTTTACTACTAACTTGCTGTCCAATAAAATGGAGAAAGGACTAGCAAAATCCTCGCCTCCGCCTCCTTAATAGAATTGAAACTTTCCTTTGTGGTAACTAGGAAATTTCTCATTAGAAGTTGCAGGACCACTATTTTTTGTGAATCCCTAAACTGCAAAGCGCCTCCAGCCAGCCACAATCTGAACTCTTGTCCCAAATCCATCCCAGTGTTTAGAATTTTGGCATCAAGAGTATCGTTAATTGACCAAGTGTGGACAGTGTTTATGCTTCTGCAAAAAGCGTTCTAGAACCATAAAGGTTAGTGTACCACTTCGACCTCATAGAACACTTTTGTCCTAAAATGAACACTTGCATCTGTATTTACATTGGGTTCCTCAGCCACCTAAATTGCAGCTCACTCAAAATGCCACTCTATGTAGCTTACTCAAAAGACCATTCTTACAATCTCTTCGCTAGTTTGATGAAAAAGGTTTAAGGACTATGAGCGGGAATGACAATATAGACAAAGCCTTACATGAATACGAAGAAATGCTGTCACATACAATTGACAAGACTATCCCATTAAGAGTTTTTAAACCTAAACCTGCCCCTAAACAAGAGATATGGTTCTCAGAAAATCTCAGACTATCCAAACAGGCCACACGGAGGTTAGAAAAGAAATGGAGGATCTCCCGCCTAGACAATGATAAACACACCTACAAAGAGTCTTTGAAAGCATATCACAAGGAGATTAGATCAGCACGAAAAAGCCATATAGCCTCACAGCTTCTGGCGGCTGGCAATAACTCCAAGACCTTGTATCAGATATTACTGACCTTCACTAAACCCACTGCTTGTGAAAGTCCAGAAGTGGCGTCGCAACATCTGTGCGACAGTATTTCCCACTTCTTTACGAATAAAATAGACGCCATATATTCCAAAATCCTTCTTTCCAACTTGCCTTACAGTGCTACTAATGACCTCACAACTAACTCTGATAACCCCCTCCTTCCTGAAAACTCCCTTTCTGCATTTCCCCCTATCCAGATTGAGGAGGTACAAGCACTCATGTCGCAGATAAAGAGTGGCTCCCCCTCAGACATCATTCCTGCACGTATCATGCCCACTCTAGCTAAAGCCCTAGGACCCACCATCCAGGGATTAATAAATCTCTCACTTAGTACGGGGCAGGTCCCGCTTGGATGGAAAAAGGCACTGGTCAAACCTCTCAGGAAGAATACCACCATTCCCTGGAGTGAGCTTAACAATCTGAGACCAATATCCCTACTCCCCTTCTTGGGCAAAATCACAGAAAAACATGTGAATAAACATCTGTCAAGATACATTGAGTCTGTAGGAGTGCTGGATCCATCACAGTCGGGCTTCAGGCCCAGGCACAGTACAGAGACCGCTCTTATGTCAGTCGCAGACGATCTGCGTATGTACCAGGATGGGGGGTTTTCCGTCATCCTGGTGCTATTAGATCTGTCTGCGGCGTTTGACACCGTATCTCACTCTATTCTCATGGCCAGGCTGGAGAACATCGGCCTAAAGGAGGATGCCCTCGAATGGGTAAGAAGTTTCCTGACTAATCGGACCCAACAAGTAACCATGGGCAATTTTCGGTCAGAGGAAGTTGAGATCACTAAAGGGGTGCCACAGGGCTCATGTTTGAGCCCAACCCTCTTCAACATATATGTGGCACCCCTGGCAAACATCTTGAGAGCATATGGATTTGTTCCAATATCCTATGCGGATGACACTCAACTCCTCTTTCCCTTCAAAACCTTGACACCCGAAGTTAGGAACTCCTTCTCCCTCGGAATGAAAGCGGTAGCACACTGGATGTCTTCCAACTACTTGCAATGCAATGTTGGAAAGACTGAAGTCATGTTGTTTGGGGGGGCAAGACAACTTTGGTCTCCGGACTGGTGGCCACAAGACCTTGGCCCAGTACCGGAGCCTAAACCATCTGTAAAAAATCTGGGGGTCCGGCTGGACCAGGAACTCTCCCTCAAGCAACATGCCAACCAGGTGGTGGGATCCTGCTTCCACATAATCAGTATGCTACGTAAGATCTTCCCCCTCCTGCCAGACGACAGCAGAAGAACTTTGGTACAGGCATTAGTCATGAGTCGTTTAGACTACTGCAACGCCCTGTTTCTGGCTGCCAATGAGGGAGTCATGGCAAGACTACAGGTGGTCCAGAACACGGCTGCCCGTCTGGTCTTAAACGCACCCCCCCGCTCACCTTCCAAACCCCTTCTAGAAAAGCTTCATTGGCTGCCTATCAGACAAAGGGCTAAATTCAAGGTAGGCTGTACCATACACAAGAGTCTCAACGGTATGGGTCCGGCATACCTGGCCACCAAATTTGTCCCTTACAAACCCCCACGCCCACTTCGTTCTAGCGAACAAGGCCTTCTAGTAGTGCCCAGAGCAAGAAAGGCAAGGCAGGGCAGCAAAGCTCTCTCTATAGCTGGACCGTCTCTTTGGAATAGCCTTCCCATCACCCTAAGGCTGTGCACAGAATATCTTCCATTCAGGAAAATGCTAAAGACCTTCCTTTTCAGCCAATAGACAGCATACGTGCTCCCTTTCCAAATGTGGCGGATGTCAAAAGCGCGGAGATGCTCCCTAGGGAGTCGAGACCAGCGCTATACAAGCCAGTAAAATAAATAAATAAAATAAGTATTTGATAAAGAATTTCTTAAATTCCAGGTTTGTGAGGCAAAATGTATATATTCCCAGCCCCTGGTCCGATCATCCAATTACAGCAGTTTCCACATCTGAATAGTTCTGCAGAAGGTTTTGGAACCAGATACTTTCAACTGCTCAAGTCTGGCAGTTCAACAACCGGCACTCAATGGCATCTCCCACCGGTGTTCTGCAGTACCCAAAAACGTATATGCACTTCACATACAATGGACTACAACTCACACAGACATGCTCGATCACTAGTTTGATTCAAACTGCATTTATGCAGCTGGAAGGGAGACCACTTTGTCAATCACTACTTCAATGTTGGCTATCGGCAATGGTTTTAGCCCCATTGTCCATGTACTGAAGGCCCATTCTTTACCACACTATTGACTAGTTATGATAGTTTTAGAAGCAAATGTGAACTACGAATAAGCTCTTTCCTCCCAAGCCTCAAATCAAATAGGAACAGTTTAATATATCACACTGAAATAGGGACAAGTTACACCTTAAAGTGACAAACCCTATTAGATGCACCCGCCAGAAATCTGGGAAAAGCCATCTTTACATGGACCGTAGTTGATATTTGTTAACCACCTTTTAAAAATGATCCTTCTTGCTACCTGCAAAACCTCATGTTCCTGTGCCCACAAGTGAAATCTCCAGAGATCAATCCTCTGCATTAAAACGATTAAGCAATCCGATCCATCTCATAGGAATAAACGATTGCATTCTTGAGAGATTAAATCTAACCCCACACTAGCCCAAAGGATCATGGATCTGGATAACTAGAAACAGTGAATGCGTAGGGAATGAAGGATGCATTATAACCATGCAATGTGAAAGGGAGGCCGTGACCTGCTAGCAGAGTTGAAAGCACAAATACAATTCTGGCAATGGTGTAAACACATGAGCATAGGCAGCATTTCTTGAATGGAAGCAGCTCTTCAATCCCCACAAAATATGCTCAAATTGAAGGCTTTGGCCCAAGAAAAGCCAAGAAACCAGAATCCGCATGAATGAGATTCTGCAGTACAATGCAGCGACAGAATAAAAGTTTGTCATTTGTAAAAAAAAAAAAAAAACAATTTCCACACAGCAAGCTGGACAGGGACTTAAGTTAGTTATTTTAAAATTCTAGCTTGCTACAGAAATCCATAAGTATTCTCTGAATGCACCATTGCTTGGCCCACACAGCTACAGACAGGTTATGCTACAGAACCAATAACTTGTAGCTGAGCTGGACACTTGGGAAGCTGGGTCCTGGTTATTACATTCATGAATGTGCAGCACAGAGCCATAAGGCTCACCTCCCCTCTGATCGAAAGTCACCTATAGGTGGGATACCTGAAACTGGACCAAACAAGAGCAGGGCACTCGAACCATGTCAGATGTACCAATGCAAGTACTGCGTATATATGCATGCCAAGAAGAGCAGCAAGACTGCTCACCGGTCTGAAAATGGATTAAGATATGCATGCCAGTTAGATTGCTCTGCCAAAATCACTTCATTTTATGCAAACCAGCAGTTATAGCATAGTAGTCGTGCCTGGAAAAAATGAATGAAAGGAAAGTTACCTGGACTTCATCTCAGAAGAGATGTTGTCGAAGAAAGACTTCGTTTTGTCATAATAGCAATTCGGCCCCAGAGGGTCTTCTTCTGGGACACCCTCACTGTTTTGGGTCTCCACACCAGAATCTGTTTTCTCCTCTTCCTTCTCTGGCTTGTCATCTAAAATAAGGAATGAAGACTGTTACACAAGCTAGAGCATTCAGGTGTGTGATGCTTCCTTGCATTAAGGACAGGCAAGGATTTTCACCCGTAGAACATTTTTGCATCGTGATAAAGTATCTAGGTTCAACAATTCAACATCATAGAAAAAAGATTTCTGCGACTTCAGTTCTCTATAGGTTCACGTGCTTCAAATGTGCTGCTGCAAATGCCGAGTAGGAGGAAACATTGAAGTAATACATTTTGCAACACAACAGCTCACCCTCCTTACTGATTGGATCTACCAAGCAGCTAGGGAGGTCAACATAACAGGACATTTCCATCAGATGTTCTTAGCAAAAGTGAGGATCATAGTAAAAACTCATGAGGTGGCAAACGATGCCAGAGTGAAAAACAGTAGTTCCAGGCTAGTAACCTGCCTCGGTATAGCTCATGTTCACACGTTTTGGAAAAGTAAACCGTACAAAGGAAAATGCGGAATGAAGTTCCCTTTATGGGACCAAGCTCCTGCCCATCACCTGGTCCCACGCAGGTCTGGTGCCTCAGTGGACCAATGCATCCACTCCAGAATCTCTTGACGTCATGGCTGCAGGTTTGAAACATTGCTGGTATACTCCGCCTTTCCACGAAGATCGATAAAATCAGTAGCATTGATTTGGTTAAATATCTGTTAACCAGCCCCAAAACGAGTGAACACACTTTACAAATCCTGTTCCACCCTCAGCTGCGCTTTAGGCACTGCAATGCTGCGTCTTAAAGTCCCCACATCTGCTAGGTTGCTGGACTGCAGCTCAGAAAGTGACTGTGGGAGGGCACCATTCCAGTTGCCATCCTCCTGGTGTGTGCACAAGTTGTTGCGGTTAGAAGTCTGCACCCTTTATGGCACAAAGATATACAAGCTGCCATGTGCTTTCCAAGAAATGTCAGGGCACCTTCACTCTTCCAGTGTTGAATTGTCTGAATGCAAACTACACGAGTAACAGTGCAATACAGAATTTCAAGACGCTGGCTTTCAATCTTAAGTTTACGATGAGTCTGGAAGTTCACATACTATAACTGCTTCCCTAATGGGGCTACGACCATTCACCGGAATCCTTTCAATTCTGGAGCACTATCTGGGAGAGGAGGAACAGCTCCATATTCATGACCATTTAGGTTGTCAATAGACTGCTTTAGCGGTCTTGTTGAAGACCTAACATGTAGGGGCAGCCTAGCTCACAATTGTTTTTCTGGACTCTTATTCACTGGGTGGGGGGGGGGGGGGGGGGGGGGGGGATCAGGAAAGATGAGAATAGGGAGTGGATAGGACCACCTGCACCCAGTTTCCTACAGGGAAAAAAATAATCATACGGACGCCAAACAATGACGTGGATGGGCAATCACCATTCAAGCTGGCACTGAAAAGTTTACCAGGGATTCCCTGCCAGACTCAGAACGTTCCAAAATGTGACTAAGTCCATGCTGTAAAATCTTCAGAGTAATTAAACTCAAACTGAGTCAAGTGTCAGCAAGTAAGCCAGTACCCAATTGCACCCAGTCTTGTACCTTTGCCCAATACCCTGATACAATCATCAGAACAGTTAAAATCTGAGGGGATCTCAGCCGTGTACAGAGTTAGCAATGTTAAGACATTTAACTAAGGTAGCAGAGCTCCCACTTTTTTCCTCACTGAAATGGCAGCGAACTGAACGGGAAATACATGCTAAATAGAGGGTGTTTGAACAGCACTACACTTTTGCACAGCATAAATAATCTGCACCTCAACATACTGATCAGCATTCGGTAGGGGGGTAAAAAATAAACCTAGGCTGCATTAACTCCCTGATCAAGCAAGTGTGTACCCACAAAGAATAGAAAGGCCAATTTAGGAAGTCACAAATTACCCAGGGTAAAAAAGGTGTTGATTCTAAAATGCAATTCTGACACTTCACGTATCGGGAAAAGATAAGCTCTATACAAACCGATCATGGAGGTTAGGACTAATTTATCCATTAAGTGACAGTCGGCTACGATCACAATTGAAGCTACTGCACAAATACATTAAAACTTAGAACTGGCACCCGCATGCTATTCGTACAAACTCCAGTTGTTACAAGAAAATAGTTTTCAAAAGCCAGCGCACGAGATACATAGTTACTAGTCATTCAAGTTAACACTGAATGGGAAGTCCGTGCCAACTCTAAACAATACAGCTCTGCAGAGTACATGCCAAAACACCTCTGGAAAGAGCCAGAGGTGTCACAGAACAGCACCCCTACCCTCCAAACATTACCAACCCTACTGGTCAATTAAATAGATAAAAAGTCTCAAAGTTGATGGTAGCAAACCTTTAATGTTTAGTTTATTCTTAAATTCTTTGTCAAGTTCTTCTCGGTTAAACTGTGCATTTGCCGTTTCAAAATCAAAGTCTCCTTCAAATTTGATTGCATTTTCCTTTGTACTGACTGGCCGGTTTTGTCCTCTGGAACGATTACGTGTTCTCCTATTACCTGCAATGGAGCAAGCTAGATTAGCCAAATCTGTTACAGAATTCAAGAAGTATCAGCATTAAAATAAAGATTGAAGTTAAGCTGAAGAATACATGTTAACCATTGGCGGTATTCAAGATACTTTGAAACAGGTCTCAGATCATACGAAAAATCTAACTTTGACAGTCCTATGCCAAAGAGTTAACAGTGAGAAAATACTAACTTTAAAAGAAAACAAAAAGTTTGTATACCTCAAGGTTACCATAAACTGGCTCAAGGTGGTTTTGGAATAGAATACAGAATGAACTACGATTTAAGTGGTTCTCTATTGGCGGTTATTGGATACCATGCAATCTATCCTACCACTAGATTAAAAACCATGTGAATTTACAATTCTAATCTGTCAACTTTTGCAGAAATCCATGTAATATTAAAGGTAATCGGTTGGAATACCACTGGTTCACCAATAAAATGGACAAGTTTCTTTTCACAATAGGAAGCCAGCTTTAGACAAAACTACGATCTAAAAAGCACTATATAGAAAATGTTACTTACCCTGCACACTTCAGTTTGTTGCATGTAGTGGTGTAGATTCACATGACGTGCATACCAACCATCTAGTGTTGGTCTCTGATGTGTGCAACTGGTTTTTCTTCAATGAAGTTGCAGTCACTAGGTATAGTAACTCAAAATATTGCTGGTAATACACATGAACATCAGCTCCATTGTTAGATTGTTTTTGCCGCTTGGGGATAAGGATGGAAATGGAGAGTAGAAAGAAGAACATACGAAGAAAAAGTATCTGCAACATCCAAAGGCTTCCAAGGAAGAGAGTTGGCGCATGTGAATCTACAGCATTACATGCCGCAAACCGATGCTTACAGGATAAGCAACTTTTTGCGTACGTGTATCTGGGGGCACAAATGCTATGCACAGACCGCAAAGCAGCCCCATCCCATCCCTCCCAAGCAGTAGCTGGCCAGAGGATGCTGCACAAGATTGAAAGTGTACAACAAGCATTTACAATGCAATGGTCTCGGCAATATTATAGGTAGAGCTATTGGTATTGCTCATTTTTAGGTCTCGCCCTGGAATTCGCATCCGAAGGATGCGTCCAGGGCGGAGACTTATAGTCGGCTGACACGGGGGAATGAGGGACACAAAACTGTGACGAGCGTGGATTGAGCTGCGTGCACGCGCGTCAACATTCACGCATGCGCACATCACAGCCACACGCATACACAGCACTCACGCATGCGCACATACACACGCATACACAGGCACACCCCCGTCACCTACACGCATACACAGAGACCCCTCCACACACACCAGCCCCTCTCCTCTCGGCTCCACACACACGCACACGCATTTACACTTACACAGACACGCAGGCACCCAGACAGGCAACCCCCCCCCCTCACACACACGCATACACACAGACTCCAGGACACATACACATACACACACACATGCACGCTCACACACATACACAGTCCGCCGCCGCGCGCGCGCACACAGATGCCCCCCGCCCCCCCCAACAAGGCGACGCCCCACTCACCGGCATCCTCAGTGCAGCGGCTCCCACCGGCAGCAAGACTCTTCTTCCCTTCTTCGGCACCGGGGCGCAGGGTAGGCTCCTGCCTGCTCCGGTGCGCCAAACAATCGCGGCTCTTCCGTGGGAGGCGGGGTAGGCTCCCGCCCTCCTACTTCCGGTTGTCCCGCCCGGCCTGCCTGACTTCCTGGTAGAAGACACGGAATGTTCATGGCAAACAGACAGACAAAAAGTGTCTTAAGAATCTTTCGTGCGCCGGTAAAGTCATCGCGGTGCTGACCAGCAGAGGGAATGCACAAGGTAAGCGGCTCGCAAGGAGGTGGTGGGGGTGTGAGGCGAGGGACGTGATCTCGCTTAATTTAGTTTCGAGTAGAGCCCCCTGCCTCCCTCAACCGTGCCCCCTCCCCCGCTTGAAGGGGCCTGTACTATGCCCCTGGTGCCCATTTGGTTTGTATTGTAAGTTCGCAACTCATTATATAACACACGTTAGAGTTGCTCCCTGAGCCTATTCTTCAGGACATTGACACAGTTTAATTCCCTCACAGGTGGCCCGTGTGTGTGTTAATGTGTGTATATGACGTTGCACCTGTAGTTGTGAATGTACGCACGTCTGACTGGCGCGGAGGTGTGCATGCATACGTGTGCATCTATCTCTGGATGCGGGCAAGAGCAGAAATGTCCTCTCTCTATGTGTGCTTCAGTGGCCAGCCACTACTGCCTCTCCAAAGGACTTGCGGATTGCCTTGTGTTGCGATCAAACTCACTTCCGGATTTCAGTAACGCTAGGTGTTACCTGCGCATTATCAGGCAAGGCCTTTCAAGGGATGAGCTCCGGAGCTCATCTTTCTAACAACACGATCCGGCTGGAGCAGCGGGGACGGCTGAGGTGCTGAGAGGACTCGGTGCATCAGAACACTGATGCTGCAATGCAGGTTTTCTCTGAGCACTTACAGTCACTGTCACAACCGGCTTTCGTTTTCACTGTTAACAGCACATATTTCTTTTACAAGTGGGATTAAAGGAGGTAGGCAGAGGACCGTGTTCAACAAAAAGAGGGGACACGTATTGCATGCAATCCTCCAGAATTGGCACCGCTTTTACAATATACGCGCTGCTGTGATTTGAGGCCCTGTTGAACAGCTCCAACATTCACCAGACATCATTTCCTTCATGTAGAGACATGAAGAATGGCGGAGAGGGAGTTTTGAATATGAGGGACTATGTTAATGTAAAAAGGGCATAAAGTACACCCTGCCGTAATTCTGGTGCAGAGTGACTGCAAATCCTCCAGTGAGCCCACACTGAAGGCCAAGATTTGTCTGTGAGATACGGGAGACTCAGGGGCCCTCTTCAAATTCTGCCTGTGGGCCCCCTCCATTTTGCATTGCGTCATAGAGTGTAATGTGCTGTAGGGCACAAGGCGGCTGTCTGCTGCACATGGTACCTTTGTATATTTTCTTGTCTAGAACCAGATATTCCTTAATACTTCCCGGAAAATCTGTTCTTCTCGGAGGAGCTAGTGTGTCACCGAACAGGATGTGACACAGGGGTATCGGAGCTAGGGGAGTCAGAAACGCTAACATCATGGAAGGGCCTTTAATGGTGCAGGTTTGATGATGGAATACCTTTCTGCTCTTACATTATTTAAGGAAATGTGCTCCCTGTGCTTTCCAGTGAGGAGTGTTGAGTGTCCGGTGTAGTACAGAAAAATGGACATGCATCCTCGGATCAGATTGTGGCAGCTAGACATGCAGCAGAAGTTCGTTGTCACTCGCTTCCATTTCTGCACATTCAAGCACCTTGGACCGGAAAACGTACGCTTGTCCCTAATGTAACAAGCGCGAGGCCAGGTGCTGCAGCAACATTACAGTACTCCATTGCCGTGGGCCCAGAGCCATGAACTAGGTTTAAACCTTCTCTAATCTCAGTTCCTTCGTTAATCAGATGCACCGACCAGAGCCGTAGCCTCCATTAGCGCAGCAGGAGCATTGGTGCCGGGGTTCAGAGGCTCTATGTAGACACCCAAACACACACACACGGAGTGACAGTGAGTGCGAAGTGACAGTGAGTGCGGAGTGACAGTGAGTGCAGAGTGACAGTGAGTGCAGAGTGACAGTGAGTGCAGAGTGCGTGCAGAGTGACAGTGAGTGCAGAGTGACAGTGAGTGCAGAGTGACAGTGAGTGCAGAGTGACAGTGAGTGCAGAGTGACAGTGAGTGCAGAGTGACAGTGAGTGCAGAGTGCGTGCAGAGTGACAGTGAGTGCAGAGTGAGTGCAGAGTGACAGTGAGTGCAGAGTGACAGTGAGTGCAGAGTGACAGTGAGTGCAGAGTGACAGTGAGTGCAGAGTGACAGTGAGTGCGGAGTGACAGTGAGTGCAGAGTGCGTGCAGAAACAGTGAGTGCAGAGTGCGTGCAGAGTGACAGTGAGTGCAGAGTGACAGTGAGTGCAGAGTGACAGTGAGTGCAGAGTGACAGTGAGTGCAGAGTGACAGTGAGTGCAGAGTGCGTGCAGAGTGACAGTGAGTGCAGAGTGACAGTGAGTGCAGAGTGACAGTGAGTGCAGAGTGACAGTGAGTGCAGAGTGCGTGCAGAGTGACAGTGAGTGCAGAGTGACAGTGAGTGCAGAGTGACAGTGAGTGCAGAGTGACAGTGAGTGCAGAGTGACAGTGAGTGCAGAGTGCGTGCAGAGTGACAGTGAGTGCAGAGTGACAGTGAGTGCAGAGTGACAGTGAGTGCAGAGTGACAGTGAGTGCAGAGTGAGTGCAGAGTGACAGTGAGTGCAGAGTGACAGTGAGTGCAGAGTGCGTGCAGAGTGACAGTGAGTGCAGAGTGACAGTGAGTGCAGAGTGACAGTGAGTGCAGAGTGACAGTGAGTGCAGAGTGACAGTGAGTGCAGAGTGACAGTGAGTGCAGAGTGACAGTGAGTGCAGAGTGAGTGCAGAGTGACAGTGAGTGCAGAGTGACAGTGAGTGCAGAGTGACAGTGAGTGCAGAGTGACAGTGAGTGCAGAGTGACAGTGAGTGCAGAGTGCGTGCAGAGTGACAGTGCGTGCAGAGTGACAGTGAGTGCAGAGTGACAGTGAGTGCAGAGTGACAGTGAGTGCAGAGTGAGTGCAGAGTGACAGTGAGTGCAGAGTGAGTGCAGAGTGACAGTGAGTGCAGAGTGAGTGCAGAGTGACAGTGAGTGCAGAGTGAGTGCAGAGTGACAGTGAGTGCAGAGTGACAGTGAGTGCAGAGTGACAGTGAGTGCAGAGTGACAGTGAGTGCAGAGTGACAGTGAGTGCAGAGTGACAGTGAGTGCAGAGTGCGTGCAGAGTGACAGTGAGTGCAGAGTGACAGTGAGTGCAGAGTGACAGTGAGTGCAGAGTGACAGTGAGTGCAGAGTGCGTGCAGAGTGACAGTGCGTGCAGAGTGACAGTGCGTGCAGAGTGACAGTGCGTGCAGAGTGACAGTGCGTGCAGAGTGACAGTGAGTGCAGAGTGACAGTGAGTACAGTCACTCAGCACCACCACATTATCAGTCAGAACCACCACAGCATCACTCAGAACCACCACAGCACCACTCAGCACCACCACAGCATCACTCAGCATCACTCAGCACCACCACAGCACCACCATAGCACCACTCAGCACCACCACTGCATCACTCAGCATCACCACAGCCCCATTCAGCACCACCACAGCATCACTCAGCACCACCACAGCACAAATATGTTCTCTCAATGTTTCAAGCTTTATTACAAATGTCACAAAAAGATGTTAATATTTCACTTCTGTTCTTGGATTTTGTTACAATAAAATACACTGAACATAATCTTCACAAAAGTTATTTACAAAAGTTTAAGCTATTGCCATTATAAATTACAATCACTTTTATTAAGTATTAAAAAAAATTAAAAGCCATTGTTATTTGTAATATCAATACATCTAAGTCACGTAAATACAAATGTTGCATTACAAATGCTATAGGTGTCACATTTGCGAAAGTTATAACTACTGGCATTGTAAATGACAAAGCTATTAATTTAGCTATTTTCAAAACCAACACATAAATGAACGTTTGGTGAATTTCCATTAAAATATTTGACTTTTTTACTAAGATATTATTATACTGTTTTATGCAAACAAAATTTAGATACTGCATAAATAACTTTAATAAAACATATTTTATATGAAGCTTTTTATGTAAAAAAAATATATAGCATAAAGCAAAAAACAATTGCCATTTACAATGCTAATAGCTCAAACTTAAATAATGCGAGACCTATTGCATTGCAAATGCTTGTTTTTTAATCTTTTTTGTATCCCTAAATAAATGGCATTGTCATTTCTATCGGCATTAGCTTTTTTTGCATATGTGATACCTATTGCATTAGCAGAGAGAGAGTGAGGTAGTGAAAGAGAGAGAGTGAGGTAGTGAGAGAGAGTGAGGTAGATAGAGAGTGAGGTAGTGAAAGAGTGAGGGAGGGAGAGGGATGTTGTCAGGTAATGATATAAGCATAGAGTGATGTAGTGAGAGAGAGAGGTAGTGAAAGAGAGTGAAAGTGAGTTATGTTATTCTAAACTTTTTAAGCGCACAACACCCAGGGGTTTCATGGCGAGTTAGTGAGATAAAAAGAGTGAGGTAGTGAGATAGAGAGTGATTGAGGTAGTGAGTTAGAGAGAGAGTGAAGTTGTGAGCTAGAGGGTGAGGTAGTAAGAGAGTGAGGTAGTAAGAGAGTGAGGTAGTGATGTTTTGAGAGAGAGAAGTTGTGAGATAGTGAGGTAGTGAGATAGAGTGGTGTAGTGAGGTAGAGAGAGTTATGTAATGAGAGAGAGGTAGATAGAGTGAGGTAGTGAGAGACAGAGACTGAGGTAGTGAAAGAGTGAGGTAGAGGGATGTTCTGAGGTAGTGAGATAGAAACAGGGAGTGAGTTTGTGAGGTAGTGAGATAGAGAGAGAGTGAGGTAGTGAAAGAGAGTGAAAGTGACTTAGTGAGATAGAAAGAGAGAGTGAGGTAGTGAGATAGAGAGAGAGTGAAGTTGTGAGGTAGTGAGATAGAGTGAGTTAGTGAGGGAGTGATGTAGTGAATTTTTGAGGGAGTGAGTTGTGATATACTGAGGTAGTGAGAGTGAGATTGAGATAGAAATAGAGTGAGCTAGTGAGATAGAGAGAGAGTGAGATAGAGAGTAAAGTTGTGAGGTAGTTGTGAGCCAAAAAGAGGGAGGGATAAAGCAGCCCTGGTTGTAATGCAGTGGTTGTAATGCATTCCTATATGAGCCACAGTATTGCCGCCTGATTGTCTGACTTTATATAAACTCTGCAGAAATAATCTGAAAACAAAGGGGAACTTAAAACGCATTCGTGTTCGTCACCAACAGACTGCTTTGTAGATAGATGACATGGTTAAGACGCCTGTTGCACAGATCTAGTCTAGCTGCAGTAAGCTTCCGGGCACTGTACTGGGGAGGTATGTCCAGCGTTAATGGACTTGCTCTGGTACCACGATTGAAACAACGTGAAGCAGCTCAGAGTGTTGATGTGCCTGCTGCAGGGGTCGTCTTGTGACCTGCAGGTGACACGTGCCAGGTGTGGTGAAGTAGCTCAGTGGGTGAAACGCTCACTGCAGACAGCGGCACGTCACCTGTATGACGTCAAGCAAACTAAATATGTCACAGCAGAACACTACTTCTAAGCTTACATACACATTACTTAACTCAGTCGGTACAACTTGTACTAGAAGGTGTATTTGAATCAATTTAATAAAGCCAGTGTTTAAAAAAAAAAATAAAAGGACATACTTGTTGAGGTGGGACGAAGTAAAAAAATATAAAGAGCATCCAAGCCAACACAAGTAAAAACTATAACGATGTATCGATACGCAAAGCGTAGCATTTTAAAATAAAAAAATAACAATGGCACATTGTACCATACTGTAGAAAAGAGTAGCATGGCAACCAGTCCATCCCGAAAGTTGTACTTGATAGCGCAATAAATGTGTTATTACATAGCATTCAGATTATTGCTAGATTGAAAAAAAGATTCTCAACCCCTGAATTATGATGCAACGCTCATAGTAGAGGTGAGCCTGCTATTTGTGCCAGCATCACATTCGAGGAGACACTCCACACGTCCATGCCCAGTGGTTGGGACGCGTCCCAAAAGGACTGCATCACCATCATATGCTGGGGTGGGTGCTAGCTAGAGTGCAAGAGGAGCAGTTTTAAAATATGCCCTAGGACGAAAAGGGGAGCAAGTACATTTTGCATTGTTAGGACTATAGGGGACCCACGAGCTTACTTATGTAAAACAGACGTAATCACAATATGCTAAGCACAGAAATAATTTAACAGTAAAATCAACAGAACAAAATTCTGAGCACAGAAGTGGGGCAACAGTAAAAAAAACAGTAAAATACCCAGATGACCGGTGATGCTGGGTACATCAGCGCTCAACGTGAAACACACAGAAAAGGCAGTGCGCATCAACGCAATAGAAACAATTGACAGATGAAGCTGTGTGCAACAGCCCCGAAACTACACCGGCAAATGACTGATACCTAGCTGAGCACAAAATACAGAGAAGGCAGGCAAGGCTGTACGCCTCGGCGCACGTAATTAATTCGCAGGCAAAGTTGTACAGAGACAATTAGCAGGTAAAGTTGTATGCGTCAGCGCTGAACAAACAAATGCCCAACGAGGCTGTGGGCATCAGTGCACAATGTGAGCTTCGTGGGCAAGGCTGTGCACATCAGCGCAGGGTAAATCACTGAGAGCAAAACTCTGTGCACCAAGGGAATTATGAAGCAAGACTTTGAGCATCAGCACAAATGGAATAAGAGGTAAATGAGGCGGTGCGCATCAGCACAAGGTGAAATTCACATGGCTTGATTGACATGCTGGGTCCAATTACAGATGGGCCACCACTACCCTCGATGCAGAGCAGGACGACGGGGGGCAGAGCAGGACGACGGAGCTGCGGGGGGAGGGAAGGGGGGGGGGGGGGCAGAGCAGGACGACGGAGCTGCGGGCGGAGGGAAGGGGGGCAGAGCAGGACGACGGAGCTGCGGGGGAGGGAAGGGGGGGCAGAGCAGGACGACGGAGCTGCGGGGGGAGGGAAGGGGGGTGGGGCAGAGCAGGACGACGGAGAAGTGGGGCAACAGTAAAAAAAAAAAACAGTAAAATACCCAGATGACCGGTGATGCTGGGTACATCAGCGCTCAACGTAAAACACACAGAAAAGGCAGTGCGCATCAACGCAATAGAAACAATTGACAGATGAAGCTGTGTGCAACAGCCCCGAAACTACACCGGCAAATGACTGATACCTAGCTGAGCACAAAATACAGAGAAGGCAGGCAAGGCTGTACGCCTCGGCGCACGTAATTAATTCGCAGGCAAAGTTGTACAGAGACAATTAGCAGGTAAAGTTGTATGCGTCAGCGCTGAACAAACAAATGCCCAAAGAGGCTGTAAAACACAAATGCCCAACGAGGCTGTGGGCATCAGTGCACAATGTGAGCTTCGTGGGCAAGGCTGTGCACATCAGCGCAGGGTAAATCACTGAGAGCAAAACTCTGTGCACCAAGGGAATTATGAAGCAAGACTGTGAGCATCAGCACAAATGGAATAAGAGGTAAATGAGGCGGTGCGCATCAGCACAAGGTAAAATTCACATGGCTTGATTGACATGATGGGTCCAATTACAGATGGGCCACCACTACCCTCGATGCAGAGCAGGACGACGGGGGGCAGAGCAGGACGACGGAGCTGCGGGGGGAGGGAAGGGGGGGGCAGAGCAGGACGACGGAGCTGCGGGCGGAGGGAAGGGGGGCAGAGCAGGACGACGGAGCTGCGGGGGGAGGGAAGGGGGGGGCAGAGCAGGACGACGGAGCTGCGGGGGGAGGGAAGGGGGGGCAGAGCAGGACGACATACCACGGGGGCCGCAATTCTCCTGAGCTTCGGCGGCGTTACAACGTCCTCCGGGAGTGACCACCACTCTTCCGTCCACTCCTCCTGCTCAACACCGGCTCTCTCCGCACGTCATTGGGGTGCCTTGTCTGCTTCTCGTCCTCGCTCCTCGATGAGCTCATCTGCTTCACGTCCTTGTTCCTCATTTGGCTCGTCCTCGTTCCTCAGGAGTGCTCCGGTCTGTTCCCTCCGTCTCCCGAGTCCTGAGCACGCACACCTCAGCGTCCTGCAATTATGGTGGGCGTTCAAGATGCCAGTTGCGATGAGATCCTGTGCGGGCGGGACAGGACCAGCGGGAGGGGGCGGGAAAAAAGACGGCGGGAACCAGACAGCTGGAGGGGGCGGCAAAAAAGACGGCTACCACTGAATGATTTATTTAGCGGGAGGGGGGCGGGAAGAAAGACAGACAGCGGGAGGGGGGTGGGAAAAAGAATACAACAGCACAGCGGCCGACCTAATCAGCGGGAGGAGGGCGGGAACAAACACAGACAGTGGGAGGGGGGCGGGAAAAAGACCAGGCAGGGAAAGAAAACAACGGCCGACCGATTCAGCGGGAGGAGGGCGGAAACAGACGGACAGCGGGAGGGGGGGCGGGAAAAAGACAGCGGGAAACGAGGACAGCAGCCTACCTCATCACAAGAAGACTTAAAATGGCGGCCACAAGCTTCAGATTTTTTTTCGGAATTGGGGGCGTATTTTGCTGTTTTGAGTGACGGGCGACGTCACTGTCTAAAGAACAGCAAAAATGACGCCCCCAAATCCGAAAAAGACGGGGCTTCTTTGGAGGGATAGCTCTCTCCTCCAATGGCTGGCCTCCATTTAGGAAGCCAGCCAATGGAGAAAGAGCAAAAAGAGGGAGGGATAAATGCAGCACTCTAAGAATCATTAAATCTCCGACTTCCGGTTTCTGCCTTACGGCAGAACCGATAGTCCTCGACCTAAAAAGGACCGCTTTGCCAACATTAGCTAGTTGGGGAGCTCCGACATCCACAAAGTAATGCTTGGTGAAACTGTGGAGTTGAACAGGTATCTGCTATGCAGATGCCAGCTATTGAGACGTTACTCAAGGCTGCCATAGAGGTCTATTTTTAGGGAAGCGTGGGGTCTGGGAGAGGTAGGTTAATGTAATTTAGCTTTGGTGCAATAGGTCTGTGTATATATTATTCAAAAGGGTTGTCATGTGAATGAACTCGTCAGGCCTCTTAACATCTAGACTCTGGACAAGGGAAGAACACTGGAAGTCCAAGGGCTTGACGGAGGTGGAATGAAGAGACCACCTTCGGTATAAATTGGGAAATAAGGACTAGTAAATCAGTATGAACTTAAAAGAAAACATCATGAAGTGCAAGTGCCAGAAGCTCACTCACAACTAAGGGAGGAAATTGTCACTATGAAAACAACCTAGGTGAGGAAGTGTAGAGGGTGTGAGTCAAGAGACTCAAAATGAGAATCCATAAGTCAAGAAGATTATGAGGGGTTTCCAGGCAGGGACAGGAGGCACCCAAAGTACGATGACTTAAAATCATACATAAAAATAAAGTCTAATGGAGGTGTGAGTCAATATTGCTCCAGGTGAAGCGGGTAACATACGGTCTTGGATTGCTGCATGGAAAGGGTTGAAGTGCCTATGAATTCAGTAGAGTACAAATTTCTTCCTTTTGGATGAATAGCAGGCTTTCATTGAAGGCCTGTGGGCCTTCCTCAAGATTGTCCTACATGCTGGGGGTAGGTAGCAGTAACCCAATTCTAAGACCACAGGAGCCAAATCAAAAGATTTATTTGCTTGGGGCCAAGATTTCTCAGCATGATGTGGTCTACTGGGCAGCTTCAAGACACTAGCAAGGTCTAGGAAGGTGATGAACCTGTGCTTTTTGGAGCAGGTAGAGGCCACCAGGATGAGTGATGTTTCCGAAGTAGTCAAACAAAAGTACTGAGTAGGACTTTTAGGTGGAGTGCCCACTTGTGGCTTTGCTGCTGCATCCTGGTGAGAGTCTGCAACATTGTCTTGTCCCTGTAGGTACTCCCAGTAGAGAGCCTTTGTGATTGTGTCCACCACCACATATTGTGGGCTAACAGACAACTGAGGAGAGTCACCCTGCTTCTGTATGAAAAACACGGTCACACCTGTGCAAATGAAGACCATCTTTTGCTGGATGACACAGAAACACTGAGGGCTAGATGAACGGCAAGCAGCTCCAGGTAGTTAATGTGTAGACTGTTAATGGGGTGTTCACACCCCTTGAATGGTTAAAACTTGTAAGTGTGGAGGAGCCAAGCTGGCGACCAAGATGGCCACTTAGGCTCCCGGCTCCAAAGCCCTCCTTATTCTGCCACAAGATCCTGTTATTTACCCTGCGCCTATGCAACACCCCCGCATAGATGAGTCGAAACAACGCCTGGTTGTGTAATCCAGAGTGATCCACCAGCTTCGAGGACGGAGAAACATCGCCTTTACAATTGAGGCCTACATCAGCTTTGAAGCCGGGACTCTAGTAAGGGAGCAGCCGGCTACTAGTTAAACAACATCGGTCGTGGGAGTCCGGGAGGGACCGGTCAACCGGTATGGAAGTGGAGTTTTGCCCGATTCTAGCGGTGAACATCCAAACTGATCTGCGGCAAAAGTAGAGCAATATAATAACATGGTGGCTGCAATTGGAGTGCCATAAATGACGGAGCCCGGAGTGTGAACGGCTCAGACATTGTCTGAAACTCGGCCCGATGGATGCGGACGTAATCTGGAAGGCTACCCTGAAGTATCCCAGCAAATCGATGGGTTAATACCTGGGCCGTAACTATACAACAGAGCGGGGTTTGCGTCTACAGACACGGGGCATAGATCGTGAACGAGTTGAACGAAATGGCGCCCAATACCGACCTAAGTACAATTCAGACCCGCTCCTCCAAAGTGACCGGAAAAGACCAAACGCACGAATTGGGACGATATATCCTATCTAAGGGGTATCCGAAAGAGGAAAAGACTCACTATCGAGGGAGAAGAATTGGCGCTAGCCAAGGTTAAACCGACGCTTGGAGCCGTCATGACGGCTATCGGTGGTCTACATTCTTCCCTGGGCCGGAGAGCCCAAGCCCTGGAAAATAAGCTGGTCACTGTTACGTTTGAACTGGGGCTAATGAGAACGGCTTTCGTTCGATTGAAGGACAAAATAAGAGCCATGACACCCACAAAGGCCAAACTAATCAAGGACGTAAACCTCATGAAACGGGAGGTCTGGGAGTTTCTGAACTACAAGCTAGCTAATGTCCGAGCACTGGGAGTCCCAGATGAGTTAGTGTGTCCGACATCAGCTGACTGAAAAAACTGCTCTGTGCTATTCTTCTGACGGCTCATGATGGGTCTCAAATGGGGTTCGACAATGCGGCCCTTTCTTCCTTCCTGGATCCAATACAACTGGACCGGAAACAATGCCAGGGGTTCTTGTGGGTGCAGAGGGAACTCAGACAATGGGACGAAAACTTTTGGTCCTTTGAATCTCTTGAGATGGCGGCAGCTCTGCTAGGAAGCATCCATACTCCTGATCGGACGGGCCAAGGTTGAGAATAGTTGACCGTTTGATGACATTTGTTGACTTTGTGGTTGTGCAGGACTCACTTTACAATATTGGTAACGGGAGGCGAAGTAGGCGAACAATGATTCCCCTGATTTTAGATAGATAGATAATTTGCTAGTGAATCAGTAAATAAATGGGAGGCTCAGATCTGGCGGGCGGGGAAGAGGCCAGGAGCCTGAACGAAGGTCCTCCTCCACTTACTATTTTTAGTTATTGTAGATTAGATGGGGCGACAGGCACACTGCTAGTTGGGGTCTTGCGTAAGCTACATGCAGGAGTGCAGAATGGGGAGTTGCTCACGTTGAGTTGTTTATTTTTCTTTTCCTTTTTTTGCCTTCTTTCATGCGTAAATATCCGTGATTCATCCTAATTATGTTCCAGTATCAAGGGCCAATACAAGCTTTACTATCCTGATTTGTTTATTTTATGTGTAGATGTCTGAAGTTTATCCTGCTTATGGTTTTAGTATCGAGGGGGCAATACAAGCTTTGTTAGTCTGAGCATTTCAATGAAAAATATTGTAGTTGTGAAAGTTAACTGTCCATTCAGCTCTTACATCTAGGTGTTATTGTAAAGCACTTTATAATGGGGCTAGATGCCCAATTATCTCCGGCAGAGGGCGAATGAGCTCCAGTAGATGTTCAGCATCGGAGTGTAAACACTAATGTACCTTATTGACTATATGGCAATGCCAGTCATGTTTTGAACTCCATTAAGCGAGGGTTGGATGTCCATTCAGCTCTGCTAGTGTCATTAAAAACCATTGCACTTTGTTTAGAATGATTGAAGACTTTATACCAGTGTATTTTGATTAAATGCTGCCAGGCATTTTCAATGTTTTTTTTTTAAAGTATTTCTCATCTTTGAAAATGTTAATGAAGGTGTATTCTATTAACTAAGCAAGGGGTTGATGTCCATTCAGCTCTGGTAGTGTCTTGTCAAAATCAATTGCACTTTCTTTAGAATGATTTAAGATTTCATACTATTGCATCTTACTGTTCTTAATCGCCGTCAGGTCTTCCCACTTCTTCATTCTAAGCGTAAATGAAGCTGTATTACGAGACATTGTTAAAAGTGTATTTTTTTTTTTACTTAACAGTGAAGGTCATTGTGTCTTGCATATTAAATAACTTTTTTAAAAATTTTTTATTTATCTGTGTTTGTATTGTTGTATGAACAGATGATTGATTACTGAAAACCATTACAATAAATCTGAATGACAAAGAAAATTCTCAATTGTCGAACTGCAGAGAAGGCCCCAGAAGGGTGATGCCCCAAATAGAACACAGAAGTCTTGCTCGATCGGTACACCACATTTCCAGCCAAAAACGTCACAATTGTTTTACACAGCGTAGAGGATCAGAGCGGCTCCGGCAACACCACAAGAAGTCAACCCGGAGCTCGGCGACAACACGTCTGATCCAGACAGCTGGGGCGGGTGGTGGGGAGGTACACAATGGAACCAATCCTCATGCACATTACCAGCAATAGGTGGAGTCAATATACCACATGAATCGAAACCTTTTTTGAAGAAAAACAAGTTGCACATGTTTGAGCCCAACACTAGATGGTAGTATGCATAGCACTACAATTTATATATATATATATATATATATATATATATATATATATATATATATATATATATATATATATATATATATATATATATATATATATATACACACATACACACACACACATATATACACATACATACACGCAGGTTATCGATCAAATTAATTTTGTTTAAGAAAGATTTACTAAAACTACAGCAAAGGTAGAACATTGCCCCAGTCTGTAGTCTAATGCTGAACATGCCATCAACTGCAGCTTTCTCTATATTTCACCAAGTACTGGGAGCATGCCCTGTCGTATTCATGATCAACACTTCAGTTACAGTGATTAGCACAATCTGATTAAGATTCTCATTGAAGTTACCTGACCGCCTCCTTGGAGGCCTTTGATTCTCATCATTCACTGGTAATTGACTTTGTGCAGCTGGTGGTTGAACTGTGTCTAATACAATAAAGAAAAAAAAGAAAGCGTTACTACTTCAAATATTAGCTTGTAAGGAACAAACAAACATTTGTCTAGTTCACGCGTAATGCAACTTGTACAAGAGCAACTCTTAGTTCGATCTAATACACGTCAAAATCAATAGTTAAAGCTTTTGCCTTGCATAACTCAGCAATTGGGCACACATCACATGCACACTCCCGCACACTTCACAAATGAACAGCATAGCAGCAGTGAAAATATTTTCAAAATGAGGTTACACCACCTGCATGAATCTGCAAAAATTATAAGACTAATTTACTATGGCTAGAGGATGGGTCATGTGAATTAGCTTAGCCTGCATAAGATTACTACAATTAGCTCCCTATGAAGTACTCCAATGGAAATGTCCCAATGATGAACCAAGCATTAGTTTAAAGAACGACGCACATTTACTTTACCCTACATTGAATAAAGCAAGAACTTAGATTACATTACCCTATGCTGGCAGAAGGTTCCGCTTTACTCTAAAATTTATTTAAAGTGTCTATGAAGATTTGGTTTACTTCGCATTATGCTAAACTCAGAAGTAGAAACCTAGGTTCGTTTTACCTATTTTTAGATAGCTACTTTGATTTTATACAGCATTAAATTACTGCAGTCACGTTTTATAATACACTCTGTAGTTATTCTGTTAAATAGGATAATCTGCCTGCATTACAATACAGAGGATTACTCTTGACTAATCTACATGGTACTACAAAAAAAGACTCAGTACTCTACATTTTATTGGAAAAGATTGGTCAGATGTACCTTTTCTAAAGATCGGGAACTACCCTGTGTTCCTAGTAGTAAGCAACACTAACCTTGCAAGAGAATGTTTTAATTTAAGACTAAAGATGGATTATGCACATTAAAAATGCAGATCACCAATTACTCTGTTACACTACAGGAGATAATTCACTGTGCATTAGAACACAAACTGATAACAAATTACTTTAATCTTCATGGAAGGGATTACTTCAATTAGTTTGCTTAAGTGACCTCGGTTTATTATCCACAGGTAATTTAACCCTGCATTGGATTACATGGTGTCTTCATCTGGCATTACACCCTAGAAATTGCAGATTTGAATAACTATGGTCTTATCAAATCAAAAGAGACTTTATTCGGTATATTTCAACCATAAAAGTGCATAAAAACATACAGTACAAACATAGAAAGACATTGGGTAAAATAGGATTACAGGTAGTAAAAGGACTGACTACATTGGATCCGTTACTTCATTCAAAGGTCCAAACAAGTTCGCAATTTAAGAGACAGTTTTAAAAATTCAAGAACTTGAAGGACACGGTCACTATGCAGCAACTGTAAATATAAAAAGGCTGGTTGTATCCGATTAAAATTCATTTTTTTAAAAGAGCAATTAAAAAGCTTTTACGTGGGAATTCATAAAATCTGCATAAAAACATAAAATGCAACATATCCTGTGGAGACTTTCCGTCGCAGCCACAGGATATTGGATTTTTACAGAAACTCCTTTTTGGGTCTGATGAGCAGATGTTGAAACAGGTTAAATCTGAATCTTGTTAATAAGAACTTGTCGTGAGTGCCGAGTAGGTAAGGCTCTGTTGTCAGACAGGTTTTAACCATAATAAATTTCCTTACACTTACTTTTTGTAACTCAACATCCTCCCTCACAGCCTTCTTATGCAGAAGAAAGGTCTGCTTGACTAGATCAATGTCCCCCTTTGCAATTCCTGACGAGTGTTCAAACAGATCAGGACGACCCATCTCAGAGAAACAAGTTTTTAGATACTTTATCCATGGAGTGCCCAACGTGTTATCATGAGCCATAAAATCATTAACAATTAAATGTGTTAAGGGAATGTCTTTGCATAACCACGCTTTCAACCAACATAACAGAGGTCGTAGGGACAGGATATCGCTCAAATACCCCACTCCTAATTCCTCGTGAACTGCAAAGTTGGAGGTGGAGGCCGGGACACACAGGAGCCGTTTGTAGAAAGAATTTTCTGTGATCTGAAGTTGATCCCCAGCCATATAGCCCCAAAGCTCACTCCTGTAAATGGAGGCATTAACCCTAGTCATGTTACATCTTTTCTTCGCAAGTTGTGGGCCCCACGATAATTTAGAGTCAAAGAGAACTCCTAGATAGGAGAATGTGTTAGGAAACGGTATTACTGCCTTATCTAGTTTGAAGATATATTGTCTCTTTGGCTGTTTCCCGACTTGCATAATGTATGATTTGGAGTTGTTCACTAACAGATCTCTATCTTCCATGAACTTTTTGAATGCGTTAAGTAGTAATTGAAGGCCTTTTTCAGTTCTTGCTAACACCGCATCATCTGCGTATAACAGGACAGAGATACTTCTTTTCCCCACTCTTTGACTGTCTGCTTTCACCTCCTGTAAAACGCTATCCAGCTCATTTATGTAAAAATTTAAAAGGAAAGGAGCTAATATGCAGCCTTGCCGCACCCCCTTCCCTGTTCTAAAATCATCAGTTACTGACCGGTCTTGGCAATACCTTATATTTGCACTTGTATTACTATGGAGGTCGACCAAAAAGTTTATAATACCGTTGTCTACTCCCTTATCCTTCATGGACCCCCACAGCTTCCCCCTGTTCACACAGTCGAAAGCTGAGGATAGGTCCATGAAGGCCAGGTGAACTGTACCCTTTTGTGCAATAGTATATTTACTGAGTATCAAAAAAAGATTTAAACATTGTGTTGTGGTCGAACGGCCGTTACAAAAACCATATTGAGTAATAGACATGAGATTGTTGTCCCATGTCCACTCAGAGAGACGTCGCAGTACAATTCTCCCCACTAATTTCGCCATAGAATTATGGTCTTATGTGAAGCTTACTAGGATTACTTTTGCGTGCACTTATTCAATTTTTAATGACGATTCCAATTAACCTGTACAATTTTAATTCCAATGTACTAAACCTGTAAAAGATTGCTAAAGAACAGCTTACTCTAACCTACATTGGATTACAAAACTAGACTGAGCAACCTGCACGACTACTGGAGATTTCTTGTTGCTTTGACTTTTATTAGGTTAAATATTACAGGTTGCTCAGATTAAAGGGCATCTGAGATTTCAAGGTGCATTACATAACAAAAGACCACCAGTTACTCATTACAGGAGAGTACTTCAATTACTTCACCCTGCACTACAACACAGATTGCTTTGAATACTTCAGCCTATGTGAAATGAATACCAATCACTTGTCATTTACTTAACTTCACAGAGCCTGCAATTAGGATCAAGTGATTTCTTTACACAGAACTAGATGCATAATTAATTTGCCCTTTGGGAGATGGAAAGATTGCTTGCTTGACTTTGCATTAGATTGCAGAGGTAGATATCTCCATACCCTCCATTACTGGCGTACAGAAGGTGGTTACTCTATATATGTATTGTTACTTTCTTCTACCCATACTGAATAACAGTAACTTAAACAATGTTATGTTATATTTAGTGATGTATTCGACCGGTCTGTTTTACACTTAATGTCATATGATAGAATTACTCCATTTGAGTATGCCTTACACAGTTCAGGAACAGTACGGCCAGTACAACATGCAGAAATACAGATAACTACAAACTGCTCCATTATTACAGCACTAATCATAATACCAGCTGTGCTCAGAGGTACAAATCAACTGGAAGTCAGTATAAAGACCACACTGGCCCCAGAACAACTTGGAAGCTAGAATTCATCTTTCAAGATAAGAAAGTCATGCCACTAAACCTTTCCTAAATATATATTCGCAACACACTTTGCTTATACATGAATGTTCCATTGCATCTGAAAGTTTATTTAAAGTTGGTAACGCCATGGACTATAGGCAGAAACAGACACTCAATTCGCATCAATATCAGCACTACAGCACAATTCATTCAATATAGGGGATAAAAGTAAAACACACTGCAGTCACTGCCTGCACATTTCACCATCACCAAGATGCACCTTGAACCAGTAACGTCAAACTGCACTATCAGTTCATACTTGCCTATTAGCTGGGCTTGCCGGTTGCTGCGAGGATTTCCTACAGGACCCTTTCCCACAGGTTGCTGCAGTTTTTTCTGGTTGTCCAATGGGCCAGTCTGCACAGCCTGCTCCACCATCGGACTTTTGCGTACAGGGACAGAGGGGAATCCTGCTCCTATGGAAAACCAAATTAGAGCAGACTGACCAATGCAGAAACTAGCCCATGCCATGGAAGTAGATGCACATCTGAATTACCAACAGCTTGACCTGCTTCATCATGGCCTAGTTTATGCAGGCGTTGTAAATGTACTCAGCACAACACAAGTAGGATTGATCCCTTTAGTTGGAGGTAGAGGAGTGTTAATTCATGCTTCCTGAAGTCAGTAATCTGACGTCATTCCTAAAGCATTGGGGGATGAAACAAGTCTTGCCAAAAATCACTGAACAAAGCAGTAACCTATAACATTACTTCTCACTGTATTGGCAAGTGAGCAGACAAATCCTCGAGTGCAGAGCACAAACGTAAGATTTGTTAACATAAAATAAGTTCACATGTGGATCACAGAGTAAAATATTCAAGACCCAATTTTTCTAAATTTGAAACAGGGTAATCCATCATATTCCTTCAGGGGCTTTGCAAAAGCTAACTTAAGATTTAATGCTTTGCTGCTTATGTTGCCAATATGTAAGCTGTCAAACAGACTCATGCAGGTTACTCAAGATTGACAGTAATTGTTCAAAGAAATGTAAGTGGGTGCTCCAGGTAACAGACTGTCCAGCAGGATGCAACCATGACAATTCTTGTTGCACTGTGGCTGAGCAGCCAAACACCTGCTTAGTTTGATACTGTTAAAGCCCAATGGTCAATCCATTTAGATTAGTTTGCTCTGGTTATAAAACTAAACGGGCAGGGAAATATTCATTAATGACAGTAACCACTGACCAAGTAGAAGAAAGAGACCCGCTATGAACCAGGAATCCATTGGAACGAAGTCAGATTCTGAAGGCAGCAATGAAGGGCAGCACTTGTTAATCAATAAGTAGCAGAAGAATAGGCAGTAATCACTTTACCAGTGATGGGTTAACATCTTAGACAGGGCAAGCTCAGTGACTTTCATAAAGACTTTACATATGCAAATTTTGCTAAGATTTAAAATAAATTTTTTATAGCTAGGTAATATAAATTGAGATGGCGCATCAAAAACTTCAGCCAGCAGAAAGCACCTTTTGAGATGCAATGCCCTGCACTGAAGCACACCATAGCTTTGAAGAGCAGATGGGATCACCCGAGACTAAGCAACCAGTTACTACAAATACTGTCAATCTCAAAGCAACTTTAAAAAGCAAACTCGGAAATTTAGCAAAGACATGCGTTCCTCCCAAACATGGGATTCCTGAACTGCAATTACCCTTCACTGGGGGAGGACGAGGTTCTGGTGGGAGTTCCCGCTCTGTCACCACAGGCTGCGGAGACGGGGAGGAGCTAGAGCTCGACGCAGCTGCAGACGCCACTGGGCTTACCAATTTCTCTAGAATTAAATACAAGGAGGAAGAGACAAGTAGACTGGTGTAAAACAAGATTGAGAGGGAAAGACAACTCAGCCTCTTTGGATTCAGAGGAAGAGCGAGCAGGAGCACTGTGCTTTAGAACTCCCCAAACTGTCAGCCAAGTAGCAGTGCCCTCACAGCAGATGGAGCAGCCCTTTCTATGGCCTTCGGGTCCACGTTAAGGTTGCTGAACCCAGATGAGAGTACAATTACAATGAGCACTGGTTAACCATCGAAACTGCTCAATAAATACTTAACCTAGGCAGTTGTTGCACTTATACAAGACTTTTTTGTACAGCAAACAGTGATTAACATTAAAGCCATCATGCACAGTACTGAGGCCTATACTTGCAGCACTATTCCAAAAGAAATCAGCTGAGCTTCAGCATTTGAAAGCCATAAAAAAAAACATTGGCATTAAAAGACTACTGCGGATAGGTGGAGGACTTCTTGCAACCACTGGTTTTAGTGTACACGGCTACTTTTACAGTAAAACAGTGGCCATCACCAAGATTGGATCACTTTAGCATTACTTACCTACACCGAGAGAGGCCGCATATTGCTGACTTAGCAAAGAGCTGGCAGCAAGTTGGCTATAAGATGGCATAGCTCTGTAGGGGCTGTATGGCATGGAGGACTGGTAGGACTGTGTGGAGCTGGAGCCCAAGGAGGACTACAAGAAACAAGAGGCTTGGTTACAGACCATATCTTTGAGGCGAAACGTTAAGACATCCTTCATCTGTTAAGCAAGCTGGCATCATTCTACAGGCTTCACAGGCACAAGTTACAGACGTGGGAGTACAACAGGTGCTATCAATAAACAAAGTCTGTTCATAGCTAGATGTAGCGAGGTCAAGAGTGGCACCAGTATTCAGAACAAGACAGAATGCTGGCTATCGACATACTAGCGGCAGCCTGCAGCTACACTTATAAAGGTGCATACCTACTCCCACACACTTACGCACGTCAAAAATCAACATATCCAACACAGCCACGCTTTAAATGTCACTGGTAATTTCATTTTACAGACGTCTTGAATACTAAATGTAGAGAATAATGCAATGTGAAAGTCTGTATAAACAAGAATTCCACTCTAACTACTGTGGGAAAACACTGCTTTTCAAGCCAGCTTCATCATGTCATAACATAAGGTGATAACGACAGCACTGTATTTAATAAAACACAAAACATTACTACAAGTTCAAGAAAGATGAATAAAAAAAAAAAGTTTAACCAGATTGGAGGTACAGGTGCTTTGTAACAGTCAACAAGGGAAACATGGATACAACTAAAACAAACCGAAGGTGCAGTGCTAATATGGGAGGCACCTCCAACCCAAGACTAAACATTATCAGATCTGTCCCAATTTGTAATGGAAGTGGATACAAAAAGTACTACCCAGAAAATCAGCAGTGGCTTAGTTTAAAGTATTTTATCCATCGCTGGTCCAGCAAATTGCTGTAATGGCAGTAATCAGCAGACACTAAAGCAGGGTACATTTATTGCTCTTTTTGAAAAAGCTTACGCTCAATACAGCTTCACGGTTTTGGTTACGAGGGCAAGCCAATTGATAAAGGGCTTTGGACGGCACTGGTTTAGAAACGTTAAGAGGACGGCAGAGGGCCCAACCTAGTTACTGTGAAAAGCATATGAAATGGACAGGCATGTATAGGTGGACTGTTTTTATTCTGTAAGAAAGTCTATATAGAGAAACATTCCTCTACATGGGATTTTACAGACTACTGTGGGAGGCAAAGGTTTTAGTGTCTTCTGAAACGGTTGGCGACAGTATAGTTGTACTCTATCATCTTCATTAGGCCCCCATGGGATTATTTTTGTTGTTGACACTTCACTGTATGTGCGATGGTTGCCTTGCAGAACATCTTTTGCTCAATACAGCAGGCCTGAGCTATTGTGCTGGCAAGCCAGTGATAAAGGCTATAGGCAGATTGGTTCATTGCAAAAAGTGAACACCAGGTGCCTTATGTAAGATTACTTTTTCATAACACTTCATAATAAAAACAGTCAGATGCATGTAAAAGCCAATAGGTCTTCAGCCGTGGACAGTTATTGAACCATTTTACAGCCTACAGACATGTTTTACACAGAATCTCAGATTACCTTAGCAGCCAAGGGATTTATCTTAGCTATACCACTTTGTCGAAATCTTGGGGTAAAGGGTTTGCTTTGTAATATTTCGTACTAGAGATTAGTCACATGGTCTGACAGGATCTTATAAACTCATTCATACATATATACACCTGCATAAAGGTACATACACCAGCCCTCTGTAAAGGATTATGCACAGAGGGCAGTAACATCAATCTGCTTCCATCCACTAGAGGATAGGGTAAAAGGTCAGCACACTCCAGAGCTCCACTGCCCCGTGACTATCAGTCAGTTCACACGTGCACATTTGTCTGAAAAGGAGTGCTCTTCACTGTCAGGGCTAGTGGGTCTGTTCCTTAACCCCTTTAGTGCTGCCGTCGGCCAACGGTCGTCACGAGCACTACCTTGCCAGTGCTGCGTACGTCCGTTTGCCGACGCGGCCGCACCCGTTTCTTCGAACGTTCAGCACTAGCGCAGAACGTTCGAAGCAACAAACAGGTTAAGTTTGCCAAGTTCTCCTTGTATATATATTCCCCCTATCATTTATTTCCTTCTCCCTTTATTTCCATGTGTTCAAGCATACTACAGCTCCCCAGAAAGAACCAACATGCTTCTTGTTGATCATGTAATTGACAACATGTTGCATTCCAGGTGGACACTGCCTCTATGCAAGCTGACCACCATTAATGATATTGTCCATAGTCTATCGTTTTACCACTCCAAAATGGCTAGTATAAGCTTTCTAAACATGGCGAGCATGCTGGTATTTTAAAACATACACTACATACATTAGGTGTAAGCGCCACCATGTTTTTTCTATTTCAATTCTTTTAGTTTACCTTTCATATGGTTTTGAGTTTGTATCTGTTCCTGTGGTTGTGAAAGTGGGTTAAAGCAAAGTTAGCAAGTACACAGATGGTGGGTATATGTATGGAGACTTACTGAGTGCCTCAATGACTGCTGAAGAGGCCCTTTCACTTTAAGCCAGATGTATTGCCAACACTTGTTTTTTTATATTAACCTCTTATCAAAAGACAAGCCCGCTACTCCCCCCAAAACCTACGAAGCTCTTCTCTCAAAGCCCAGGATCAGACACCTTGCACAATTTTACCCTCATGAGCAATATGAAATGTGGGAAGTTTCACTGGTGAGCCACAAGCACCCTCCCAGGATGGATGATTATTTTGAAGATATCACCTACTTTAAAGTAGTAACCTGCTGTGCAGGTATGGATTTCTTGGGATCTCTTTTTAAACTGCATCTATATGGGTTATTAAGCGTTCCATAATCTTGCAAACAGGCTGTTACAACTGCAAAGTGCCCACCAGCCATCAAAAAAGAGAATCCTTCTATCCCAATACGAAAACCTGAGAACCCTGAGCATTTAATCATATGGACATTGTATGTTAGTGTGTGCATGTTAAGAGGTCCACTCAAAATCGGGAGTAAAATTGCTTTCAAGTTAGGTTTTCGAAACCGTTATTAAGGAGCAGTCTACACACACAAAATGTGCAGAATCAGCCGCAGCAAGGCAGTTTTGACCGTAGGTTTTCGAAGATCAATAGCAATGTCAGGTCCCATACGCCGTCAGACTATCACTCTGCATCTCCCACCACTGCATGCGTAGACAATATGTCCATCATAAGGCAGATTGCAAAAAAACACTTACAACTTAACAACTCTCCCCGGTCCATCGCTGGGGAGCAGGCTACCCATCTGTAATGTAAGGTTTAATGTGGGGCATCGAGTAATATCAACAGGTGCAATAAAATTGCTCGAGTCGTGTCCTTACTGCCATGATTTAGGTAGAGGTTTTAGTGAACAGCAGCATCTAGCTTTGAAAATGCACTCGTGTTCACATATCTAGCAAAATAGATTATACTGCATAAATAACACGAGTCCATTACTGAAGCACAGGCTCCTCCGGTGACATAAAATGGTTCCCAACTGGCCATCTCTCAGCACATACCTGGACAATAGCAGGATCCTGGGGCAGAGCATGCTGGGCTTTCGGAGGTTCACACACAGTAATGTCCTTAATATCACTTCCACGGAAGATGATATATTCGTAGATCTCTTCTCTTGGGGGAGCAGGTCTATCTGTAGGACGATCTTCAGTTCCAAAAGACCTCACTTGAAAGAAAAAGCCATAAGGAAAATTAACAGGACCATCTACTATATTTTAAATACCAATTTACAATATGCCGCCAATCAATGTGGCTCCCGTGCCTACATATTCGCAAGACTGCATTGCACTTGGACTGGAAAGTGGTGTTGACAGGCTGAATACCGTGCCTCACTGGATCCCACTGGCAAGAGAAGGAAGAGTGGTACAAGTACAATGCAATCTTCAGAGCATCAGATATGCATTACAAATAAGTCCGCACAGTTGTACGGCCACCTGTTTGTTTTGTTACCCACATTCTGCAAAAGTGGCAGCTCTGCACTCCAAGACACTGCTTCAAGTACTGTATGGCTATAGGAGCACTCTGAAGGGGTGGGTAACCTGTAGCATGCCCTGCCCTCCATAGCATGGTTAAATCTGGAAGAGTTAAGACAGCAGCCAGGATAAAGGAGGTCCAACGTGAGGCTGTGCGCCACTGGCAGGTACAGCAACACTGACAGCAAGTCCACCAATGGACAAAGGAGTGCGTGGTCATGCCGCAGAGCAATTGTTAGGTTTATGAATACTTTCAGTAATAAGAGGTTCAGGTTATTTGTGCATGTCAGCAAATGTCCTACCATGAAAAGACTTGGAGACATTCTATTTAAACTTCGAGAGGAGATTTGCGATCCTCAAAGTAATAGTTTAGTATTACTATCCCTGAAGCACAGGGCGATTAAATTATGAAAGTCAGATGCAGGATCTTGGGTGCAGTAAAGCAGAGGGACAGTGTTAGAGGTGGGGATCCGCACAACAACAGTGACTGCAGGCCAACTCCCTTAAAATCAACCCGGATAAAACGGAAGTATTGGCCGTCACTTCAGATTCCAACCCGTGGAAAGAGGTCTTTTGGCCACAACAGCTCGGCGTCTACCCAGAGTCTGCTGTGGCTGTAAAAAGTCAGGGTATCAATCTATGCCAAGCTCACTATGACCCAACAGGTATCGACAGTTGTAGGTACATGCACAGGCATGCTGAGACCGCTGCGTAAGCTCGCCCCATTACTCACCTTCAATACACTTAGAATGGCAGTATCCGCTTCGATACTATCACGACTAGATTACGGGAATGCCCTGTATATTGGCCTCCCAGGTAACCTTCTGAATAGATTGCAGGTGATTATGAATGGCGCTGCTAGGCTTATTTTTAGAGCGCCCAGACGAACTCGTGCACCACCTCTCCTTAAACAACTGCATTGGCCCCCTGTCAGACAGAGCAAAATTTAAAGGCCTCGGATTTCACATTTGTTAGGGCTGAACGGAAAGGTCATTTTGGATGTCAGGACACAGGGCAGAGACACCTGATTTTACATTACAGAAATACATCACATTCCCCTCGACGCCCCATGAGTACATACAAAAGTCCAGCCAATAAGAATTGACTGATGCTTCTGCCATTTCCTTAGCAGGGCGGGGCATGGGGAGAGTTGGTTAACTCATCATATCTAGAAAATCTGTTGCTTTCCAATTCTGGAGGTAAACTACAACTGTTTACGTAACGAACCTTCAAGAGTTCTTTTGCACCTTTAAGGATGCTCGATACCCATTTTTCTCAGATAATAGTTCCCTTTACTAGGCATTTTTCAAGTTATATACGGTCTCTGGAACCAAGGTAAAGCTGGGGTGATTCGAGATGGTCAGTACTTGGCCTAGTTTCTGAATGAAGAGGCAGCTCATTCCAGAGAAAAGAAAGGGTCACTTAGAGGCTCCAGAAAGCCCTTAATAGGTGGCTGTTCTGGTGATAAATACTGGCTGCTTGCTCGTATTGGTTCAGTGCGCTATGCTGTGGAGATACTGCTAGGAGTACAGCTAGCATCCTGGATGGGCACTGGGAGCCGGATAATCAAATGCGCCTATTACAGTCTTTAGCTATTCAGAGAAGCCAGCAAAGGCGGCATTCTTTGCAGCCAGCTTCGAATGTCCGTCCTGTGTGCTGTGGTAGTAGGAGCTGGCTCTTACTTTATAGACTGGGTGATAACAAGCATTGATAAAGCCACCAAATAGAGTATGACAATGCCTTTTGGTGAAGCGGTACAGAGAAGAACCAAGACAAAAAAAAATGAACATTAAAAAAAATTAGGTCACAGCCAGACTGGCTGACGTCACAGGTGATGGCACTTGTCACTATGTGGGCACACCACCACACAAAATGATGTACTTTCCCACGGTGGATTGAGAAGTTAAAAAAAACGGAACAAAACAAAATTAAAGGTGGAGGCCGATAGCAGTTTACTCCACACACATTAAAAGAGGCTAAGGATGTGGGGTAGTAAACAGAAAAACAAAACCACAAACAGGAAGTGGGATTTTTGAGGAGAGCGGGTTGAAAAGCAAATTAGCAAAACAGAATAGGAGGGAGAGCTGGAAGGCGCGAGCACTCGAGTGCATAACCAGAAAGCCTCCAAATTAAAACCATAGTTAAACCTGCGATGCACATGCAGACAGAAGAAAGCACAGCATCAGTGAAGCAGGTGCTGTGCTGATACACATGGAGGAAAACAAGAAAATTAGCGCTCACAGCTGAACCTGTATAAACAAAAAGCCACAACCACATGTAACAGGGGCAGTCTCCTGGGAGGGTATGAAACAGAAAAAGGTGAGACCAATTAAGCATGCTGATCAAAAGCATGCATTTATGAAGGGCACGAACAGGAACAAATGGATAAGATGGTGGGAGGTACCTCAAGCCAGTCTCGATTACAGCATGCCTCGCGGAGCAAGTGCTGCCCAGTCTCAACCTAAAAAGTAGTTCCCTAGAAGTGAGCAGTGGAAGGCTACAAGTCAGTCAATCAAAAGTATTTAAATCTGGTATGTTGCACAAGAGGGGCAAGCATAAGAGAAAGGCGAGCTATTAAATGACAAGTAAATGAGTGAGAAAGTCAACCACGGGTAAGCCATGGTTTTGCTCCAAGTCCATTGTATTTTTCACAATTTATCTTTTGCAACCAGACCGCTTCTGCTGTCTTGAAGGTGAAACCTAAAGATGGCTCAATTTTTCCTAGCCTATTCCTCAGCCTCCTCTAATGCAACCTCTCATTCAGACAGGTATCCGGGCTCCTACCTTTGATTTTGCAGAGGGAAGCAAAATAAAAAATAAATTGAAAAAAGTTACAGTTTACATCCTTGGTCGAGTCGGCTTCCCTTTCAGGAATGTAAAGCGAAGAGCACAGACAGCCAACTCGATCAGAAGAGGCAGCTGACTGACACAGGAGGAGAACAGAGCTGTTTTCTTCCCTATCCTTTATGTCAGATCACTACTACAGTGTCCCCATTTACTTTTAAGGGGCAGTGCTAATACCCTTATTAACTTTACCTACAAGGCAATGGTTCCTTTTAATTACCCTCACATTATAGGGCTTTGCCCTGACACATGCCTACAATTACAGCCATGGCAATTAACAGCAATTTTTCCTCTAAAGAGTGGACAACTAATTCAATATGATGTGTAAAGGAAAAATAAGCATAGCTAAGATGTGATATGCATGAAGACAGAGGGTATAGCAGCACCTCCTGCATCAAAGAATCAAATCCAAACATTTTTATAGTGATTAATTAGGTGTTCGATTTTCAAAAACATTCGTCCTATGGCGAATGTTTCCTAGAATGCAGTTTTGTAACCTCATGGCACCTTGAGGCCCATTTGATCTTTGAACCACTTTTACAAGTACCTCAATGATCTGGTCAATTAACAGGGAGGGGGTGGTCAAACAAGTGGCAACTCAATAGAAATTGGGTTTCTGGTTTGCAGAGGTAGGCTATTCATTGTAAGTCACAACACACCCTAAACTATTCTGTGTTCACCATATGGTACCTTGGCGCCGACCTGTCTGGCTTAACTTAGAAGTAATGTTTAAAGTATTTGCGCAAGTAGTAATCAATACGAGCTAGCTACACTGATAACGCTCATGTTATGTGTGTCTCAGAAAAACATTAGTTTTTATGAAGGCCCTCACCCACAAACCTAGTTGGTGGCATGCTTCATCATCGGGTCCCACCTGGGGAACAGAGTTTGCCTCAGGTGTGCTGCGATGTCTGTTTACAGCGGAGCAGAGAGTGTTAAGTAAGTGTGCAGTGATGGTGTTCAGAGTGAGGTTTAAGAACTATCCTTAGGGTCCCAGTGTCCAAAGAATAATTTATTAATGGGCCCTTGGCAGAGTTAAAAACAAAACTTTTGGACGTGGTAGGAGAGACTTCTGGTCTCCCACGTCCGGTGTGGTCAACTAGTTTCAGCCAGGCCTCGTATTAAAAACTGCCTTTCTTCAGGACCTATGGGTGAGAGGTGATATAAGGAACTATAGATATATATGTTCCTATGTGAAGCACTTGCTAAGGTGCTTTAACTGCAAGAGGAGGATTTCCTCTAGGTTTGTACTTCCTAAATCCGGAAAACAAACTCCAAGAGTCTCTGGCAGGGAACCGAGACAATGATGCACTTTGGCGTGATCTCAGGATCCGCTATTTCACCAGTTGTGGCCAGCCAGGAACTCAGATTTGCGCAACACTTACAACAGTAACAGTGAAAACACTACAGAAAGTCTTCACACCAGGTTAGAAATTAGAAAAATTTAGAGTATAAATTAAACGAGACCAAAACGGCAAAAGCCCACAAGCAGAAGTCAAGATATTATGTTTTTAACCCCTTCCACGCGGCAGTTATGACGAGCTCAGCTAGTCATGAGCACAGCTCCACTGTGCCTCATGACGAGCTGAGCTGGTTATAAGCGCCGAAGGGGTTAAAGAGTGTAAAAGAGCGCTAAGAAACCATAACAAGCCTGGAAAAGTCATACAACGTTTACTAGACATGCAGATCTAGGAACCTGACAAATCTACTCTACCTAACTGTAATGTACTTTTGATCCGCTTTCAGAGAAGGAGATAATGTGACAAGACTTAAAAGCATCTTTATTGCTCATCCACTTTCTGAGCAATAAAGGTGTCTTTAAATCTTGTTGCCATAACACATTTGCTCCGCTTTTAGACACGGGTCAGAAGTCAGTTTGTCTTCCTACTCGCCAGAAAGGAAGAGTAGGGCCTCAAAATAGCTTGTCCTGATTAAATCTGGCTCGCCATAGAAGGTGATTTTTCCATTCCTGAATAAGCACTTAAATCGGTCATCTGGTTGCGCTGGGCCACGGTCACAAGTTCAGACCAACCGTGCTGTGTGATGGAGCACGGACCCGATAGAGAGCCACTTGGGCCCTCTGAACCAAAGTACCATCTATTCTATTCTCAGATTTATAGAGTGCATGGTAACCCATACGAGTCTCCAAGCGCTAGCTAAACACGCGGCCAAGTATGCAGCAGTCTAGTCTTCAGTAGTTTTCTAAATGTCTGTTCTGATTTGGTTTATCTCCAATGCAGCGGGAGAAAGTTCCAAAGCCTCTGAGCGATACAAGTAAAAGAGCGACCTCTGGCTCATTCTGGGAACAGTGTGCAGTAACTGATTAGAACGCAGTGAACTCACAGGCTTATAAAAAGGTAACAAAGGTCCTGAATCTGTGTTGAGCCTTTTTTGTGGCTCACTTTATGTACAGGACAGTCTAAAAATGGAATCTTGGCTACGGAGAGCCAATGCAGGGCTTCAAGTGCTGTCCTTGCGGAGTGGCGTTTGGTTATTTTTTGGATGTTGCGTGCTGCAACATTTTGTACGACCTGCAATCTTTTTAAGACCGTCTTAGAGCTATTAAGATAGAAGAGTTTTCATAGTCCAATTGAGAAGTTAACAGGCCTTGTACCACTAATTTCTGCGTGTTGAGTTTGTTAACCATCTCAGAAGTCTTCTGAGGGTATGAAGTAGACGAAACAGGAGGGTGCTAGTTTCCAGACCTGGACTTCCATGGTCAGTTTCTCATCTAACCATACTCTAACTTTTTACCTCCGTTTTTGGGGGTGGGATGGTTTGCAGGGTGGCTGGCCAGTTCATTTCCATTCACCTTTGGGGATTATTGCCCGCTACCATCACCTTAGTCTTATCACAGGTTAGCTTTAGGCTGCTAGCGGCCATCAAGTTCATTACGTGTATGAGACCGGGGTTAATCAAGGATGCGCTGTTGACAAGGATGCGAGATGCAGCCGAAGCAATGCATGCAGAGCCATGCAGTAGACGAGATGCAACTGCAGCGAGAAGTCTGTTCAGCAATGTGCGGGTGATGCTCCAGCAGTACCGCCACGCAACGACATGGGTACGCTGGTTCCGATGAGGATGTGCGAGATCTGGTTGTAGCAGCACTTTATACCCAATTCCAAGGGCCCCAGACTTGGTTGGCACCACTTGGCAGGGCAAGACATGACTTGCAGCAAGCAAAGTTCAGGTGCCGTAGCAGGATGAGTTGAAGTCTTGGATATCCCGGAGACTTAAAGGAGGCAAGCTAGCAAGCCCTTGGAGTCACAAGGTTCAAGTGATGCAGGTCAAGTCCTTCTCAAAGGCAGAAGAACAGAGGCAGGACAACTCAGCAAGGCAAGAGCACAGCAGGCAAGAACCCAGCAAAGCAGCAGTCCAGCAGAGTGGCAGTCCTTGAAGCAGCACAGCCGTTCTTCCTGGCTTAGTCACAGGTTCAGAAGTGTATTAAACAGACCCTCCAGGATTTCGCTGTTTGCGGCGAAATCGGCACTTTTGTAAAAATGTCACGATTTTTACAAAAGTGCCCGTAAAATCGGCACTTTTGTAAAAACGATTTCAGAAGGTAATGTTGCCGCAATGTCCAATACAGCAAATTGAGTAGTTTGAACTTTTTTGCTTCTTTAATTTCTTAAATACATTTTTCAATATAGGGAAATGTGTCTCTATCTTTACAAGTTTCTCAACAATTCAACTCCAGCTCCTTTAGTGACACTGTTTCTAACTTCAGAATCTACACTTAATATTTACTGGACAATGCTTTTCTGCACAGGGCTAAGCTTTTTTAAATGTATTAAAAGGTGTAACAGGATGCTGTTCAGGCCACATGTCAATGGAAACCAACACCCGGTTGGATTCCAGTGAATCTTTGGGCTGATATAGTTGTGAGTAAGCATCCCCTAGGTTACCTACTCTTTCGCTTCCTTTATCTCTTAATATGCTGGTTACGGTCAAAATGTTCCTGCAGTGCAGATACCAACAGTGTCACGGTAGAGTTAAACTTTATCATTAATTTAAATAGTTACAGAATGGTACTGGGAAATCGTTTTCCAGCTCCCCAACGGTACAGGTTAAGGTTAGTTTGGGTATTTAGTTGCACTGACATTGTAGCACGTCAACCCGAGATGATATGGATTTTTGTTCTTCCTGGTGGCTGCTGGGAGCTGGTCTCCTAGGCACGCACTCAATACACTGTGGCCTTCTACACTAGGGTGCGCTCTTCATTTTGGGCTTGTTCAAATAAGGTTGTCTTCTGGCAAGCACAGTCCCATCTCTTGTGCAGAGAGGTCCATAGCCGATTTTTCTCTCAGATAACAACTGCAAGCCTTCATGTAGGATTTCAGACCAAATCAATCTGGGAGCATGTGAGAAGATCAGTTACCTAGTACAGGACAGAATATATTGATCTATCCGGTTTACAAGGAGTCATATCGACAGTGAAGTATTTATTGAAAGTGTATATCGTGGTTACACTACAGTTTTCTGCTGCAGTTCCAAGAAGTGTGGCACTAAGAGCAAAGCATAGCTTCCATCAACCTTTTTTTTAGTAGACTTGTTGTAAGAGCAGGTACACTGAAATAGAATTAAGCAGATTTCTGCTTGGAGTGTGCAAGTACTTTATGGTTACTTGATTATGCAAGCTGTGGCATCTACAATATGTTGAACAGCCTGACGTTTTTGGGGGGTAGGAGGTTGATGCCAATCTCAGTGTCCTCATAGTTTATAATACAATTGCAAGCATTGCCATTACACTACATGGGAAAGGCCAACATTAATTCCCACCTTGAGTTGAATTTTGTGAATACCTGGCCGTCCAGGCCATTTAGACACAAACAAATGAATTCAAGCAGAACATCCTGAGGCAAGTGAATGGGGTCAAGGAGCGCGTGATTCAGTATGCTTCTGTTGTCCAGGCAGCAGAAACGTCACTCAATTGAAAGTTTGGACCTTGCAAAGATGGAGCTTTACAGGACGGAACCCTTGAGAAATGACTATGAAACAGTTTCCACCACATTTCTTTTGTGTTACTAATTGTCCTTCATGCATGAGCATACACATTGTGTCACCCAGTGGCCATTTATCATTGTTCAGGATTTCGATTTTCTTGAAATTCAGGACCCTGTTCACAGATAAAAAAGTGTCTGTTTGTAGTTGCTTCTGACGTTTGCATAGACGTTTACAGGTTTTTGGAATTCGCACAATATGTTGCTAGGGTATGACTAGAAAACTGTGCCAGGTGCAGATTCCCAGAAACAATCCTGTGAACGTTTTGTGAAATCCATTTTGCCCGTGTGCAAATCAGAGTTGTATAGTGGGTTCAATTGTGAACTGTCAAAAGGCAGTGCCATTGTACAATAGCACATTTCCTTTCATGTATATATCAAGTCACAAATGGCTCTGTGGATCGAGCACATTTCGCTGTTTTATTGTGTTGAGATGCAACAAATATAACTGTTCATGCTTAGCTGACTGCTGTTTCACACTATTTGTGATAAATTCAATCATCCATAGAATTTTGGAAAATCAATAAAAGTACAGAGTTTTTCAGCGTAGCATACTGTATTTATGATCCAAGGGAAGCATTGTTTTCACTCCTGCATTTTTGGTCACAGCTGCAGTTGCACCACCTTTTTCCTGAGGTAGGGTCCCAACCAGGACTGGCAACACTATGCATCCCAGTACCACATCCTGGTATGCCTCACTGTTTTAACTGTCACAATCACATCGTGAGTATTGTCCAACTTGTATTGTAGTAGCGCAACCCTACCTTAAATGTATTTTGTCTCCATATGCCATAATAATGTCCTCAGCACTCTGGGAAAGCCAGTGAATATGCCTCAATTGTTTCATCCCCATCTTGCCATTTGCAGGTCCTCTGTCACCTGCAAACACTTCCACTGTTCTTGCACTGCCTGTACTGTGCTACCATGAAAACAGACACCAGACGGCTAACAGAGCATGTTAAGTCAACATCCATGGCATTCAATTAGTCAATCAATCAATCAGCCAACTATTTATAAAGTGCAACAGCTACTCCGAAGAGTGTTCCAGCTGTAGCAGGAACTGCTTCATCATCCAACTACAGAACAAAGAACCCTCTTAGAAAGCCAGGCCAAACATGCAGGCCATTCTTCACCCCCCCTGGCCAATCAGACATAATTGCCAGGGCTAGTTTGCGAACGGCCCTGGTTGGGGGACCTTCAGAAGTTGTCCAGTCGCTTAAATTCAAAATGCCCTGGCCTGGGCTACCCGACCGTGGCTTTCCGAGCTGGCTGTAACATGGCACATTGTGTGATCTTGGGCAAATATTTAATTTCACTAAGGTAGCTTCTGGAATGCCATTTCCTATGGGATGCTACCAGGCCATCTTTGTTGGGCTTCTCAGAACCTATATGTGACAGGGTGAGCGGACAGGACATGAACACCCCTACGGACTGGTGGTCTGCCACCCCCCTCTCACCTTGCCGCTTTTCCCCACAGCTACCAGAATGCACGTGGACCGAAGACCAGGAAACGAGCTGGCCGGCCGATACCAAACACACGGCCCCTTTAACAGTCCGGACTATGAGGAAGAGTCCCCGCCCCTCGGCGGGGACTCAAAAGCCGGAACTGGGAGGAAGAGGACGGATGGCGATTCCCTGGAGGAGCTCGGAGAAGAGGACGGAGAAAGAGAAAGGTGAGACCAGAAGGACCCCGAGGAGGAAGAAAAGACTGGGACCGCGAAGCCAGGAGGCCAACGTTTCCACTCTGCGCCCCGCCACGGTCCCACGGGAGGAGCGTGGCTCCAAGAGGTACGGGGTCGTATGGCAGCTTGGGTGGGGCGGAAAAGCCAACCTAGAGTATTAACGTGTAAAGCCCTTGTACAGTTTCCCCTTCCATCCCCTCACGTGCACTCTACCCTTAGTTCACGGAACTTAAGTAAGGCTCGAGACGCACTATCACTGGTTTCCCTCACTCCCGGCCCTACTTAGTACTAGTGGTCATCACCGTTACCTGACCCCCTTTTCCTTTCTTTTCTGCACCGGAGCGGAGGAGACTCGTGGTGAGAGACGTCCCCTTCAGAAGCCCCGGTACCAGTCGCCATCCAAGGAAGAAGAAAGCCAAGCTGGAGCAAGCTACCTTTCCATTGGATCCCACGTCTCATTTCAGGGACAGAGTCGGACCCCTACCCAAAAAGACTTATATACCAATAAAGCCCTCTCTTAAACCCTTACTAAAGGCGCCAGTGTTTCTCTTTACCCCTAAACCTACTATCAGTCCAGGGATAGTAACGGAATCCCCGAGTATCCCAGCGCCTATGGGACACTATACTAAAGTAAATGGAGGATTGCATCTCCAAGGGATAACAGCCTTCACCTGTGGGCTGCTTCCGCTGTTCCATATCCCAGGTTGCCCATTTCAAAGCGGACTACTCTGCTAAAACAGTTTCCATTGATTTAAGGCTGAGAATGAATGATTATGAGTAAAATAAAGTGCTGCAAAAATGCCGCTAAATTTCCATATTTGTGCCGCTAAATTTCCATATTTGTGCCGCTATATCCTGGGGGGTCTGATTAAAGTCATGGTATCATGAGTCGAGTACTGAATTGCGCCTTTGAAGTGGTAGATACTCCAAAGAAAGTTTTGAAGAGCACATAGGACCTCCCATCCTGCCCTTGTGGTAATGGGTTTGCTATAGTCTTCAAACTTTCATAACTGAGCTGTTTTTACATACGGAACACAGCAAAAACGCAACAGCAATGCAAACTGAGGAGTATTCTATAAATTGAATCAATTATATATACTCACACATTTGTAAACAAGGCTATCAACACGAGTTGAAACTTCAGGTGATGTGTGATCAAGTTTCATTTGTGCCCAGTGATAGAATTCAGTGCGCATTTGATACAGGGCGATTAAAATATGTACAGGGGAAAATGGAGGCCAGAATATTATGAAGAACACAATGACTTGCCTTATACAGATCAGTTGGTCTTTTGCATGCAGAGCCTTGGTCAATCTGGACAGTAGGAGATAGTCGACGCTTCAACCCAATATATGCTCTATTAACCCCTTCCATGCCGATGACGGCCCCCAGCCGTCATGCACTACGGTGCTCGTGTGCTGATGACGGCTGGGGGCCGTCATAAACCCGCCCACTTGAGATTCTGCCGCACAGGCGCAGAATCACAGCAGCATGGAAGGGGTTAAGTAGTCAAGGTGGGTCTTCATCAGGACAAGTATGGGTTTGTGGTTTATGCACCAAGTATCATTGGAGAAACTTTTGCCGTTGTCTCCTGGAGTAGGCTTGTCAGTCCTGGCTTCTGCCTGTGAGCCCAATAGTTTTGGCTGCTGCAGCATGCGCTGCCTTGCTCTGTAAACCATCAGGTGTGTAACGCTCATAGGGTTGAAAGGGTTTACTTAACCTACATTCTCATGACACTCCACCGGTCATTCTCACCGCTCAACCTGCACTCACAGGGATTATAGTGTACTTCCACTGCTCACAATGCACTCACAGGGTCCACCCTCCACTTACCTTGCGCTCACCTAAATACATTACCAACACATTCCTATGACACGCCACTCCGCTCACTCCCACTGCTCACCCTGCAGTCTCACCACTCACAATGCACTCATTCTCAAACAAGCACATCACTCACCATGCATTTATTATTCCCTCTGTACTTTCATCTGCACCCAAACACAAATGAGCGCATCCATAAAACTTCCACAACTGGTACAACAACCAACCCACATAGGAGGCCACATCTTGGATCTACTATTTGCAAACATCACAGATGTATAGGTGGAGGAAATACTGCCTATGCATTGGACGGACCACTCCCTAGTTCTCTTCAGACTAGTACTTCCTACGGAAAACAACAAAACTAAATCAAGAAGATATCGTCAGGGTAGAGAATGGGCCAAGTTGCTAAAAGTAAAATGACTATGCCCTGGAGAAAATGCCTTTGACCATACAAAAACGGTCGAGGAAAATTATATCTATTTCTGCGGGTGGATTATTCACTCTTGACCAGCAGGTACCATTGAAAAAATTGAAGAAATAGTCAGCCCCTTGGTACAATGAAGAACTAAAAATACTAAGGAAGGAATGCAAACAGGCAGAGAGGAAATGGGGGAAACAGTACAAGGAAAAGGACAAGAGAGCCCTGAAAACGAAAAAATAATAGCAAAGGCAAAAGCAGATCATTATGAGAAAAGGATCTTGCAGGCCACCGACAGAACAAAAACTGTCTTCAACTTAGTAAAACAGCTATCTAAACCTGATAGTACACAGAAAATAGCTACTCAAGAGCTCTGCGATAGCCTCAACTTTTTTTGAAGAAAAAAAAATGGTGGCCTAGAACTGGACAAAATTGCTCAGAGGGATACCGAGAGTAATGTACCGGAGGTAGCTAAAGGTAATAAACAGACTGAGGGTGAAATCAGAGGGGAACAGATTGCCTTAAAACAGTTTCAGATCCCCACACAGGAAGAGTTCAATAACATAGCTCTCGGCATCTCTTCTGGATCTCCACTAGACCCCTTCCCACATCGATTATGGAAGGAGTTCAATACGCAACTATATGAATTACTCTGTCAACTCTGCAGCCAGTCACTGGGCAGCAGCTCGGTCCAAAGATGTTGGAAGAGAGCGATGGTGACCCCATTATTAAAAAAAATCCACACTTGATCCTCAAACTATAGACATATCTCCCTGTTGCCATACCCAGTAAAGATTTTAGAACGGCTGGTCAGCAAAATGCTATCTAAGTTTCTAGAGGAAAATTTACTATGAGACGAAATCCAATTTGGATTTCGGCCGTCACACTGCACAGAAACAGCCTTGGTAACAGTCCTGGACGAGTTGAGAAAGCGTGCTGACACTGGCCATGAGGTTCTGTTAGTACTAGTGGACATGTCAGCCATGTTCAATACTGTCAATCATCGGATATTACTCAACAGGCTTGAGGAATGTAGAATCACAGGCATGGCTCTTAACTGGTTCCAGTCCCATCTACAGAATAGACAGGAAGCAGTGACTATTCCTCCTTTTGTATCCAAAAATTTACCCATCAGATATGGAGTACCACAGAGCTCTGCAATCAGCCCAATTGTATTCAACATATACCTACGCCCACTGATCTCCCTAATAAAATCATTTGGAATCAAGGTAGTGAACTATGCTGATACTCAGCTACTCTTCTCCTTAGAAGGATTCAAAGCAATATCCTTAGAAAGTTTCCAAGACTACAAATCACTCCCCAGCACACATCAATTCTCAATATGGTCTCCCAGTTATAACAGCAAGCAATTGGTAATGTGTCACAATAAAGCATCAATGTAAACTTTTTATGTTTTCCTTTTCAAGATGTATTCATGTAGGCTTCCACATCATTTCTCAACAGCCTGTTGAGGCTGTTGAGTACTAATGTGGAAGCCTACATGAATAAATCTTGAAAAGGAAAACATAAGAAGTTTACACAGAAAGAGGGAAGATCCTTTTTAAGAAACTATTCACCAACAGGATTAGCCCATCGATAAAAACATGGTCCAGGCTGTATCCAATACACAGTGATCAGGTTATGAAGCTTTAGCAATATTAGTAATACTAATGCATGGCAAATGAGTCTTTCACTGCAAACTGCCACATCATTATGCTTTTTAGGTAACTGAACTCCCCTCAGGAGTCAGCAGGAGTATGACCATCACGGTTTCTCAGTGTCAGCACACAACTTCTGCCCAAATGCAGTATTCAAGGTAACCAATATATGGGTGGAGACAAAAATACTCAGGTGTGCTTCTCAAAGTTCTTCTTTATTTGCTCACATAAGGTCCGGTGGCTGGCTGCAATGTGAAGCCACGCCCAACAAATAAATCTCTGAATCTCAAAAGTTTTTAAACACATCCATTAACTATAGTGCTTTAAATAACGTGCATCACAGCTCTATACAAGCATCTCAACTTTTCCAGACTACCACATGGCTTTACATCATAAGTAGCCATAACATAGCTCATTATCCAGAAGCAGTGGATTTAGAACAATCACTTGTATTCAAAAATCACATAGTATTAATTTCTTTCCCTTCATGCATTTTTCCCAGCAACCTTTCACAGTTCCCATCTATTGTGCTGTTGACGCCCACTGAAATATTAGTAAGTGAATGACTGACTACATGGATGGGTAGTGCACAGCTGTCCTATTGGAAAGTATATTCATGCAACATGTATTTCCTGAATTAGTATGTGCGGTCTATAATTTGTTCACTCTTTACATGTTTAGCAGACTAAACAAGTCACTGCATGGATACTAAACTGATGCACATTTGTGTTTCAATGTGGTCCATGTATAATCAAACTCATTATAGAATCTTTCCAATTCTCAATGTCTATATAGTGCACACCTACAGGGATAGCCACTGCTCAACTTTTGTATGGTGAGCAGTATGGATGATACATTTTCTTTTCTTCTGAACAGAAGCCCAGAAGTATATATCATAGAAAGCTGACTGGAGCCAAGATACCTACTTAGTTTCAAAGGAACATGCCCTATATCATGGAGAGATTACCTACAGCTGAAAAGCACACAATACAAGAGACCTGAGCAGCGCTAGGGATGGGAAGCTGCCCAGGGCCCGGCGCCTGCTTGCAACTATGGGGACTTGCACCTCCGAAGACTCCAGTCTTTAAAGTTTGTATTTTTTCTTTTTTTTATTATTCTCCCCCACAGACCTGTCTCTGTGGGCCAAATGGCTGCATCTGCATGTTGATGACGGCAATTAGACTGGTAATTACAGTGCCCTTGCGTGTTAAGGGTGCCATGCCCCTCTATCAATGAAAAACAAAATATCCTGCTCAGAGCAAAAGGTGGAATGGCGACACATCACAATGGAAACTGCTCCCCTAGGACAAGTGTATGGAGCAGGGTTTAAAGTGTGCCGGGTCACTAAAGTCTTAGACCTGGTAGTAAATTAAAATGGGCATGGAAAAAGGGGCCCTATATTCATGTCCTTAACTTCAGCTGCAAAAACATTGATCCACTGACTGCACAATGAATGAAAGATCTGAGAAGCTGGTGATGAAATGGGCCCTCTCTCCATTTTCGTGGTAACCCTCAGAGTGAAAAAACAAATCTCAACTCTGCAGCAAAGCCAGCCTTCGCCTAACTTCAACGAGACTCCTTAAAGTTATTACACAGTCTCATGTCAGAACTGGAGCATTTTCAATATTATATACAAGGAAGCTGTTGCTTATTCATCTTATGCAGCTAATAATCACTGACAAAGTCAATAGTACTGGCTTGTTTATCTGTAGGCAATGAAAGAAGCAGCAAAGTACCAGTCGGGCAGAGCACTATGCTAAGTACAGATTCATATAGCTTAAATGTTTTTGAGCCACGGCCTTAATTACATTAGCCATGCCCCTTTGAAAGACCCCCATAGTTTTTTTGTCCCACTTAAAGCTCTGCTGTCAGGTCAGTAGGTTGGCTGTTTTTTTGGCTAGTTGTTGGACCTGCTTTATAGTCAGGTGCTGATTTTTACTGTTGATTTTTATGTCATTAAAACAAACATTGCCAGCAGCCAACTCAAATCAGTGCAGTTTTCTATACCTTACAGAAAAACTTATACAGCAGGGCCTTTACAAGTTTAAAAGTGCCCTAGTTTGCAAACATGGGACACTTTTCTAGCTAACTCATGGGGGCCCCTTTTATTTTGGTACTGGGAGCTATTTTCTGTCCCAGTCTGATGCCGCATGTTAGGCAGGACCACTGTAATTATGCACTTGTGTGGTAGCAGCAATTTCTGCATAATTATGCATTTGCTACATAATCCCATCTTCTGCTGCATAATCTACTAATTTTAACAAAATTGATTTCTATATCACACGGTTCAAAAGTTAATAAAAATGCAGCAACACGTGGGGAGGCCCTTTGAAAAGCTGGAATAGTCAACTTTGTTTCCTACTGCTAAATCCGGGTTTTAAATTGGTACTAATGGGGAGCAACCAGTGCTTAAACAGTTAACCAAGTTTAAAAATGGCAAAAAAATGAAGTAATATTTCAAAATGTGCCGGATTATGCCGCATAATTTGCCTTTTCTTTCCACATAATGTACTCATCCTCCCACATAATTTAGCCATCTCCTGCCGCATAATTCCAGTGGTCCTGATGTTGGGGTAATGGTAGTGATTTTGTTCCTGTTTATATTTGCCATTCTTTACTTAATCTTGCATTCCCAAGAGTCTTAGCTATTCCCAGCATGTGCGTTTCTGTATTTCATTTCACAGAATAATACTCTTGGATAAGGTACCCTTTGTACGGAGTCACCTCCAGGTGTTTATAACTGGTGCTACGGTTGAGCACTTTGAGTTGAGGATACAGACAGTACAAGTTTCACACTGTGCCAGTCTTTGGGTCAAAAAGTGTTCAGATTACATGATCATTCAAAATATGGCCTCTCTGCAGAGCACAAAGAGCTATGGCCCTGCATTCCTGTTGTAGTTCTAGTCTTCCACTTCCTTGTCTCCTTCCATTGGTGTATTTCCCACACGTCACTTGGAATGTTCCCCAAGTATTTATGTGACGTCACCTCAGCTGTTTTGGAGGCTTGTCCGTTCCCTTCTGATTCCGCACAAGCTTGTTATTAATAAAGAGAAGTAGAAATCATCTTGTTAGTCTCCGCATCATTGTCACTACAATTTGGCGACGAGGATTGGATGAGATTGGTACGAACAAGCTAGTGGGAGAGAATCCAGTTCGAGCCTTCAGTTCGATATTAAGAGGCAAGTGCTCAATTTGCATTTAATTTTGGTAGTGTCATGGTTTTTGATATATTTTCTTCATTGATTTGAGGCAAGCGTATGGTTGATGAACATTCTTCTAACCAAATTTCGGCAACTTTGAAGAGGTTCAGCTTTCGTTGCGTTTTACACGTGAAGCGTTCCGGTCAAGAAGTTTCAAAGAATTTTGTCAGGCAAGTAACTTGTTACTTTTGTCTTGACTGGTTTTATTCTGCCACATAAATGTTCTTCTATGAATCGATTTTTCACAGCGCGTGAGAAAACGCCGTTGGAGTTCCGTTGCTCAGCTGCCACCGTCAGTTTGCCTCAATATGTATACTTTAGATGTGGTTCACGCAATCACATGGCTGACTGTATGCAGTGTCCACCTCAAGGTAAGAAATGTACACGATGTCAGAGATTAGGGTATTTTGCTAGCGTATGTGGAAACTTTGGTCAGAAACACTTTTACAAAGCGAGAGTTAGTAATGTTGAAGATTGACGAAGAAATGTGTTCAAATATAGTATTAACTCTTGGAGACAACTACAGATATCAAAGGTCCCGTTGGGGTAGCTCATGTTGGTGAAGTGGAACTCCATATAAAGACTTGTTTTACTATTGAAGATAGTCCAAGAGTAATTGTTTCAGACAATGGCAAGATATTAACTTCCAACAAAATGACTGATTTTCAAAAAATTACATGGTGTGCAGCAAGAGAAAATCCCTCTTTATTCCCCCAGGTCCAATGGTCGAAATTGAAAGTCAATCGCTTTTTAAAGGATGGCATTCAATTGGCAGTGGCGTCTAGTCTACCACTTTATTCAAGAAAGAGTTTTTTGCTTATTCAAACACGAACCAACGGTTTGGGCCCCATACTTTCAGGTGGTATTTAATGGGGATTTGTTCAAACACGAACCAACAGTTTGGGCCCCATACTTTCAGGTGGTATTTAATGGGGATTTGTTCAAACACGAACCAACAGTTTGGGCCCCATACTTTCAGGTGGTATTTAATGCGGATTTGTTCAAACACGAACCAACAGTTTGGGCCCCATACTTTCAGGTGGTATTTAATGCAATCTTGGGAGGGATGGCGGTGCCTAGTACTTGGCTGGGGGCAGAGATTGTTCCCTTCTTCAAGAAGGGCTCTTCTCTGCTTCCAGCCAACTACAGGCCTATTAGCCTAATCTATGTCCCACAAAAAATATTTGCGAGGTTGATACTGGATCGCCTAATAGCATGGATGCTTGATCACTGTCCTGGGCCCATACCAAGCAGGGTTCAGGAATAAAGTTTCAACTATAGATCAAGTTTTCCGCCTGGCTCCCATATTTTGGAAAACGGTAAAGTTGGAGGGTGGCAGTCTCTACACCGTTTTCATTGATCTACGGGCGGCCTTCGACCTTGTACCCCGTAGAAAACTCTGGTCTGTGCTTTCAAACTTGGGGGTTCCGCAACACCTACTAAATATAGTTATCCTCTTACACACAGACAATTTTGTACAAGTCAGATGTGGCAGGGGGGAACCTTATCAAACAGATTCCCCGTTGACAGGGGGTAAGACAGGGCTGTGTGCTAGCACCGACCCTGTTTTGCCTCTATGTCAACGGGGTCATTACCCATCTGAGTGGGGTGGAAAACCGTGATGCCCCTAAGATAGCAGGCAGCAGGGTGCCGGCTATTATGTTCGCGGATGACACTTTGCTGCTGTCTAAATCGCCCATGGGAATCCAAAGAGTGCTTGACGGTTTTGTGGCGTTCTGTGGAGAACATGGTCTCGAGATCAACGCACTAAAAACTAAATTTATGGTTTTCAATCCACCATCAAAATCTCGCCCCAACCCGCATATTGGTGCAAACAGACTAGAAAGGGTCCAAACCTTTGAGTACCTGGGGGTTACCCTAAATGAGAAAATGACCTGGGGACACCATCAAACAAAATCACAACTAAAATTGGCCCAATTGGCGGGAGGAATTAAGCCTACCAACCTTAATAAATCTTCCACTAAGCCGATTGGGCCACCGTTAGAGGTTTATAGAGTTCAGGCCAGGGGTTCGGTTATGTATGGAGGCGAACTCTGGGGCCACATGTGTAAACACAAATTAGTGGCAACAGAGAACAAATTTATCAGGCAGCTATTACTACTACCCCTAGCACTCCCCTGTTGCCAATGAGGCTTGATTTGGGTCTTATACCCCTTGATGAAGATCTGGGTGTTAGGCCCCTAACCTTCTGGCACAGGATATGGACCACACCAGAGCTAGTCAATTACAGGTCAGAGCTGCAGGAAATCCTGAACCTCCCAAATGTGGGGAAAATCCCCTGGTTCAATTACATAAAAAATGAACTAGGGCGATTAGAACTAGCTTCCTTATGGTCAGATCCTCTGCCATCCTACACCAGGGTATCACAGAAGCACTTGGTCATAATGTATTACGAAAGTAAACTTACGGCACATACACAAAATACAGATTTGGGCACCCTGACTGAATCATTCTTAAAGGCTAAGGACATATACAAGTTTGAACCAGTTCTACGTATTCTATTCCCAACTACCACCAGGAAATTGTACCTACAATGGATGTAAATGTAAATGTACATTTATTTATATAGCGCAAATCACTGACCGAGGTCGGTATCTAAGCGCTTGCTTAGGGAACCCGTCCTGGTATTCCCCTGTGAGATAACCCCGGCAGGGTATCCACAAGGTGAAAGCCAGGCATCCAGCCGCGAGGGGCCGTTGTGGAGATTAAGCAAGCTATTGCCCAGAGTCGCAGAGTGTGAACCCGTGAGTCAAGAAGGCACCGGAGCGAGAATTATCGAGTCCGTGGAATTTGAGCCCAAGACCCGCCGAGGTGGGGAATTGAACCCTGGTCCAGGGCCGATCTCAGCTTCCGGGTCTGCCGCCTCTAACCCCTGAGCCACACTTCTCCGTCTGGATGGCAGTTTGCCTATCCAGGCATATACCAGCAAATGGTCTGAGTCCTCCCCGAGCCACTGTCCCGGGTGCAAATTAGAGCAGGAAACTGAACTGCATATACTGTTCTTCTACCGCGCTTATGTGCGGGCAAGGAGGCACTAGATTGTCCAGGCCTGCAAAAATGTAGGGTTTTCTCACTGTTTGCAGGCATGCAGGGTTTTTGAAAATGATTTATATGGTATTATTGTTTTTGCAGTAGCAAAATACCTAAAAAGCATATGGCATAAGAGAAGACATCTACTAATTGGGGATGCTGGATAACTGTCAAAATTGGTATATGTGTCTGTTTTAAAATGCCTTGCAGATGCTTGTTTTTAATGTACTATTTATTATTATTTTACTAAGCTGGTTTGTATCTTTTATGGCAATATTTTGCCGAAATAAAGATTGATGAGGACTACACCCAACAGCTTTACTGGTATTTCACCTCTCTTTTTAATGAGAGGGAGAAGAGACAACAACGAATTTGTTCCAGAGTTTATTACGGTTGAAAACTGTCCCTCATTGACAGTTGCCATAAATGATGAACAGTTGCAAGTGAAACAGAAAATTGATTTTTCTGACAGTGCCATTTGTCTCAAAGATCCTTGTTGGCGTAACAAATCTGACGTCATAAAATTGAGAAAAGATCAGGCCGATTTATGGTACAGTAGAAAATGTGATCTTACACTATTGGGAGGTGAATTTTCTTGGCTTGATACATATTCAGGAGAAATCAGTAATAGTTCTAATACTGCTAACTGTAATGCCAAAGATGTAGAGAGTACTAGCAGTATAGTCTGTGAAAGTTCAATTACTTTTGCTAGTGATGTGGTAAACAAAGAAAGTGATTCATGTAATGCGACTGAGACAAGAAATAGTGATAGTTGTGTTTCTGTTCCAAGACAAGTTAATCCTGCTACCTCTGAATCTTGCAACACCTCCACAGATTGTCATGGAGGGTGGGAAGGCACTACTTTATTATACAGTTAATAAAAACCGTAATGTACAAACATGAATGTCATGGTCAGATTCTTAGTGCTGAGCATTATGCAGTGTCGTTAAAATAATATTAACAAACTTCCCAGCTCTTGCTAGGGCCTGGGATAAATTGTTGCTAAAACACAAAGCTGATGCTTCCCTACAATGTCTCAGTGACTGTTCCCGGAAAACAGGAATCAATAAGCGGCGTCGGTAGCAAAGAATGGGCAGCAGCATAACAGGTGGAGCCAGGACTCGTGTATGAAATTGCAGAGCCTGCAAGTGGGTTGTTCATTCTACCAGGCCCACTGCGGATTGAAGTCAAAAATTGGTAGGGCTAGAAGCCTCATGTATAGTATTTTGTTGAGAGTCTGGGGATTAAGGGAATAGTTAAAATATGGTTGAGGTTTCCCCTTGATGATGATTTATGGTGGGGAGGCACTTGTACCAGATTAGCAAAGTTGCCCAAAGCTCTTAAAGAATATGTATGCATTAATGTTCCTTGTATTAGGAAGGGAGATGTAGTTCTAGTCTTCCACTTCCTTTTCTCCTTCCATTGGTGTATTTCCCACACATCACTTGGAATTTTCCCTAAGTATTTATGTGACGTCACCTCAGCTGTTTTGGAGGCTTGTCAGTTCCCTTCTGATTCAGCACAAGCTCGTTATTAATAAAGAGAAGTAGAAATAATTGTGTTAGTCTCTGCTTCATTGTCACTACAATTCCAGTTGTGATTATATGTAAGCTTGTGTGAATAGGCTACTTTTTGGTCAAAACAACAAGGTGAAAGTAAAATCATTTATGGTAGTTACTCATTTAGTTAAACCCGTTAACCACCATTGACAAAAAACAGTCGCAGCCGGCATGACTCGCGGGTGTGTGGGTGTCACATTTCTAAAATATATATATAAAAAAAAAAAAAAAAACTTTCATTAGCATGTGAGGCTTAGGGGCCTCAGATGATCCTGAGCTGCCCGGGCCCCACATATCCTAGGACCGGCCCTGAGCACGAGATCTGAACAGGGAGGGCTGAAGATCGGCTTCAACCCAGTCCCAACCATTAAGTAAACTGACAGGAGGAAGGCAGCCGCGTTCGCAGGCCCTTCTTCCTCAGCAGCTCCGTTCTGCAGCTCAGACTGCCCGCCGGGCACTACAAGTACTGGGGAGAGACCCACACAGATGGAGGCGCTCATCCTACGGGCTCGCCTGATTGGCTGACCAGCGGAGGATCGCGCGACGCTCCACCCCTAAAGGTTATGTTGTGATTTATAGGCTCCGCCTCCCACGTCCTCATGTGAAGCTGCAAGCGCGATGACGCAGGCCATGCGAGTGGGTTACAATTGGTTAGCCTCTACAGGTGTCCCAATGATGATTGGTTAGCACCTGTGGAGCCGAGTACTAATTGGTTGCGCAGATAAAGCTTCGCTTAAGGCCGCAGCGCCTCACACTTACCCTGATGTTGTTTACTTGCCGCACCCGAGCCTTAAGGCCGGGGAGCTCACGCTCGGCCAGTGCCGAAACTCAGGATAATTGCGCGTCTTAACTTTACCCTCCAGCACCCCAATGTTATCGCAGTGTTGCTTCATCTCTCCGTTACCACCAGAGTCCAACACCCTCGCCAGTGCGCGCCCCAAGCCTCCAACAGGTGCCCACCTCTCGCCCCCAATACAAGCCTCTGTCCTCACCCTTGGCCAGCGCTACGGTGCTGCTCTCGGTGTCGATGGTGTAGAGAATGCCCTCATAGCGTATCTGGGCCTTGGAAATGAGGCTGATCTTGCTCCCGATGTAGGGGGTGCCTGAACTCATCCTGCCCGCTGCGTCCGACCCGCCTGCTCAAGCACTCCGCTGCTCCGAGGTCCTGGGCGCTTCTTGCTGGCTAACCATACGTTGACGGCTCCACGTTGAAATCCACTGGGTCTAAGTTCCACGAGGCTCCGCTGACCTCACTCGGAAACGGCCTCGCTCCTCTCACTAGTCTAAACGTGCCTCTCCTCTGCTGCCCACGTCCTTCCCCCCAGGGTCTCCTACGCCGCGCACCCGCGTCCAGGCCGAGCCTCATATAGAGTAGCGTCATGGGTGGGCGTGTCTCCATGGAACGCCTAGATTTATACCTGACGTCGGCAGAGTCTCGCTCCGCTCTATGGCAGCAGCAGTCTGACCCGTGCGTCAGGATCCCAGTAACTAGTGACGTACGATAAGCCCCGCCCTCACGTACGGAAGGCCCTGACTGCACTCTTGCGCATGCGCAGCCTCCCAGCTGATGGAATCCCCCTATCAGTGACACTTTGCAAGACTGAACTATAGAAAGGACTACAATAAGAAATACAAAGCATTTGAGACAGATGGCTCCCTTTGGACTTACTATTTACAAAACCCTCCTCTTCTTGCATAGGACTTAGCTAGGCTACGAAGTTGACATTTTTAAACTCTAAGCCGCTACGGTAGTCGAAAAGCCATACGCAAGATCACTAAAGTTATCTGGCGACGCTAAACAGAACGGCTTTAATTCTCCAGGGCTTGCTAAATTATTTTGGTAGAGGGCTCAAATTGGGCTTCTAGTAAATGTATATTTATGTGATTAAATGTAAATTGTGCGGCAGAGTGTTGTATTCCTTTAACTTGTGTGTTCTTTCTCTATGTTCTGTCTCCATGGTGCTGCTTGTGTCTGGTGGATTCTTTCCTTGAGACTCGAACTGACAACAGCTTCACTGGAGATCCTGCTTCTCTCTGTGGGTTTCTTCCCTGGAATTAATTACAAATAAGCCTCTTCTTCAATTCTACATGTTTCCGTTTATTGTTGTATGGCCAATACAACAATTATTTGGCGACAAGCGGTTTTGATTTTGGATCCACTGGGAGAATCTGCCCATCAGAGGGAAATTTGAATCATTACTAACTCACAGCTGGGAATAGCGCTGAGAGTAAGAAGCATACGCGAACTTCTACAAATAGCGAAGACTTCTTTTTTATGAAACAATCAGTAAGCTTTCTGCACTTATATGTAGCTTTCAGAAAGCCATTGGTTGTGCTGCTGAGAGGCTGCATTTTTCAAGCCGCAGCAGCGTTCCACTCTGTTGCGCGTGAAGAGCCTGGCAGGAGACAGCGATCGACATCTGCAGAATCGCCATCACACGTCATCACGCAAGGTCATACAACGTGACTTTGCATGACAGCCACATTGTTTCCACTCTGTTGCCTGGTAACTACAAGAATTAAGCAGTCGGCTGCAGACTGCCACCGTTATAACTTCAGCGATTCATCTGCAACATTATCGAGCAGTATTACCGTTAAGGAACAGGTGAGGAAGTCGGGTGCCAGTTTATTTTACTATTTTACCAGCAAGAGTAACAAGTTGTTGGTACATTTTCGGGACAGTTTTTTATTCATTCCTATCATCCTGAAAGACTAGTGCATTTTATTCACTTCTTCATTATGCACTCAACAGGTCAAACACCTTATTATTGATTTATTCTACCATCTATATACATTATGGCTTATCAAATTCAACCATATCAGATTAATCCATTTTTAAAGAATCGTGGAAAACCTCCAGTAAAATGACAACAGTGGTACAAGTCTTTTGAAAGTTACAATATTGCTATGGTAAAGCTTATTCTAATGAGCTCGAGAAGGCTGTTCTGTATGGTTTATTAAGAGATGCAGGCAGAGAAATTTTCATAATCTTCCAGAAACTGAACCTCCTCCAGGACAGTTAATACCCTGGGATGTTTTCACAGAAGCTAAAAAAAGGTTAGAAAAAAGATTAATTGAACAACCTAATATTATGGTAGAAAGACATAGATTTTACAAAAGAAAACAATTAGCTGAGGAAAGCATAGAAGATTATATTTCAAATTTACGCACGTAGCAGCTAAGTGAGAATTGGGAGACATGTTGGACATTTATATACGTGATCAGCTTGTTTTTAATCCTGTTCTATAAAACAAGTTTGTATGCTATCAATGTGGCTCAAAAACAGACGTTGTGAATAATCCCATTTGCCCTGCTATTGGTCGTAGGTGTACCAAGTGCAAGAAGCAAGGGCACTTTTAGAGCGTATGCAGATCTAATGTCAAGAACAGTAGTACTGTTCCCATGAGGGTGAATGCAGTTGGGGAACTTGAAGACGATATGGTTAATAATTTGATATTAACTGTTAACCTCAATGATTCAGGGGTATCTTTTAAAGCACCTCTAGGTCAAACTTGCATTGGAAATGTTTATATTGCAGTTATGGCAGATTCAGGTTTACCAATTACTATACTGTCTGATTTGACTTATTACAAAAATTGTTTTCCAAATAAACTCTTTCTTTCAGATGTTAATCCTAAAGCATTTAGCTGACAGGACATAGACATGGTAGGTTATTTCTATGAAACAGTGAATCTTTTGGGTAGATCTATAGCCACTAAAGTTTATGTATCTAAAAAGGGAAATGACATTATTGGATGGCGTGATCTGGGGAAAAAGGGGTATCATGCTCAAACCTGGTAGTGATACTCCCATAATTTTAGGAGACATGTCCATCGCTTCAGTCAATGTATGTACAAATAATAATTCACAAGAATTGGATGAAATTCTTAATAAGTACAAAGATGTGTTTGAGGATAAAATAGGTTGTGTCAACAGTGTAGTACATGACATTAAGCTAAAACAAATGCTATACCTGTTAAACATAAAGTTAGGAGTGTACCACCAAGGGCCAGATGTGGGTCGCCCGACACCGGTCGGTAACGGCCGAAATTACTGAATTTCGGCCGTTAGCGACCGGTATTGGGCTTTTTAGATGTAGGTGGCATTTTTGTAGGATTCGGTATTTTTCCGAATCAGTAATTTAAGGATTCAGTAAAATACCGAATTCTTAACATACCGATTTGGTAAATTACCGAATCCAGGATGTAGGGAGCACTCAAGTTAGTGCATTCCGCAGTTAAGGATTCGTTATTTATAACCAACTAGAAGTTGGTGGTAAATAATAAAAACCTTTGAAAAAGCATTTTTTTGCTTTTCCAACAGTGCCATGTTGCAGACATACATGCCCTTAGGGCATGTATGTCTGCAACATGTGCACCCATACACAATTGAGGGGTGCAACAGGGTGTCAAAGTGACACCCTGCCACCCTTCAATGTTTCCCCCTTTTACCGAATCGGTATTTCCCGATTCAGTAATTGCCATTCATTCCTATGGGCCTCGGTAATTGACATTCACTCCTATGGGCCTCCAGGCCCATAGGAATGAATGGCAATTACTGAATGGGTAAATACCGATTCAGTATTTACCGAAACTTACCGATTCTGTAATTTTTTACGAAAAATTACCTACATCCCATTTGCCTGTTCTTCAATACCGAATCGGTATGATTCGGTATTTAAGAGTAGGTAAACTGGGATTACCTACATCTGGCACTTAGTGTTAGGAAGGAGTTAAAGGATCTTTTGGATTGTATGTGCAAGGACAATATTATTAACCCTACTGATTCATCAGAGTTGGTTTCGGCTGTGGTCTTAGCTAAAAGAAAAATGGAAATTTGTGTCTATGTGCAGACTTACACACATTGAATAAGAATATTCTTGTGGATTGCCATCCTTAGCCACTTATTCAAGAAATGTTAATGGCAACCGGTCAAGCTACTCATTTTTCGCTTATTGATCTTAAATCAGCGTATCACCAAGTTGCACTTTCTGAAAGATCCCTAGATTTAACTACATTTATCACGCCTTTTAGCACTTTAAAATATATGAGGCTTTCGTTTGGAGTAGCTTCAGCAGCTAGCATATTTCAGAAATTAATGGACTCGTTGTTTGGAAGCCTCAAAGGGGTGCAAGCATTTCAAGATGATATCTTGATATTTGTTAATGGTAATAATAAACATAATACTGGTTTAGAACAAGTTTTAAAGATTTCACATGATAAAGGTATGCCAGTTTCCAAAGAAAAATGTAGTGTTCTTGTGAAAGAATTAGAATATTTAGGTCATTCCATCACCTCTGAAGTTATTAAGCCAAAGAAAAACTTAATTGATGCCATTATTAACGCTCCAGCACCTGTGGATAAAGATTTTCTGAGATCTTTTTTGGGACTCAGTGAATATTATGCACGCTTTGTGCATGGTTATGCTTATGTGTTGAGCCTCTTAGATGTTTAACCTGTAAAAGTGAAACATTTATTTGGTAACAATGTCATGAATATGCTTTTATTAACGTTAAGGACATGATTAAAAATGCTCCTGCCTTTCAACCATTTAGTTATGGTTTAAAATGTACTGTCACTGTGGATACAAGTTCTGTTGGACTAGGAGCTGTTCTTACTCCGTCGCATAAAGGGAAATAATGTACTATTGCTTTAATTTCAAGATCTAATTACAGCACAATAGAAAGGGAAGCTCTTGCTTGCTCATGGGCTGTTAAAAAATTAAAGAGTTATCTATGGGGTAATGCTTTTGATCTGTTAACCAATCACAAACCCTTAATCTAGTTGACGAATGGCAATGGTACAGGTGTGGCATCATCAAGGTTGGTTAGGTTCATATCGAGATTGCAAGGATTCAACTTTGAAATTAAACATATATCTGGTGGGGCTAATTTTAAAGCAGATTGTGTGTCTCGTTTACCTATTTACTTTAGATATCTCTGAGTATGTTGATGACGAATGTGTTGTCTCAGCCATTGATGCTTCAGAATGCACCCTTGGAGTTATATCTGAGAAGGATTGGATTGAACATTATGAAAATGATGAAGTTCTCAAATGTCCATGGACTCGATAATTCTCGCTTCGGTGCCTGACCTAATCATGGGTTGACACTCTGCAACTTTGGGCATTAAGCTTGCTTAATCTCCACAACGGCCCCCGCGGCGGGATGCCTGGCTTTCACTTTGGGGATGCCCCGTAGGGGCTATCTCACAGGGAAAAGCCAGGACGGGTTCCCAAGGCAAGCACGGAGATACCCCTTCGGGGGTCGATTCTGGCGCTATATAAGAAACATATTAATAATAATAATAATAATGGTTGGCCACCAGTGAGAAATTTAGAAAAATGTTTAGTTCCTTATCAACAAGTGTCTTCTGAATTAAGTATTGAGAACACTTTAATCACTAGACATGGTTTATTTGTTCCACCACAGAAACACATTGAACCTTTGGTCAAAGCTACACATATTGGTCATCCAGGTATATCAGGCACAAAAAAATTGCTTCGCAAGTTTTATTGGGGGCCAGGTCTGTATATTTTTGTTGAGCAATTCATTAACAATTGTCCTGAATACTTATTATCCAATAAGCATTGGAAAACCAACAACGTTTCTACTTGTGTTAATAGTCTACCCAATCAACCTTGGGAAAAATTAGCCATAGATTTTTCAGAACCTTATAATGTTTTGTGTTGTGATATGAAATATCTTATTGTACTCACTGATTTTTACTCGCAATGGGTTACTTACTATTTTGTTCCTTTTCCTACTACTGACTCTGTGATTGATTTTTTGAAAAACATTTTTGCACTGAAGGTTTTCCCCAAAAATTAGTGTCTGACAACGGTACACATTTCACATCTAAGAAAATGGTTGATTTCCTAAACAAATATTGTATTAAACACAAAAAAACACCTCTGTATTGCCATTATTGCATTTTTTGCATAAGATGTAAAAAATGTCTGCACTATATCATAAGGACTGAGTCAATTTGGAGTGGGAATCACGACCACTATATCCCTAGAAGGGTAAGAATTCTTGGAATTCTGCCCTTGTTTTAAGCAACTAGGCCACAGCCCCAATCCTAATGGGTTTTTATATTTCTCATAGGGTCATCAATGAGATCCCTGTATTGTCCCGTCCCACCTGTCCTGAAGAAGACTCGCATGGCCCAGGCATAATCAACCGCAAGGCCGCAAGACGAGTCGAAACGTCGACATTTATTAAAAACCTGGACCACTAACTATATCTCCCTTTATGATATAGTGCAGACATTTTTTACATCTTATGCCTTGGAATAAAATTAGGGAAACTGTGCTGACTAATTGAAGTGGCCAGGATATATATTGTTCCGGCCTTCATTGGCTGGTGTTCTTTTGAATTATCTAGAATATTTTTTATAAATCTGTGTGATTTCTTTTCCCTTCACCTTATCACGTTCACGCTCTTTTGACACCTCTTTTGCTTCACTGCACGTTCTAAATACGGGGCAATGTATATAAGGAAAAGTACATAATACTGTGAATTGTGCTCTCGCTACTACAATTTGACAATAGATTAAAATATTGCATATATATTTTGAGTTTGTTGCTGTTGCCTATTTTCTACATGTTCATCATTGATTGAGCAGGGTTGTTTAAATAACATACGCCTTCTAATTGATTAATTTTTGATTTATTACATATTTGGAAATATATAGGTCTCGGACCGCTGTTTGTTTATATTAATAGATTACCCAGGTCCAGTACCTTTTGGGTCACCCCATTTCTTTAATGGGAGACTGAAGACAGGGCCAGTATTCATTAAAAAAATCTCAATGGTCAAATGTCATCTGGATCCCCATACCACGAGGTCTGTGCAAATATTGTGTTTTACAGCTTAACACGTGGGAGACATAATTTAAGCAAGGATTTGTGCAATAGGAAACAGTTCCAGCTTCCCACAGCATGGCAGTAAGCAACATGGTTAATAGTTCAGCCTTGTACAGTGATATATGGTAAGTGATCTGTTGGGAAAGGAAATGTCTCAAAACAGAAACAGCTAGTTTGCTTTCTTACAGGGTCAACACAGAACTAAAAGTGACCTCCACAGATATTCTTGGTGTTGAGGGTCGAAGCACTGGTCAGGAGATCAAAGGACATGACTTTCGATTTGCACATATGTAGGAAAGTAGAACATTATGTGGTATGGTTGTGAGACCTTACCATGTAATATTATCACAATGCCTCAAAGATGATCCTTGAATTCTATGTCAGGACCGGCGGCTCCCATTATGCTTCTCTTTTCTTTACTAGTTTTAAACAGCAACGTTTTTAATACTACTACATTTCACATGATACCATGATATCACGTGACCAGCCATAGAGCCACTGCCCTACATAAACCCTTCACAGCATCTTAGTGTCCTCTTTCTTTGCTGCTTCGAAGCCAGTTATTTGCACTTCAATTTTGTCCATTAGATGTGGTGATTTAACTTGCCTAATTTTGAATATGGTGTACTGATATGCTGATTTATAGATAGTAGCATGGCTCACGCTGCCTAAAGTTGTTTATTGTGCATGTATTAATAAGTCTGATTTGAAGATAGTAACGCAATGCGCACACACGCTGGTTAAAAAGAGAGCATCGGGCGGTAGGGGCAACTATTTGCAGTGTGCTGGGAGGGCTTTGCCTCCCGACGGGGCGCCCGAGATCCACTTCTTACCAGAGTGTGGAGTGGTCCTCTCTTTATTTCAATGAGGGGGCGGCACCGCGCATGCACAGTTTCCATTTTCTCTGCTTTCAGTAGTTGAAAGGCTTAAATCGTACGCGGGAAACCATGTATAACTGCTCTTTTTTTTCCAGACCCATGTGGCTGCTCCCATTTGAGCCCCTACAAGTTTATCCTTAGCAGGGTTGGAAAACACTGCCTAGAGTAGCAGACCAGCCCTCCCTCCACCATATATTTGTACTCAGTGCAGTGATTCTGGGACCTGGTTTGCTTGGGGTTGGTTCTACTCCCCCATTATTGCTCCTGATTCAGGGAGTCACCACCCTAGTTTTACAGTGTTGGTCCTTGGTCTTATCCTTCTAGGATATTTCTCCTGCACTGCAGAAAAACAAAGTATGGCAAAGTTTTATGCAGCGGACTATTTCTACGAGGAACCCTTGGGGTCCCTGATGCCAGACCTGGTAGATGCACTGGATGTGGGTGTGCATCATTCTGTCAACCAAGCCATGGTACGGGCCATTGAGCCCTTAAAACGTCATCTCTGTGGCTACACCGAACAGCAGGGTTGCTGCCTATCACCCCCATTGCACCCCACGACCAGTGAAACGACCGCTAAGGGTCCCCATGCAGCAGATTTTGCCAGGTTGGCCTCCAACCTGAATTCGGACCACGATTATAGCGCCTCTTCAGAGGTAGAGGCTCCCCACAAACAAGTGCCTCTCTCTCAATCACACTAGAGTGAAGCTCTGATTCACGCAAAGCACCAGAACTAAATACTACCGTGTGTTTTGGTGTTGACCATTTGACTTAAAACTCTCCTTAATCCAGTAGAGCTAGCATCTACTTGACTATACATTTGCTTACTATATCAAATTGTTTAAATGCTGGTGCATCTTTATCGCACCAAACAAAATGTTCTTCCTTTCTCAATAATCTTCTTAAAGGCTCCACATAACGAGTCTTTTCCTTTACAGATCTTGTAGAATACTTTCCCAAACCTTAAAATGACTAGAGAGCATCCTTATCACAGTCTTCATGTTTTTCTAATGGCGTCTAATAAATCAGTTTTGAGAGCAATCACTCATTCTGTAAAGACATGCCCTAAATATCTAACTTATTGTTTCATAAATGTGCACATACATCTGCCTTCTAACACCTGTCAAACCTTATTCAACAACATGTTGCATTAATCTCGATCTTTGGCAAATATTACTAAATCATATTGAAAAATTCTTCATAAGTTACTGAAAGATATAGGAAGCTGAGGCCAGACCAAACGTTTATCTCATACATCTATGGGCCCCAAATGGTGTAACAAATGTTGTCCAGTCACCTGGCTCCTTTACCAGGGAGACCTGATGATAATCAGACTTGAGATCAATAATGGAAAGCAATGTGTTGTACTGCTAACATCTCGTGAATCCTAGGCATGGGATAGCACACTATGATAATGTTTTTGTAGAAAAAGTGTAGATGGGCACATAGGCAAATTTACCATGATTTTTAAAGAACTATTACAACAGAAACCCACTCTCAACTGGTCATTTATTCCATCACTGCACAGCATATAAATGTTCTTTTAGGACTTTTCTAATGCTCAATGGCATGGGGTAAACTTTTTTGCACAACAGGCAATGCACAGTTTTTTAGCTTAATTGTACGCTCAAATCCCTTAACGCATCCTACCTGCGATTCAAAAACTGCAATGTGCTTCTCAACAATCTTATGCATTTCTTCAATAGTTGAAATGGTCCTTTCACCAAGAAAAGTAGGTAAGTCTGTCCCAGGACTTAACACTATATCCAATCTTTCCAGATCATATCATTCCACAATATTTCTCTCAATAACTGCAATATAGATTTTTGTACGAATGGAGCATCCCTTAAATTCAAGGATGCCTCCAAAATATCTGGGAATTGAAATCTCAAAATGACTGAATGTTCCAGGATTAACCACGTATTGTTCCCTTAGTGTAATATTTTTCTATCTACTATCATAACCTGTCTCAGATGTAATTGCGATTATTAAACCTGACCTGCAATTATATACATACCCATCTTTCAAATGTTAACCCAGTGTAGAGATGCTTTAAAAAGAACTATAGCAAGAACAACATCCCTTTGTTCAATGATGGAGAGTGCAGAAGCATTGCATATTGTCTTTTCTATTTCGTCTACAAAATTGACATTTATAGAAACAGGTGTTCAGTTTCTCCTACAAACACACGTCCTATTTTCTTACATTTATTATTTTTTCCTGCAAAAGGACAATTTCGACTGTTTCCCCAAGTGTAATTTTGAACCACATTTGTAGCAGTCAACATTTCATTTTACATTAGCTTTGTTATATTTGTCTTTGTCTTGTATTTCAAGCACAGATGACGCTGACCCAGATTCTTCCACTCCCAACGCCTTCCCTGAAACAGTTGCCCACTCTAATCCTTTTGCTGTGTCTAAAAGTATTCGACTGCAGCAAGCTAAAGTGCATTCTTGTATGTCACGTAATCATCAATTTCAAATTATACTTTTATATCTTTATCCTTGCTGATCGTTTTGTGGAGAACGTCACACTGCGTTTCAATCAGTCACGTGGTACAGTGCATCAGCGTTGACACACATCCATTGTCAGACTACTCCCAGGACTCCATAGGCTTGTTAAGATGAAGACATCCATGCATTCATTGCCCATAAGGTCCTCTCCTCGCTGAGTGTTGGTTACAATCTGCGGTTAATTCGTAAAAAAATAAGTGCCAGGGCTCTCGCCAGGAGGCAGCTTCGACCAGCCCATTTCTCCTGTTAGCGCTGCCTAACACAGAGCCAACAAACCCTACAAGTGGGGAGAGGATGTGGCGTAATGGCCAGAGCTGCCGACTGTGGAGCTGGGCGTAGGCTCAACATCCTGTGATTCTTGGCAAATCACTTAATCTCCCTGTGCCCATCAAAAATGAATGTGTCCTTAATTGGTGCTCAAGAGCGGTCGTCGTTGATTAAGTGCCGGTGCTGAGCACCGGAAATCACCGGCTCAAATTAAGCACTGGTGATACCAGCCGGGTACTAAGCTTGTGCTGAACGGCTCACCATTGTGACGGCCCAAAACTTTAAATTCAAAGTAAACAATTGTAGGTTTGTTTATGCACTAATATAAATCAAACATGTACTGGTTCCTTCAGTGGTTTATTTCCAAAAGAGTAGATTCTAGCAATGGCTTATTTTCACGGCGCTCTCTATCTCTCCTCGTGGTGGGCCTACATTTTCTAGAACATCTTAAAATAGAGTCTGTTGTTCTTTGCCAAATTGTCGTGTCAGATTTGCCGTTGATAAATCCAGTCCAGGGGATGTGACTCAAAGAAAAAACAATTTACTGAGTCGTATGAAGATGGGCCCAGAAGGGACAAACAGCCACTGATGCCTAGTTCGAATGATCACACTGTGCTCTAAGAAAAGCTATAATTTCACAATAGTATTGAATCCTAAGTGGCACCATAGAACAAGCTTGAAGGCATAGGCTGGATGTGCATGTTGTGCTTATTGTGTGCAAGTGTTTGCGTTACAGGACAGGGTTGTTGTTCCCGTTATATGTAAAATTTCCTAGCTTTATATAGCTATGATTCTATTATGGTCATGGAGGGTCAGATTATGCATTAGTCCTTTATTACTTTCATACAGCAGCCATACACCAATCAAACTACAAGACCCAGAAACCATGACACAAGAAACTACTAGTCACATGGTTGAAATATAAGTGATAATGTAATGTATGTGTCTTGTAAAGCGCACTGCTGCCCTGAGGCGTCGTGGCGCTGTAGACCGCTGGGGAACCCTTCCTGGCTATCCCTGTGAGATGGTCCCTCCTGGGTATCTCCAAGGTGAAACCAGGCATCCCGACGAATGTGGGGGGCCGTTGTAGAGATGAGGCAAGCTCATGCCCAGAGTTGCCGAGTGTGACTCCTGGTTAGAGTAGGCACCGAGGCGAGAATTATCGAGTCCGCTGACCCCACATCGGGAATTGAACCCTGGTCCCGGGCCGTTCTCTGCTTCCAGGTCTGCCGCCTCAAACCAGTGAGCCACACCACTCCACTGCACTGTGAAGTCCATGAAACCATGTCCCTCACATACAACTTTCTCTTTCCTTGCGGAGAGTTTGTTGCGTAGTTTATCTGCATCTGGCAAAATCTTCGGCACCCCCTAACTCACTTTTGCTTCAGAGCTGAAAATGCAATAGAATACAAGTATCATTCCAGACATCACCCTGCCTGCAGCAGGTCAGATATGGTTATTATCATGTTCACAAGCCTTAATTTTAGTATATACATGTATGTATGTGTATGTGTGTGTGTATATATATATATATATATATATATGTCGACACACTTTTCTTGTAGAAGAAAATAGAAGCCACAATGGGGAGGTTCCAGGGAGCAGCTTTTATTCTCCAAGCAACAGGCAAATGCATTTCGGCCGCGAGGCCTTTCTCAATGCCCCCAGTTGCAGAAATGAACACGCCTCCTCCCCTCGGGCTGCTATCAATGTCCGGCTCAGTCTTGATTGGCTGTTTTCTCCATTCCTCCCACTCCGGCCGGAGTGGGCTGCCCAACATGCAGTTCTCACCAGATTACTGGACTGCATGTCCCAGAATGCCACGTTCCAGCAAAGGGATCCCAAGGTTAGAGACGACCACCCATTCAAGTGTGTGACTGGCAGGTGAGTCTAAGAGTAGAGCGTGCCTCCATTTCCATCATTATAGAGTTAATAGTACTCCCTCGAGTCCCCAAGCCGCAGCTACCTTAAACGCCCAGGTTGCGTTTTTACGAGGCTCCGAATGGCTCAGCATCCGATCCACAGAGAGGCGGAATTGCCTCTACATCGCATCTCTTCCTTCTGGGGTCACCAGGTGTACAGCGGAAAATCTGCTACCGCAGAAAACAAACACACACCAGCCGAAGCTGCCGCTGCCAATGGTTCCGGTGTAACTTGCGCTGCGGGTTGCTTCTAGACCGTGTCACTGGCGAAACACGGTAATTGATATCGACACACTTTTCTTGTAGAAGAAAATAGAAGCCACAATGGGGAGGTTCCAGGGAGCAGCTTTTATTCTCCAAGCAACAGGCAAATGCATTTCGGCCGCGAGGCCTTTCTCAATGCCCCCAGTTGCAGAAATAAACACGCCTCCTCCCCTCGGGCTGCTATCAATGTCCGGCTCAGTCTTGATTGGCTGTTTTCTCCATTCCTCCCACTCCGGCCGGAGTGGGCTGCCCAACATGCAGTTCTCACCAGATTACTGGACTGCATGTCCCAGAATGCCACGTTCCAGCAAAGGGATCCCAAGGTTAGAGACGACCACCCATTCAAGTGTGTGACTGGCATATATATATATATATATATATATATTTTTTTTTTTTAAAGAACATAAAGCACCTGCCCATACAGGGCGGAATAATATAGACTTGTACGGACATTGTGTAACAACAAAAGTGAAGGCTTTAGATACACACGGCGTGCTATAATGTTGTACATACACAAAATATAAGCAGCCTCGGTTAGATTCTCTTAAATTGCTAAGAGGTCTAAGGAATACATAAATATGTAATCTCTATGTAAAACTAACCTTGAGGTTATTCTAAATATGCACTTTTTCCATCATTTACCGTGATGTCGAATTTCATGAATGAATTGTCTTTGTTAATTTATCTTTGTCCAAACAAGCTATGTAATGTACAATGAATTTTATGGGGTTTCCCCGTTTGTTTTTAACCGCACGAGCACTTTTTGAATGTCATTCTCCATGTATAGTTTATAAAATTGTAAAGCTATGCACATTACAAGATGTCTGCCAAAATACCAACATGGCACTTTAGTCCTCTCTTGATGTCGATAGAGGGGTGGAGATAAAATGGCGTTCACTGTTATGCGCTTTTGACACTGAGGAAGCCTTTAGGGCGAAACGCGTTTGTCATCTTGGGGGCAGGGGGGTCTGCCAATAAATCGTTTGAAACATCTCAAGCTTGGAGTGCCGTCTACTATCTTTTAAAGAAGCAAGTGTTTGTCGATATATATATATATATATATATATATATAAAGCTCCAAGACATCCTACAGGATTAGCCTTTAATATATATATATTTATGACCACCTACGTTACACGGCCCGATTTGACTCTGCAATTTGGGCTGGACGTTGGGGACGCGAGTGAGTCCGGGACACATTAATAACCAGGTTTACCAACTGCTACAAGGCCCCCTACGTTTTGCTAGGCAATGCCAGCAATCATTTGCGTATTATTCGGTCTCTGCTGGCAGTACTTACTCAACCATGGTGCATGCTGGGAGTTGCAGTCCAGTATAGAGACTGCAGCTACTTTGAATGGAGCAGGGTCAGCTGATCTCCCGCCAATGGGAGCACCGCTGAATGTTCAAAGGAGTGTGGAGGTATGACCTTGTATTTAGCGGCATCTGATGAAGGCGAACATACCAAAATGCATTATGCCACTAACTGAATAAACGGATTTCCTCGAGTTCCCCGCTGGTCCTCTGATTACTTTAAGCAAGTGGTCGTTTTTGGGATATATATATATATATATATGTATCAAAACAATACCCTTTCAGGCATGGAGGGGTGCATAAATTATGCAAATAAGAAGCAGAAAACTCCCTTTGATTAGTTCTCAAGTTTAGGTAGAAAACAGCTCCTGTATAGAGCACCCTCAACACCAGCGACACTCTAGATCTGCTCACCTCAAATGTCTGCTTTTCTATTGAAGTCTTTAAGCATAGGATTAGCACAGTGCCATCCACATCGAGATAGAATGGGACAGAGTGGTAGATGTACAACCGTTTTATGTGGTCGCAAATGGGAATTCAGCCCATTTGCGACTGCAAGAAAGGTCAGCCCCATGTACAAACCACATTTTGCAAGCGCTAACCTATTAACGATTCGCAAAATATGGTTCACGACTCGCTATTAAGAAGGGGTGTGCCGAGGGCATCCCTTCCTAATAGCGAGCGCAAATGGCATGTACCATTGTTTTGCGACCGCATTTGCGTTTGCAAAACACTCACGGTTTACGACCCTTTTTAAAAGGGTGGTAAACCTTGCGCAAATGGGAAGGAGTCCCTAGGGCAGTGGTTCCCAAACGTTTTTGACCCCCGGCTCCCTTGACTTGTTGGCCGTTGGCCACGGCTCCCCATCATGTTACTTTTTTTGGGCGGGTGGGGAGGATGTAAGCTTAGCCTCGGGAGTACTTCTATTTTTCTCCCTGTCGAGTACAGTGCATTACTCACTTTACCTAGATGCTGCCAGGACATATTCTCCGTAGTTTTCTTTGTTATCTGGGTCAGGTACTCACTGCCCTGTGGTGTTACTACAAGAGGATTGGTAGGACCAATACAGGGGCACTGTCGCCCCTACAGCTGTGACCCAGAGACACACAGAAAGTGATCCTCTGCAGAAACTGCGCAGGTGATAACGCAGAGCTCCAGCTCTAAGTAGGTTGAGCACAGTACTGGCACAAGTTTGGACCACAAATGAATGAGCATGCAATTACCAAATGTAACAGTAAGCAGTTCTGTTTTTAAACTATAAGATTTTGAACATATTCGTTTTAAAGGGAAAACTCTTGTTTACTGTGCTTTTTTTGTTAAATAGTGGGCATTTGCAGGATCTATATAAGACTACTGCAACTCAATTTGCAAAAAGAACAAATGTGGTATAAATATGTTCTTGCATGTTTGAATGTTGCATATGGGCTGCAATTTAAAATAACATGAGTTTAAGGTGCCTGCAACCAACATCTTTGTGTACCCAACAAGTTCTGTGGAGGGGGGGTGACGTACCTGTCTGTCCTCTTCGAATCTGTGCACATGAAGAACTTTAGTCAGTGTGTTAATCCAGTTTTCATTGTCCTTTATGGTTTGTGCGTATGTTATTTAATCGCGAAGCTTCACAGAATTCTTACCTTACAAAAACACAGGTCAATATTGCGCTGCTGTACACTGGAGGCTTCTTTAAAGGCGGGGTTTATTCGCCAGAGACACTATTCAGTCTCCAGCTCTGCCATAGCTGCCATCACTGTGTTCCCAACATGTAATCAACACTTCAGTAAAGGCTTCCACTGGTGACGTCTGCGCCTCTTCCCTACTCCCCTTGTAAAGACTCTCCTGTCAACCCCTCTCTCCACCCAGGCTTCTTCCTCCTCCGACTCGGCCTGCTGTTTTAACCCCAGCTTGCCAGGTTCAGACCAGGTCTCACAGTAGCAGCTGGCACCGGAGCTTTATTTACAAACACTAGGAGTGACCCCCGGCAGTATTTTCATATTTGTGTACAGGCGTTCATTGGTACTGTGGATCACAGACTATCTCAAAAAGTACATTTGTATTTTTTTTAATCGATTTTTGTTATAAATGGCATTTCTGCACCTTTCATACCACATACTCTCTTAAACTATTGATAGGACGGGATTAAAAAATGAATTTGGATCTCTAATTATGCTTTTGGTGCATGGCGCCCCTGGGTAGTTTTTACGGCAAACTGGGGAGCCGCGGTGCACAGATTGGGAATCACTGCCCTAGGGGACCCCTTCCCTTTGTGAATGAATGCGAAAATATTTTTTAAGAGCAGGCAGTGGTCACTGCTTGCCATTAAAAAATGAAACAAAAAAGTTTCATTTTTCTTTTTAAAAAGCAACTCGTTTTCCTTTAAAACTGCTTTATTGAAAAAGCAGTCACAGGCATGGTGTTCTGCTGACCCCAGCAGGCCACCATCCCTATGAAGGCTGGCCATTCCCAATGGGTCGCAAATTGCGCTTGCCTCGCCATGAATATCGATGAGGGATGCAATTTGCGACCCCATTGAGAATTGCAAACAGTGTCTGAGACACTGTTGTACATTGCATTTAGCGAGTCACAATTTGATGCAATTTGCGACTCGCTAAATGCAAGCGTCGTACATCTGGCCCAAAGTCTTTTGCCATTTCCACAGCAAAGTCATTAAGCACAGGACTAGCACATTGCTGTCCATGCAGAGCTGTAAAATGACAAAAGCCTTTCACCACTCCAGGCACAGTATTTCTGATAGATACATCTGCCGTGTGGATTCCTCACCTTGTGAATATCCCCCTTGCGTCAGCAACGTTCGGAAATTTTTCTTCGTAGCACGCCGTCGTGGGCGACGTCACAGGAGCACGGCATCGCGCGCGACTCCGTCTGACGTCACCGACCCCATAATAGGCCCACGCCGGCGTGATGACGTCAGTTCCCTTTTTTCCGCGTCTCCGACGCTAACGGTTTTCGGGATCTTCAGCGATACCTAGTATCTTTCTAACTAGTATTTGTCACTGTTTTCTCTCTTGCGACTTTGTTCCTCTCCGGAGATGTCGTCGAGGAAAACAGGCTTTAAGCCATGTAGGTCTTGTGTCCGCACGATGTCGATCACGGACCCGCATAAGGATTGTTTGTGGTGTCTTGGATCAGGCCACGACGTCAAGAACTGTGAGTCCTGTTTCAAGATGAATCCAAAGGCGCTTCGAGAGCGTGAAGCAAAGTTGCTCTTGGCGAAGGTGAAAAAGGACTCTGGGCGGCTTGCGAGATCTACGTCTCGGAGATCGAAGTCGAAGCAGAGGTCGAGGTCGAGGTCGAGATCGGCGTCGAGGTCCAGAGCAGGTTCGAGGTCTGGTGACGACTCGAGGTCCAAGGCGAAGTCGAAGTCCAGGGAAAGATCTAGGTCTAGATCTAAGTCGGCTTCCGGGCATGCTTCGAGCTCTTCGAGGAGAAAACATAAGAGGAGGAAGCACAGCTCGAGACATCATTCGGGGAAGGATTCCTCTGACTCGAAGAGAAAGTCTCACAGGCACCGTAAGGACTTTGTCTCTCCTTCACCTGCTTTGTCGAGAGTGGGTTCTCCGGCGCCGGAGCCGGAGCCGGTTTCCTCGGAGCATGAAGAAGAGGAGGTGACCCAAGAACCGACTTCGGCGGAGACTCCTGTGAATCCAGAAGGTCAGGGTGAGGATGTGTCGGGTCGGCCTCCATTGCAACATCCGGTAGGTCCGTACCCTTCCTTCCCTGGTCCTGGGCAGGATCCCTCGCATTTTCTCAATGCGATGTTTGGAGTGTATTCTAGGGCGATGTACCCCGCTGGAGCGCCTGGTGGCCCCATGGGTCCGTTATCATACAACCTGGGTATTCCTCAGTCGTATGCCCCTGCTCCGTTTATGCCTTTCATGCCGGCGCCTGTTTCACCTTGGCTCGGTACGGCTCCACCGAGGTCCACGACTCCGCGTGCGGCTTCGCCGACTCCGGATCGACCTCGCAGTCGAGATCGAGGTGCTACTCCTGTTCTTGACTCTCGTCCTTCTGCTTCAGTTCCTCGAGCGACGTCGGAACCGGCTCCGTCGGAGTCGTTACCGGATCCGTCGACTTCGATTCGAATGGAGTGGTCGAGGCGAAGAGCTCAGCGTCTCCTCGAGCAAAAGGATGATGAGAGTTCAGATGTGGAGGAAGGCGAGCTTCCTGATCATGGTGATGACTTCGAAGAGCTTCGGGATGCTAGTGGTCTGGAACTCTCTCCCGAGTGGGGTCTGCCTTCGACTTCTGATGCGCCATCAAGGGACGTGGCTCCTTATCACGTGGTTATTAGGAAGGCTGCTGAGCTTCTTAACTTAAAGCTGCCCACGGTGGAGTACAAGCCCAACATTCTCACGGAAGTCCTGCATTCTCCATCCTCTATTGTGGAGCCAACTTTGCCGTTTACTGATGCCTTGTCAGATCCAATTAGGGAAATTTGGAAGAGGCCGTTGTCTGCTCCTGCAGTTTCAAGGGTTATTGCAAGGCGCTATAGGGTGGCTCCTGATGACCCTGCATTTCTTTCTACACATCCGTCTCCGGAAAGTCTTGTGGTTCAGGCGGCTTGTTCTAATAGGGCGGCAGGCTCCTTCCCTCAAGTGCCTGCTGACAAAGAATCAAAAAAAGTGGATCAGGCTGCGAAGAAGACTTTCTCTTCTGGGAGCATGGCTCTAAAGTCGTCAAATGCCACTTGCCTTCTGGGTAGATATGTGCACGCGCTGATGGACTCAGTGAAGCAGCTGTCACCAAAACGTCCTGAGGAGGATAGAAAGAACTTTAATGAAGTCATCTCTGACACTCAGGCTGCGGCTCGCATGGTCATCCAAAGCGGCATGGACACTGTGGATTCAGTTGCCAGAATTATGGGTTCATCCATTGCAACTAGGAGAGCCGCATGGTTAAAGTCATCTGACTTCTCAGCGGATGTACAATCTACTTTGTTGGACTTACCCTTTGAAGGATCTGGCCTTTTTGGTAAGAAGGCAGATGTGGCCTTGGAAAGGTTTAAAGACAGCCGTGCCACTGCGAGGTCGTTGGGTCTGCAGATGAGAGGGTCTGCAGCCAGAAAGTTCAAGGGTTTTGGAAAATCTTCCTTTCGTCCCTTCAAGCAGGGCCAACAACAGCAGCAGCAGCAGAACCCTCTATACAAGTCCTATAGAGGTAGACAGAGGGGTCGTGGTCGTGGACGTCAAGTCTCCTCTTCCTCCACTTCCTCCAATAATGCCCAACCCCCACCCGCATCAGCAAAGCAGCCCTAGATCCACCATTCTGGATCATGTAGGGCCAGTAGGGGGTCGGCTTACTCACTTTCTACGAGATTGGGAATCGGTTACATCAGATCTTTGGGTTCTCAATCTCGTAGAGAATGGGTATGCACTTCCTTTTCAGGAGTTCCCTCCCAATTACCCTCCTTGCCAAGGTTTTTGCTCGGAGGACCACCTGCTTCTCCTGCAGGAGGAAGTCCTGGCTCTGTTTCGAAAGGGAGCGATAGAGGTGGTTCCAGAGCAGGAGAGGGGTCAAGGGTGCTACTCCCGGTATTTCTTGATTCCCAAGAAGGATGGCAGGCTTCGGCCTATCCTGGATCTCAGGATTTTGAACCTCTATCTCAAACAGGAGAAGTTCAAAATGCTCACCCTTGCTCAGGTTCTTCTGGCGCTGATGGAAGAAGACTGGATGGTGTCGATCGACTTGCAGGATGCGTATTTTCACATCCCAATCCTGAAGTCGCACAGGAAGTATCTCCGTTTTACGGTGGGATCGCAGCACTATCAGTTTGCGGTCCTCCCGTTTGGACTTACTACTGCGCCTCGAGTTTTCACCAAGGTGATGGCAGTGGTGGCGGCGCATCTCAGGAGGTCAGGGATTCCTGTATTCCCTTATCTAGACGACTGGCTGATCAAAGCAGAGTCGCCGGAGATGGTGTTCCATCATCTGCAGGAGACAACTCAGTTGTTACACAGGTTGGGTTTTTCGATAAACGTACCCAAGTCTCACCTGGTGCCCTCCCAGCGCAACCTGTTCATAGGTGCAGTACTGGACACGTCTGTATGTCGTGCATTCCCTCCACCTCAAAGGATTCGCGACATACAGGATATGATTCCTTTGTTTTACCCTGGAGCGGTCGTTCCAGTCCTGAAGGTCCTTCGTCTGCTCGGTCTGATGGCTTCTTGCATTCTGTTGGTCAGTCATGCACGCTGGCACATGAGGGCGCTCCAGTGGTGCCTCCGCAGGCAGTGGTATCAGCACAACGGAGATCTCAGGGAGTCTGTGAGGATCTCCAGAGAAACTGCAGCGGACCTGTCCTGGTGGGGCGTGGAAGGCAATCTGTCACAGGGAAAGCCTTTTCAGCTACCTCCATCAGTGGCCACAGTGATATCGGATGCATCCACTCTCGGGTGGGGTGCTCATCTGGGGGACCTGGAGGTCAAGGGTCTTTGGTCTCCGGAAGAAAGGTTGTTTCACATCAACCTTCTGGAATTGAGGGCGATACGTTTGGCGCTCAAGGCCTTCCTCCCTTCCCTTCGCGGTCGTTCGGTCCAGGTCCTAACGGACAACACGACTGCGATGTGGTACATCAACAAGCAGGGAGGAGTAGGGTCGCAGTGTCTCTGCAGAGAGGCTCTGCGTCTCTGGTCCTGGGTTCAGGACCATCAGATTTGTCTGGTGGCAAATCATCTGGCCGGGGTTCTGAACGTGCGTGCGGACAGTCTCAGTCGGCAGTTTTCTGCCGACCACGAGTGGAGGCTTCACCCGGAGGTTGTTCTCGACATCTTTCGGATGTGGGGGACTCCTCGGGTGGATCTTTTCGCCACTCGCGAGAATGCTCACTGCCCTTCATTCTGCAGTCTCCAGTATCCGATGCAAGGAGCTTTGGGGGACGCGTTTCAGTTGAGTTGGGGAGATCGACTCCTTTACGCGTTTCCCCCCATACCCTTGATTCCTCGGGTTCTGAGGAAGATTCGTCAAGACCGGGCCCAAGTCATTTTGGTCGCCCCGGATTGGCCGAGAAGGGTGTGGTATTCGGACCTACTCCACCTATCCTCTCACCAGCCGCTCCGTCTCCCTCACAGGGCAGACCTCCTCTCTCAGTTGGAGGGGCAGGTTCTACACCCCCACCTCCAGACATTACACCTTCATGCCTGGAGATTGAACGGGGCAACTTGAGTTCTTTTTCTCTCCCGCACGAGGTGGTGGATGTCATTCTCTCTGCCAGGCGTGACACCACTAAGTCCATTTACTCCTATAGGTGGACAAAATTTGTTTCTTGGTGCAGGGAGAGGGATATTGACCCTTTGAGGGCTCATTTGTCTAATATTTTACAGTTTGCCCTTTATCTGGCGCGGCAAGGTTTGGCTGTGTCCACGGTCAAGGGCTATCTTTCGGCCTTATCGGCGTTTCTTTGTTTGCCGGATCAGCCTTCTCTCTTTAAGTCTCCGGTGGTTGTGAGATTCTTGAGGGGTCTTGTGAATATGTTTCCTCCTACCCCTTTTATTATTCCTCAGTGGGATTTGAATCTTGTGCTGACCTTTTTAATGGGTTCTCCCTTCGAACCCTTGCACAAGTGTCCATTGAGGCTTCTCTCTTTTAAAACTATTTTCCTCGTTGCAATCACCTCGGCAAGGAGGGTAAGTGAGCTTCAAGCTCTAAGTTCCAAACCCCCGTTCCTGACCATTCATGCAGAAAGGATGGTTCTTAGGACCAGGGCTGCTTTTCTGCCTAAGGTGGTGACTCCTTTCCATCTTGGGCAGTCCATTACCCTTCCTACCTTCTATCCTCCCCCTCACCCGTCTAAGGAGGAAGAGAGACTGCATCGCCTGGACCCTAAGCGGGCGGTGTCCTTCTATCTGGACAGGACTAAGGACTTCCGGATGGACGACCAGCTGTTTGTTGGCTTTGCTGGCTGCAAGAAGGGCAGAGCGGTGCACAAGCGCACTCTTTCCAGATGGATAATCCTGTGCATCAAGATCTGCTACTCCCTTGCGGGTAAGGACCCTCCTGAGGGTATTAGAGCTCATTCAACTAGAGCAAAGTCTGCAACATCTGCTTTGTCTAGGGGTGTGCCTGTTGAGGATATTTGCAGGGCCGCGACTTGGGCCTCCCTCCACACTTTCGCGAAGCATTACTGCTTAGATACCGAGGTGAGGAGGGATGGCCACTTCGCGCGTTCTGTCCTCCAAGACTTCCTGGTGTAGCAGAGTGGACACCCTCCTCCGGGAGTGGGGACTGCTGTGGGAATCTATTCACAAGGTGAGGAATCCACACGGCAGATGTATCTATCAGAAGAACAAGTTACTTACCTTCGGTAACGCTTTTTCTGGTAGATACTATATCTGCCTGTGGATTCCTCACTGACCCACCCGCCTCCCCGTTTGTCTACTCTGCTATACCTGGTCTTTCTATATATATGATTATAATACTGTTGTATTGTTTTGGTTCTATTTGTACTGTGTACACTGTATATTTGCATATTTGCTATCGTTGGTCCGTCCGTGTGCCTCGAAGGCACGGAAAAAAGGGCGGAACTGACGTCATCACGCCGGCGTGGGCCTATTATGGGGTCGGTGACGTCAGACGGAGTCGCGCGCGATGCCGTGCTCCTGTGACGTCGCCCACGACGGCGTGCTACGAAGAAAAATTTCCGAACGTTGCTGACGCAAGGGGGATATTCACAAGGTGAGGAATCCACAGGCAGATATAGTATCTACCAGAAAAAGCGTTACCGAAGGTAAGTAACTTGTTCTATAGCTTTGAAATTAGTAAAATACCAACTAAGCCAACCTGAAATGAGTAAAAGCAACCCCTCACACAGTGTTTCACTCTCATTAGAGCTCTTCTGAGAGGTATACCTTTGTCCAGACACAAGAGAGCACCCAGTATAGGTCAAAACAATCCCCTTTCAGGCATGGAGGGATGCATAAATTATGCAAAAAAGCAGAGAACTCTGGGTAGTTCTCAAATGTAGGTGGAAACAGCTCCTGTATAGAGCACCCTCAACACCAGCAACACTAGATCTGGTCACTTTAAGAACAAGTTACTTACCTTCGGTAACGCTTTTTCTGGTGGATACAGTATCTGCCTGTGGATTCCTCACCTTGTGAATATCCCCCTGCGTCAACAACGTTCGGAAAATTATTTTGTAGCTCGCCGGCGTGGATGACGTCAAAGGAGCACGACATCGCGCCCGGCTCCGCTGATGTCACCGACACCATAATAGGCCCACGCCGGCGTGATGACATCAGTTCCGCCCTTTTTTCCGTGCCTTCGAGGCACACGGACGGACCGACAACAGTAGATATATACACAGTGTACACATTACAAAATAGTCAAGGTAACACACATAGTGTGAATACAACATAGCAAATCATGTACAAAAACACATTTCCTTTGAAGATAGCAATGTTTTAATGTTTACATGTTATCATCTCAGGAATAGAAGAGTGGACAACGGGGAGGCGGGTGGGCATGTGAGGAATCCACAGGCAGATACTGTATCCACCAGAAAAAAGCATTACCGAAGGTAAGTAACTTGTTCTTCTGATGGTTACATCTGCCAGTGGATTCCTCACCTTTTGAATAGACTCCCACAGCAGTCCCCACTCTCGAGGAGGGTGTCCACTCTCCTATACTAGAAAGTCCTGAAGGACAGAGCGCGCAAAATGGCCGTCCCTCCTCACTTCGGTATCCAAGCAGTAATGCTTTGCAAAAGTGTGGAGGGATGCCCAAGTTGCCGCTCTACAAATATTCTCTACAGGAACACCCCTAGACAAAGCAGACGTTGATGACTTTGCTCTAGTAGAGTGAGCTCTTATACCTTCTGGACGCTCCTTACCCGCTAGGGAGTAGCAGATCTTGATGCATAGTATAATCCATCTTGAAAGTGTGTGTTTGTGCACAGCTCTTCCTTTTCTGCAGCCAGCAAACCCAACAAAGAGCTGGTCATCCACTCGATAGTCTTTTGTCCTATCAAGATAAAAGCTCACCGCCCTCTTAGGGTCCAGGCGGTGAAGTCTCTCCTCTTCCTTGGAAGGATGAGGGGAAGGATAGAAGGTAGGAAGGGTAATGGACTTCCCCAGATGGAAGGGAGTTACCACCTTAGGCAATTTCAAAATGCTTTATTCGGTTTGTACAAGTACAACCATATAGCAACACATAAATACAGTTTCAGGTTTATATTCATGTGAATTAAATGATAAAACATTTAAAATAACAGCATTATCCAAACCACACTTTTTTGGTTCAATTTGTAGTACAACAAAATCACATTAGGGAGCTAGGTTAGGATTAATTACTCTATATATTCTGGCAGCAAATATTATACAGTTGGTAAGTGTAAAGGAAATGCAGATGTAAGTACAAGAATTCAAAGAACCTATTATATACATAAAGTGCTATTGCTATAAACATGTCAATAACTATAAATATAAAGTGCAAAGGGTTATTTTGTCAATATAGTCATTATAGCAGCAATTTTATTTACAATAGATATCTGTGCAAAAAACGCTTATGCAAAGACTCTAGTGCAAAAGAGCAAATTCCACATTAAAGTGTAACATTTGGATTTAATCACTCTAGCAACAATTATTACACAGTAGGTAAGTACAAAAAGAGTGCAGATGTAAGGTGCTAGAATTTGGAAGACGTACTGTGTACAAAGTGCTATTGACATCTGAAATAAATATAAAGTGCAGTAGAATATTTTATCACTATAGACGTTATAGCAGCAGTTAAATGTAAAGTGCAGTAAAATATTTTATCACTATAAACGTTATAGCAGCAGTTAGTTTTCAACAGGGATATGTGCAAAAACGCTAGTGCAAAATAATCATATTATTATAGATTTTCTTTGCCACATACATTTTAGGATATAAGTGGCCACACGATAACATACATCCGGGGAACCCAAATAAAACATCAGTTGCATTGCGGCTCTTGTATTGCACATGTTATAATTTAAAAATAATTGTTTCAGATAAAACTTCCTAAAACCAGTATAAAACTTGCAAAAGAGTAGAAAATGGCAGGTGCTCTGTTTGGATTTCCCATCGCATGGGCACAGGCATGTTCCAGGTTTTTTTACAGTGGGAAATGCCACTAGATGGTGAACTATTCCCAGCCTAAAACGGGCTAGAACAAAGCGATGGGAATTGATACTAACAAATGTGAGATAGGGGGAAAAACCTACACCAAGATTGTATTCCATGTATAATTTGAACGTACTTTGTGTGGCATACTTCGCCATTCTAATCCCCTTTACGTGGTCCAGATAAATGGATTTAAGATCGCGCTTTGTTAAAATTGATTCTGTTAATAGGTCTTTAAAGATATCCTGGCCAAAAAGGATCTTATACCAAGATTGAATATGTTTTAGCCAGGGGATTTTTGAGTGACAATCTAATTTAATACAATCCATAATTACTTCCTGGGTAAACCTGGTTTCTTCTTTGGCCCATATGGACCGCCACAGTGACAGGGGGCGCAATGCAATCAGATCTGTAACATGATTTATGCCTAACTCTCTATGTGTGATCTCATTTGAAGCCGAAGCAGGAAGGCATAATAGTCGTTTTAGATACTTGTTTTCCTCCTGCTGGATAGACAGGGCAATCTGGTGGTTGTATCCCCATACCCCTGCTCCATATAGAGCAGAGGACATACACCTGGAATTGTAAATGGAGATCATCTCTCGGATTCTACGACCCCCTAATTTTGAGGCAAATCTGAAAATACAGTTTACATTTCTGGTCATTTTTAAATCAACATTAGATTGTTCATTTACCCATCTCCCATCTCCGGAGAATGTGATACCTAGGTAACAGAAATATTGCACAGCCTCAAGTTTATCTCCATCTATAAAAAATGTTTTATTTTTCTTCGTTTTCTTCCCACAAGTCATAGTCATTGTTTTCCCCTTGTTAATTTTAAGCATCCTGCCATGAATAAAATTATAAAATTTGTCGATCAGCTTTTGTAACCCATTCGCGGTCCTAGAAATCAGGACCGCGTCGTCCGCGTATAAAAGGATGGGTATTTGCTTTCCGTTAATGATAGGGGCATCAGCGTGGGATTCTTGTAAAAATTGGTCAACCTGATTAATAAAGAGGGAAAATAAAAGAGGGGCTAGCACGCACCCTTGTCGTATCCCTCTGCCGATTTTAAAAAAGGGGGTACATTCGCCATCTGTTCCAAATCTAACCTTACTTGAAAGGCTACTATACATTCTAGCCAAGAGGTGAATGATTTCTAGCGGGGCGCCCATGGCCAATAGTGTGGGCCAGAGCAGTGCGTGTTCCACCAAGTCAAATGCGGAACTTAAATCGGCAAAGCACATAAACAAATTCCCTTCCTTGGCCTTCGTGTACTTGCCGATAATAAGTTCCAGGTTCACGCACTGCTCCATAGTCCCTAAACCCCTTCGAAATCCGTATTGAATAGGTGAGAGAATGTTATTATCTTCAACCCAGGACTCTAGTCTTGCCAGGAGTACACGACTCAAAATTTTTAAAGACGAGTCCAAAAGTGATATTGGGCGGTAGTTACGTGCTTCTGCCCTAGAACCCTTTTTAAAAAGTGGCACAATAATTGATTGACCCCATGAAATTGGCAACTCATCTTCGATAGCAGCATTAAAATAGCGAGTCAGGATGGGGGCCCATAGGTTAATCTCAGATTTATAAAAGTCCACAGGGACCCCGTCCGGTCCCGGGGCTTTCCCCCCCTTACTCTTCTCAGTTGCTTCAATCACCTCGCTTAGTGTCACAGAAAACAATATTTTCTCCCATTTAAAATTGGTTAAAGTATCAATTAAAACATTAGGATTAAAATCAGAAATAAAACCAGTAAATTCTGAATTAAAAATCCCTGTAAAATGTGCTATCCAGGCCTGACAACTGACATGTGAAGTTAACTCGGGAATGTTATCATTCTTCAGAAATGGGCTGTTTACGGTGTCCCAGAAAAGTTTGTGGTCTTTTGTGTCAGCAGCCAAGTCTAATTCGGCCCATGCCTCATCCTGTAATTCCTTCTTCCTAGTGGAGAGTGCGATTTTATAGTAGTGACGCTCTTCCCTGATCTTGCTGACATCTCTTGGGATAGCATCAAGTGAAATTTTCAGCCTTTTTAGTGATTGTGCACAATTGTCGTCAAACCACACCGCCTTGACCTTCCTTACTTTTCGAGCTTTGCGTGTCAAGGATTTCTCGATCTCTTTTGTTATATTTAGGAAGTTGGATAACAAGGTGCGTGGGCATGGATTAAAGGACAGACAATATTCCACATCTCTGCAACAACTTGTGATCACATTGGCTACCAATTGGTTGGGGTCAACTTTTATCCATTTCACCCTCATCCCATTAGGTCTTTCTGCCGCGATGCCCTGGATTGGTTGGCCATAGGTGTTCCTTTTGGTTCCCCAGCCCAGTAGTTCCACGGTTACACTATTGTGATCACTGACAGTTTGTTCAATTACCCAAACATTAGTATATACTACAGAGCAGGATATCATAATATGGTCGATAAAAGACCGACTGTTTCTCCCATGAAATGTTGGACACTTGTCATTATTTGCGTTCTTGTTGCATTCTAAGAGGTCCAGATCATATTTGGCTAGTAGTTTGTTCAAAGCACCACCATAGTTATTATGCGGGAAATGATTATATACGTTAGTTTCCCTTCCCGTGTACTCCTCCCTGTGGCCACAAGCCCCCTTGAGTGCATAATTGCAGGTTTTAATATTAAAATCTCCAGCCCACAGGATTGCAGCTGGTTTTATTGTACCTGATAGGGTCATATCAATGGCCTGCTCAATTTCGGGAATAATCAATCCCCGTTTACACCCCACAATGTTATTGTAATAGTTCACTACTATTAGGTCTCTACATCTACTGTGGGCCATGCGCAGTACAGAAGCGTGTGCACCCAGTACAATGTGATTGCTAACACGAAACCTTTGTCCAGACACAAGAGAGCACCCAGTATAGGTCAAAACAATCCCCTTTCAGGCATGGAGGGATGCATAAATTATGCAAAAAAGCAGAGAACTCTGGGTAGTTCTCAAATGTAGGTGGAAACAGCTCCTGTATAGAGCACCCTCAACACCAGCAACACTAGATCTGGTCACTTTAAGAACAAGTTACTTACCTTCGGTAACGCTTTTTCTGGTGGATACAGTATCTGCCTGTGGATTCCTCACCTTGTGAATATCCCCCTGCGTCAACAACGTTCGGAAAATTCTTTTGTAGCTCGCCGGCGTGGATGACGTCAAAGGAGCACGACATCGCGCCCGGCTCCGCTGATGTCACCGACACCATAATAGGCCCACGCCGGCGTGATGACATCAGTTCCGCCCTTTTTTCCGTGCCTTCGAGGCACACGGACGGACCGACAACAGTAGATATATACACAGTGTACACATTACAAAATAGTCAAGGTAACACACATAGTGTGAATACAACATAGCAAATCATGTACAAAAACACATTTCCTTTGAAGATAGCAATGTTTTAATGTTTACATGTTATCATCTCAGGAATAGAAGAGTGGACAACGGGGAGGCGGGTGGGCATGTGAGGAATCCACAGGCAGATACTGTATCCACCAGAAAAAAGCATTACCGAAGGTAAGTAACTTGTTCTTCTGATGGTTACATCTGCCAGTGGATTCCTCACCTTTTGAATAGACTCCCACAGCAGTCCCCACTCTCGGAGGAGGGTGTCCACTCTCCTATACTAGAAAGTCCTGAAGGACAGAGCGCGCAAAATGGCCGTCCCTCCTCACTTCGGTATCCAAGCAGTAATGCTTTGCAAAAGTGTGGAGGGATGCCCAAGTTGCCGCTCTACAAATATTCTCTACAGGAACACCCCTAGACAAAGCAGACGTTGATGACTTTGCTCTAGTAGAGTGAGCTCTTATACCTTCTGGACGCTCCTTACCCGCTAGGGAGTAGCAGATCTTGATGCATAGTATAATCCATCTTGAAAGTGTGTGTTTGTGCACAGCTCTTCCTTTTCTGCAGCCAGCAAACCCAACAAAGAGCTGGTCATCCACTCGATAGTCTTTTGTCCTATCAAGATAAAAGCTCACCGCCCTCTTAGGGTCCAGGCGGTGAAGTCTCTCCTCTTCCTTGGAAGGATGAGGGGAAGGATAGAAGGTAGGAAGGGTAATGGACTTCCCCAGATGGAAGGGAGTTACCACCTTAGGCAGAAAAGCAGCCCTGGTCCTAAGAATCATTCATTCAGCATGAATGATCAATAATGGGGTTTTGAACTAAGAGCTTGAAGCTCACTTACCCTCCTTGCCGAGGTAATTGCAACCAGGAAGACCGTCTTAAAAGATAAAAGTCTCATGGAACACTTGTGCAAAGGTTCGAAAGGAGAACCCATCAAAAAAGTAAGCACAAGATTCAAGTCCCATTGAGGCACAATAAAGGGAGTAGGAGGAAATTTATTTGTAAGGCCCTTAAGAAACTTTAAAACCACAGGAGATATAAATAAAGATGGCTGATCCGGTAGGCAGAGAAATGCCGACAAGGCCGAAAGATAACCCTTGATTGTTGCTACAGCAAACCCTTGCAGAGCCAAGGAAAGAGCAAACTGAAGTATGTCAGACAATAGAGCCTTCAAAGGGTCAATGGACTTCACCCCACACCAAGTAACAAATTTAGACCACCTGTAAGAATAGATAGATTTGGTGGAATCACGCCTGGCCGATAGAATGACATCCGCCACATCATGTGGGAGAGAAAATGAATTCAGGTTGCCCAGTTCAATCTCCAGGCATGAAGGTGTAAGGTCTGGAGGTGGAGGTGTAGAACCTGCCCCTCCATCTGAGAGAGGAGATCTGCCCTGAGAGGGAGACGGAGCGGCAGGCACGAGGAGAGGTGGAGAAGATCTGTGTACCACACCCTTCTTGGCCAATCCGGGGTGATCAATATGACTTGGGCCAGGTTTTGGCAAATCTTCTTAAGAACCCGAGGAATCAAGGGTATGGGGGAAACGCGTAAAGGAGTTGTGAGCCCCAACTCAACTGAAACGCGTCCCCCAAGGCTCCCTGCATCGGAAACTGGAGACTGCAGAATGAAGGGCAGTGAGCATTCTCTTGAGTGGCAAACAGATCCACCTGAGGAGTTCCCCACATCCGAAAGACGTGACGAACTACCTCTGGATCAAGCCTCCACTCGTGGTCAGCAGAGAACTGCCAACTGAGACTGTCTGCACGCACGTTCAGAACTCCAGCCAGATGATTTGCCATCAGACAAATCTGATGGTCCTGATCCCCGGACCAGAGACACAGAGCCTCTCTGCAGATACTGCGACCCCACTCCTCCCTGCTTGTTGACATACCACATCACGGTGGTGTTGTCCGTCAGGACTTGAACCTACCGACCGACCGCGAAGGAAAGGGAGGAAGGCCTTGAGTGCTAGACGTATTGCCCGTAACTCCAGAAGGTTGATGTGAAGCAACCTTTCCTCTGGAGACCAAAGACCCTTGATCTCCAGATCCCCCAGATGAGCACCCCACCCTAGAGTGGATGCATCTGTTATCACAGTGGCAACCGATGGAGGCAGATGGAAGGGCTTTCCTTGAGACAGATTGCCCTCCACGCTCCACCAAGACAGATTCGCCGCAGCTTCTCTGGAGATCCTCACAGATTCCCTGAGATCTCCGTTGTGTTGATACCACTGCCTGCGGAGGCACCACTGGAGTGCCCTCATATGCCAGCGTGCATGGTTGACTAGCAGAATGCAGGAAGCCATCAGACCGAGCAGACGTAGGATCTTCAGGACTGGAACGACTGCTCCATTGTAAAATAAAGGAATCATTTCCTGTATGTCGAGAATCCTTCGTGGTGGAGGGAATGCCCGACACACAGTGGTATCCAGTACCGCACCTATGAACAGGTTGCGCTGGGAGGGCACCAGGTGAGATTTGGGCACATTTATCGAGAAACCCAACCTGTACAACAACTGAGTTGTGACCTGCAAATGATGGAGCACTCTCTCTGGAGATTCCGCTTTGATCAGCCAATCGTCCAGATAAAGGAATACTGGTATCCCTGACCTTCTGAGATGTCCTGCCACCACAGCCATCACCTTGGTGAAAACTGAGGTGCAGTACTAAGACCAAACGGAAGAACCGCAAATTGGTAATGTTGCGATCCCACCGTAAAACGGAGATACTTCCTGTGTGACTTCAGGATGGGAATATGGAAATAAGCATCCTGCAAGTCGATTGACACCATCCAGTCTTCTTCCATCAGCGCCTGAAGAACCTGTGCAAGGGTGAGCATCTTGAACTTCTCCTGTTTCAGGTAAAGGTTCAAGACCCTGAGATCCAGGATTGGACGAAGTCTGCCATCCTTCTTGGGAATCAGGAAATACCGGGAGTAGCATCCCTGACCCCTTTCCTGCTCCGGAACCACCTCTATCGCCCCCTTTCTTAGCAATGCCAGGACTTCCTCCTGCAGAAGCAACAGGTGTTCCTCCGAGCAAAAAGCCTTGGCAAGGAGGATATTTGGGGGGAAATTCCCGAAAGGGAAGTACATACCCATTCTCTACGAGATTGAGAACCCAAAGGTCCGATGTAACCGATTCCTAATCCCCCCAGAAAATAGGTAAGCCGGCCCCCCACAGGACCCTAATGATCCGGAATGGCAGATCTAGGGCTGCTTTGCTGTTGTAGGAGGAGGGTGGGTAGAAGAAGAGGAAGTGGAGGAGGAGGAGGAGGAGGAGGAGGCCTGACGTCCACGAGGACGAGCTGTTTGTCTGCCTCTGTATGATTTATACAATGGGTTTTGCTGCTGCTGCTGCTTATAGGGACGAAAAGAAGATCTTCCGAAGACCCAGTACCTTCTGCTCACAGAACCTCTAATTTGCAATCCCAAAGACTTGGCTGTTGCCCTGCTGTCTTTGAACCTTTCCAATGCAGCATCAGCTTTCTTTCCGAAAAGGCCTGAGCTGTCAAAGGGCAAATCCATTAAAGCAGCCTGAACATCCGTTGAGAACTCAGAAGTCTTCAGCCAGGCAGCCCTTCTGGTGGCAATTGAAGACCCCAAGACCCTATCCACTGAATCCGCTGTGTCCATACCGCTCTGTATGACCTGCCGAGCAGCAGTCTGCGTGTCAGCAACCACCTCATTAAAATTCTTTCTATCCTCTTCAGGAAGTTTAGGAGACAAATGCTTAACAGTATCCATCAACGCATGGATATAACGATCCAGTAAGGAAGTGGCATTTGTAGATTTAAGGACCATGCTACCTGATGAAAATACTTTTTTTGCAGATTGGTCCTGCTTTTTGGAATCCTTATCACCAGGTACCTGGGGAAAAGCACCTGCAGATTTTTTAGAGCAGGCAGCTTGCACAACCAAACTCTCCGGCAAGGGATGAGTGGACAAAAAGTCAGGGTCACCAGGAGCCACTCTATAACGCCTTGCAATGTCCTTAGAAACCGCAGGAGCAGTAAGAGGTCTACTCCACACCTCCAGGATAGGATCAGTCAGGGCATCAGTAAATGGAAGTATAGGCTCAACAACAGATGAAGGAGAATGGAGGACTTCAGTCAGAATGTTCGATTTATACTCAGCAGTGGGCAAAGTCAAATTGAGTAAATCCTTTGCCTTCTTAATAACAACATGATAGGGTGCCACATCTTTAGATGGAGCATCCGACACCGAGGCTAACTCCCAATCAGGGGATAGTTCAAGACCGCTTGCCTCTCTTAAGTCATCAAAATAATCCTCCGGTTCCTGAAGCTCACCGTCTTCAAACTCAGATTGCCTATGACTCCGCTCCTCCAAAAGGCGCTGGGCTTCACGCCTGGACCTCTCCTTCCGAAGCGACGTAGTCGGATCTGGAATCGACTCCAAAAGGGCCGGAGCCTGCATCGAACGCGGAGCCGGAGCAGGTGTCGAACTTCGAGTTGGAAGATCTCGAGGTTGGTCCGGAGCCGCTGAAGCCGTAAACTGCGTCGATGACCTCGGCGGCGCCGAGAGATGCCAAGGCGGAGTCGGCGCCGGCATGAACGGCATGAAAGGCGCCGGAGCATAAGCTTGGGGAACTCCCAAATTGTATGCCAACGGACCCATGGGACCAGCCGGTGCTCCAGAGGGGTACATGGCTCTCGCATAAACACTATACATGGTGTTTAAAAAATGCAAATAATCCTGTCCTGGACCCGGAAAAGAAGGATACGAACCCACAGGCTGCTCCTGGGGAGGCTGCACCGTAATCGACTCCTCTTGTTCCTCCGGTTGGTGAACTGGAGTCGATGAGCCCTTAGGAACAGGAACCTCTTCCTCTTCATGTTCTGAAGACTGAGAAGGAGCCGGAGAAGGATTCGATACCGGAGCCGGTGAATGCTCCGGCGACTCCAACGGTAAGGCCTCGCCTTCCGGATTCCGCTCTGGAGAGGGAGATAGTGATACCATGACCTTACGATGTCGTCGTTTTTTAAATGGTGACGCGTCCTGTGAGGGACAGAGATAATTTTGTCCACACTGAGAGGCACTCCTCTAGCCACTCAGCCACCAGGCCATAGTTATCTCTCCAGATCTGGATCACATCTCTACTAACATGAATCCCTAAATACCCAATGCTGTCAGTTGACCATTTGAGAGGGAACTCAGTTGGAAAGCGTTCTGTGCACTCAGTGAGCAGGAACAATGCTGATTTCAACTAGTTAATCATAATTACGATGAGGGCAGAGTAATTAATGAATTTGCACAGTGGAGGTTGGACATTCGTGGCCGGGTTCCTCGCGTAGAGGGTGACAATGTCTGCGTACATGGACACTCCCAGCCGCCGCAATGTGTAATAGAGGTCACATCAGCATAGTGCTGTTGCAAGCGTGCCGCAAGAGGCTCCAAGGCTATGGCCTCCAGAATTTGGGAAATTGGGCAACCCTGTGTAGTGCCTCTATTTACAGCTATGGGCTCAGAAACCCTTCCGTTGACACGCAGTCTCACGATCAGTTGCGTGTACAACAGCTTGATCCACCGGAGAAAAGAGGGGCTGCAGCCCATTCGCTGAAGGAAAGAAACAGGTATGACCACTCCAGTGAATCTAATGCTTTTGTCTCATCAAGGAAGGCAGCCACTGCCAGGAGTTTCTGGCTTAATATACGAAGGACAGTAAAGAGGGTGTGGAGGTTGTGGTTTGTCAAGCGACGGGGTATAAATCCTGACTGATCTGGTTGCATAACCTCAGGAATGAGGGGCAGGATTCGAACCGCTAACATTTTGGCCAGTATTTTACTGCCCACATTGATCATAGAGAGAGGCCAATAGGAATCACAGCTGTTAGCGGGTTTATCAGGCTTAAGGAGTGTGACCAAGAGGGCCTCGCTCACTGATAGCGGTAAGCAACCAGTGTCCCTGGCTTCTTCGTACATTGCTAGGAGATGAGGTGCCAGAAGCTCAGTGTATTCCTTATAAAACCAGACCGTAACGCCATCCAGGCCAGAACCTTACCCCGCCATACTGCTAATAGCCTGAACAATATGTTCTGTGGTGAAGTGGGTGTCTAGCCAAATTAGCTGTATAGAGTCAGAATACTCAGCAAGCCTACCTGGCTGCACCTCCTCCTGGGACATGTATAATTCAGAATAGAATCTGAGCATGGTTTAAGTGATGCCTTCTGAGGAGTAGTGGGGTTCCCCCACAGGGATCTAATAGTTCAGTAATGTAGGAACTGCTCCAGCAACTTCTTGAGCCGTGCCACAAGAGTGCGGCCTGCCCTATCCCCCTCTTCATAGCGACGGGCCACAGCCTCTTTGTGCAGGAAGTATACCTCACTGCCTGCACAGTCCTCATAGTCTGACACTTTGTTTCGGAATTAGGTGAGGAATTGCGCATCAGTCGTGTTGGCGCAGTAGTACACGAGATGACGCAGTTATCATCTATGGTGTGGAGTCTTGTTCCTAGAGCACGCAGAATACCGGATTGTTTAGCAATGCAAATCCCCCATATGTATACCTTAAGGGGTTCTCAGAGCAGTCCAGGAGAGTCGACAGAGCCCATGTTGCACTCGAAGAATTCAATGATTGCGGTTAGTATCTCAGAGTGAAAAATTGGATCACTAGGTGCATTATGAGGAAGTCGCCATGTGAAAGCGCAGGCCGGAGGCTCTCCTAAGGACAGAGTCATTATCACTGGCGCATGGTCAGAGAGTGTCTGGGCCAGCAGCGGCCCACCGTGACCACTCAACCATAGACATCATGAGTGAGGGGCCAATAGTCAATTAGGCGCCCGAGAGGCAGTCGCGCACATACCCTCGATGCCTGATGCGCCTGACTTCGAACAGGTCGTCGTTCGTCAAAAGAGTTTGGATGTGTGCAGTACAGCAGGGGTGCTGATACATACATTAAAATTCTTCCACCCCCCAAATCACTGTAGTGTGGCCTAGGGCAACAATCGTATCCCATAGATCAGAAAAAAGTTTGGAGAGTCAACATTAGGACCGTGTTCACACTCTATTGTGACAAGCTTGCCCAAGAGAAATCCATATAGAATTACATATCTGCCCTTCTCATACTCCCTTCTTCTTTCCTCCTCTCCTTCATGTTTGAAAACCACCGTTCAATTTAAATTCCATATCCATGAGTCAGTAGTCTTAATAGCATTGTTAAACAACTTTATCACTTTTATGGCTTTCAAAAACGTAGCACATTGATCTTTCCAGCCTGTTTTTCCAATTCACACCCAATCGCCCACCATAACGTGTGCTAGCTTCACTGCTCTTTTAGTATCAAACTAATTTTTTCTTTTGCTCATCTTCCTTATTTGTTTGTTCCTCCAACTCAACTAAACTTTACCTACAACCAATTATTCTCAATCACACAAAATGGGGAAATTATGGTATTAGGCCTTCTATCCAAGTACAATTCGAAGTGAGTTTTCCCTCAGATGCAATTTGGAGTTAGGTGATACACTTCCACTCTTCTTCTCACCTAATCTCACCTCAACTTTGCATTCCACTCCTCTTAGCAATTTGGATGGTTTATTTCAAACCCTGTTAAAAGGTTCTAGCATCCCATTGGCCTCTGTAAAATACAAGGCACATTTCTTGTAACTGATTCCATTCTTCTCTATGTAAAGCTGGATTTGTAAAGCACAAACTACTCACCCTTACGGGTCTCAAGGCAGTGGGGTCGTCGTGGGAATCAAGTGAGCTATTGCCCAGAGTCACATGGTGCTGAGCTGAGATGCCGCCTGAGCCAGGGATCGAACCGTGAACCCTGTGCTCTGAAGTCAGCTTCCCTGGCCGCTGCACCACACCTCTCCACTCTATGAAATCTCCATCTCCTTAGAGACGAATTGGACACCATTGTCGGTCAAAAGAACCTCTGGAATGTCCACTTTACCAATGAGACTCCTCAACACCCTACATGTTTGGTCTCTACTTCACTGGTAAAAAACACTTCTGGCCATCTAGAAAACATATCAATTAAGACCTATACATACGTTGATGCTGTGTATAGGGCATAATGTATCCAAGGCTACTTCCTACCGTGGATGCATGGATAATTTTCTAATAACCATGAGTTGCACATAGGGATTTAATGCGTTTTCACTAAGGGCCATATCATATCACATCATGCGAATTTCGGCCTTTGCGAATGCTAATTAGCTAAATGGTATGTATGTAACATGTTTGATGCAAAATAAGGAATCGCAAAATTTGCTATTCCTTATTTTGCGATTGCACTTAAGTAATCGCAAATTTAGCGATTCCTTAAATGCAATGTATCAAAGAAAAAATATTCCAAAAATGCCATTAAGGATTCGCAAATTACCACCAACTTCTAGTTGGTGGTAAGTTGCGAATTCTTTAAAAAAAGATTTTTTCAAAAAAACCAAAGGTGCCATATGACGCTCATACATGCCCTTAGGGCATGTATGTGCGCCATATGCCCCCAAATGTCATTTTCATGGTGCAGCAGGGTGTTCTTAAGACACCCCTACACCCTTGAAAATATTCCTAATTTGCGATTAGCAAATAGCTAATCGCAAATTCCCCCTTCATTCCTATGGGCCTCCTGGCCCATAGAAATGAATGGGTAATTTGCGATTAGCTATTTGCTAATCGCACATTAGGAATGGTAAGGAATCGCTATGAAACAGCAATTTTGTACCTACATACCGTTTTGCGAATTCCAAATAGCAATTCCTTAAAATTCGCTATTTGGAATTCGCAAAACGGAACTATGATACATATGGCCCCAGGTGTACACAAAGTGTACATTGCATGCAATATTTTATCAAACTTTCAGCTTCTAGATCCATGACAGGCTACCAATATGTTATTCTTAAATCTTTCTCTAGTGTTAGACATACCCTGATGACCCTTGTGTATTACACTCAGAAACTTAGTGAGACTGAAGGGACTAGTTGTGTGCCCCTATACATAAGTCCATGCTTCTCTGACAATGTGTCTCTAATACCCCAAAATGTCTTCCAATTTTCACTATAATTACCTTTATTTTTCTACCTGAGATTTACTAGGCTAAGCACGTCTTGTAGATCCTCATTATCTCGAGTACGACCCTCCATCTCCTTTATATAATTGTTCCTCTTTCAATTTGACATATCTTTATGTTAACTTACTCTTCTTCATTTTCATCCATGTGTTCATCAAATTTGCCTTATACGAGCCTTGATAACGAATCTGCTACGAGATGTTTTGCACCTGGAATATATTCGACTTCAAAACTAAATTATTGCAAAGCTAACACCCATTTAGGTATTCTGCTGGAAACAGCATCAATACCCTTCTTAATGAAAAATTACCTGAGAGGTTTGTTATCTATTTTAATTTTAAACTCACTGCCCCACAAGAATATTTTCATGTTCTTTACAGCCCAAAAAATAAAAATTGCCAGACCTTTTCTCTCTACCAACAAATTGGGAGTTTTCTGTCATTTTAAGCTCTGCCAAGCATGCATTACAGTCCTTTCTGACTCACCCTCACTTTTATCAACATCTCACTTAAACCGTTGATGCTGGCATCTATAATAAATGTAGATATTTTCCAGGGACACACACTCCTTAAATTAGGAGCTGCCACATGTTTAGACTTAATATCATTAAATTCCCACTCACATCCTTCATCCCAGACAAATTCTACAACTTAAGTTAGCAAATTTCTCATCCCTTTATTCTTCTCTGCAAACCCTTGTTCAAACTTCTTGCAATATTCTGTTAGATTCAAGAGTCGTAATAATTCTTCTTTGCAGGTCGGGGAGATAGTGTTTGAATAGTTTTATCAGAATTACCTTTCTGTCTAATACCATCTGCAGCAATTTCATGCCCCCAAATGTTCAATCAATGCCTTCTTGAGCTTACACCTCTCTCCTTTCATGATCAAATTAGCATCATTAGATTTCTTGAGCATTTCCTTCACTCATTTGTCATGCTGTTGGTCATTGCAAACAACAATAAATACATGATCCTGATGCTCTTTTATTCCATTCAGACACTACAAAACCCTTTACATGGCTTCTGAAACTGAAACTGCTGATATTAAGCCAAACAGCATTCTCTTATACCTGAAGGTGCCAAAAGAGTGACAATCATAAGTAGGTGAGGGGTCTCAAAATGCATTTTCCCCATGCAGTTTCCTATAAAAACTATAGACAATGCTACAGCCAAAACAAATGAACGGAATTACAAATATTTGCCAAAAAGCTAGCTCTTTACCCATAAAGGGCAAATCCTTCCCCTAAGTGCTACAAAACGGTTTTTTTTTGTCGCCGCAGACTCGCGGTACCTAGAACAACTCTCTGTGAAAATTGGCAGAAGTACCATGAAAAACAAACGAGAATACAGTGGGACCAAAAAAAGAGGTTGGGTGGGTATCCATGGGGCATTACACTGCCATGGAGGGGTTGCCCAGCAATGGGGTGTTAGCCACCTAGAGAGGGTTGGGTGCAATGCCTGGCTGCAGATATAATGTCATTTACGGTGGCGTTTGGTGACCCATGGGATTGGGTGCCCCTGAGGCGGGGCACAGGGCCTGGCCAAAGGCCATGCACGGCAGGGGTTTGGAATAATTAGGTATGGTAATAAAAATGTTCATGCTAAAAAACAAATCTGAAATTTACTGAAGAAAAAAAAAAGTTAAACTGACCTACTTAGGCATGGTAACACCTTAATTTATATTAAAAATGACAATAGAAATTTTCGGTGCAAGTTATAGTTATTTCATTTAACTGTAACTAGTGAATTTCAGTGCTTTGTTGAATTTCAAATAGTATTTTGAAACTAAAAATATGTGTGTGTGAGTGTGTGTTTTAAACATCAATAGCATTTTATAGTAACATATATAGGCAAAAGTACATGTTGATAGTTGTACCTTCTGTAACCATGTGTAATTTGTAACCTATGTAACTCTCCTCATGTAAAGCGCTCTGATACCTCCTGGTCTAGCCAGCGCTATGTAAAACTCAAGTAAATAAATAAATAAATACACCTTCAAGAAGAAGCTCATTCTTTTCAGAGAAATCTAAAAATAATAGTTAAGCTAAATACAAAAAGTTGAAGAGAGAGGAATTGTTACACTTCCAGGGAGCAGAGAGATTGGGCTTGCGCAGACAGTAGTTGAAAAAACCCTTTTTGAAGGCCAAGAGAACAAACCTCAAGGTTCCCAGACAGGCTATACTGGTTTGCTGCGGCACTAGTTTCCTTCATAAGGAACAATATTATTGTTATCAAGTTATGTGGGTGAAGGACAAGGCCACATAAGAAACAAGTACAGGCAATTTTTGGTGCTTAAACAATTTAGTTACAGGAAAGAAGGAGGGATTGGGGAACACATTTAAAATATAATGCTGCAATCCTTATTAGCTGCTATGGTTACCATAATTATTTTTTTTTTTGTCACAACTTTAGACGTTTTATTCACTAGATTGGGAATTTGTTTTTAATAAAAGTCTTTAAGGTTTATTCTTGGTGTATATCCTTGAGAGTGTATTTTCCTGGTGAAAACAGGTTTGTAAACTCCTAACAACAAACACTACTGTGGGTCTCACAGGACTCATTTTTGCCCAGAATGCACCGTCCTCATGCAATGCTTAGGTGGTTGAGGGGTTACAGCCCACCGGATTGTCTGTTTCATGTTGATATGTTGACTAAGTCTGCGCTGCTAAAGGGTCTAGAGAGCCCAGAAGCTTGGGCCATATTCTGAATAGGTTTCAGAAAAGCACACTACTTAGATGTGGCTCCACTCCATCACTTCCGCGATAGTGTGGAGTCAGTGCGGAGCAATGCGGTTCCACATAGTGCCACACAGGAGCACTGCTATGGAGAAAGTTTTCCAGATTCAGGGGGTCATTAGGATGGAGGATTTTCCGCATCCTCCGGGCCGGCGGAAGCCACCGCCGGCCCGGAGGATGCGGAAAATCCTCTGCGGACCCACCAGGACCCACCGCCACATTAGGATGGCTGGTGGGTCATGGTTTAGGTCCGCAGCTTTTCCGCCGCGGCTGGCTTACAACCGCGGCGGAAAAGCACTAAAATGGTGAAGGTGTCTCTTAGACACCTTCAGCCAGATTAGGATGTGCATGGAAACATGCTTTTCCGCGGCGGCTTTTCCGCCGTGGAAAAGCATGTGTAACTGCACTGCAGGGGCCCATTGCGGGCCCCCTAGGTGTAGTGGGGGGTGGGGGGTGCACATGGGGGGTACCTATGGTACCCCCCTGCATTTGCGTGCACAATGCAGCAGGCACCGCGCGGTGCCTGCCGCTTTGTGCACGCAAATGCTGTGCATGCATTTTTAACATTGCTGCGGGTGCAGCTTGAAGCTCCACCCGCAGCAATGTTAAAAATAGAGGATGTGACCGCCACCCTGGCGGTCACATCCTAATCTGCACAGAGGGAACGCCGCAGCCCAGGCGGACGTTCCCTCATGCTCTGGGGTCGCGGACGGACTCAAGTCCGTCCGCGATCCTAATGACCCCCTCAGTTTGGTGCCTGTGAAGAAAATAGAAACCTTCTCAGGGGTCTCACTGATACGTGATCTTTTTAAACCAACAAAGAAGAAATTGGCACAGAAGCTGAAATATAAAAAGAATGTATTTATTAACCTCAGATTAGGAAGATTTTGTCACACAGTACCCTCAGAAACTGTATGAGGCAGTATTAGAAGTACAGAAAACAGGGGCCTTATATATGCTTAGGGTTACATAGTCAGCATAAGACCAAGGAAGGTCCTGTCACATGTAAGCATGCACAATGCCTAACATGGGCATGCAAGATCTGCTTGCTCAACAACAAGGGAGGGGAGTTACTTCTCCATACATCAGTAAAAATAGCCTGACAGTTATATAGGAGGAGCAGGTGCATTATACTAGATAGGCCTCTCTGTGCATGTGCAAGGCTCTGAAGAGGGAAACAGCACATGGCGAGCACATGGCTACCTAAAATGGCTGCCAAATACAAAATGGCTTTCAGCTCATGCTAACAAATCCCTGCAATCTTTAACACCTGGGGAGTATTCTAAAAGTGTGGTATCTGTGTTGAGAAGTATCCATCAGACCTCAAGTTATCACATAAATGAAAATTCCTTTACCAGCAAGAAATGGAAGTGGTCAGTAAAAAATTAACCATGCTGCTGTGATCAGAAGTAATGAATTCAGAAGATTGTTGAACATGTTACCTCAATTCTCCAGAGAGACTAAGAAATGTTTCGTTAAGTTGCATAGTCTCAACATTGTAAATATCTGTACCCGAATAGGCTGGATGCCATTTTTATTTGATCTTATACCACTAGAAATTAACAGACAGGTTTCTAGCAAGTATAGATTTGGCATAACATTGGAATATTGTCTTGCCATCATAGGGCCCGATTCACAGAACTAACTTAAGACAAAATCCTAAACTTACTACTTTTGGTATTCACAGAAGTTAGGATTTTGTCTTAAGTTTGTCTTAAGACAAACTTAAGACAGACTTAAGACAGATGTCTTAAGTTTGTCTTAAGACAAACTTAAGACAAAATCCTAACTTCTGTGAATTCCAAAAGTAGTAAGTTTAGGATTTTGTCTTAAGTTCGTTCTGTGAATCGGGCCCATAGTTGTTATGTTTGATAGACAGAACAATTGGCTTTATGGACATAAATTAACAAAGCCTTGTTATCTCTCCATGATGAAGTAAAATGTTTAATGATGATAGGAAGTGATGCATACATTGCAAAGTTAAAGAAATTGCCATTTCCAACTTTTACCCTCAAAGTAAGAGTCCGTTTTGATTGCTATATAGTCTCACAGAGGAGACAGATTCTGCATCACTCTCTATGCTATACAGTTTATAGAACGAGCATCTGATACCTCAAAGGGAGTTCTGTCACGTATACCTTATTTCTAAAGCTAAACACATTATAAAGGGTTACTCAAAACATTTTAGTTTTCAATGCTTTACTGAAGGGATTTCTAAAGTGTTGCTGCCAGATAAGTAAGATACTGTTGACATATCCTTTCAGGATTTTAATTGAGAGGGGGAGCAGGGAGACTTGGTGATATTTAGCAAAAATAGCTGGATCTTCTGTTGATTTCATCAAGATCGGGTTACCAACTACAAGATTCCAGCTGCTTGGTACAATAACTGAACTCAGAGAAGCATTGCACTGTAAGCATTATTCTTAGTTTTTTTTTATCTTGGCAGGGCATGGTTCCTTCCTCTAGCTTAATTTATCAAGCATCTTGTTTCGTTACTGCTACAGCGCAAAAAAAAGAAAGGCGCTTCAACATCCCATCAAGGGTAACAAGCGCTATATTGAGACAAACCTTTTTTCCTCTTCTATCCTGCCAAATCCAAATAACTGACTAACCTATCCACCACTTTAATTACTTTCATATTTAACTATACTAATTCAACCCTAATTCTTTATGGGTCTTGGAGTAGCGTGCTACTCACCGAAAAAGCGCTTTGACGCCTCGTATGGGGTAGTAAGCGCGATATGAATACAATTACAATACACTTGTCATGCTATTTTCATCCTATTGTAATAATTTTACACTTTTTTTGGGGGGGGGTGTGGACTATCACTTTTTCAGGTGTGCAAAATTCAGTGTTCTGGTTGTTTTAGGCTTACTTTTACAACAACCAAGCCAAAATTTGGCCGGTTTGTCCACATCACTGTGCTGTCTTATTTGTCTTTTTATTCTATAGTCACCCAATCCAAAAGCACACATGGACAGTTAGCTGATACAAAATAAGGCTCTGAGCATTGAACCCAAACATCACCACATACCCCAACACTATCCCAAAAAATACTACCCGAACCCTAATGCCTGTACCTATCACACACATATCTGAAGAAAACCTTGAAGGCCTCCCACTTTGTCAATGTACTGTCTTTTGTCCTTTCATTTTCTCTGAACTATCGCTGGAGTCACCCAAGGCGTTAGCCAGTCTTATGTGTACCTTTCCGATGTTCTGAATATAGGATCCTGTCTCACCTAGAGTAAAAATCATGTACATGCGAGTAAAATATAAATTCCACTCTTCACTAGTTTAATGTACACCATGAGTCCATCAGAGTCCAGTGGCGTGCTCATACCATTAATCCTCAGCCTTACTCAACACTGAAGTGCCACGCAAGGACCGACATGGTCTGTCTAGACCAGGGGTACTCATAGTACGACCCGTGGGCCGCCAGCGGCCCGGCAAGCCTTCCTTTGCGGCCTGCGGACCTTGCAGACATCGTAACTGTGTTTTTTTTTTAAGAGTGTCAGCAAACACAGGCTGTGCTCTGTGGAGGCCGGACGATGCCAGTGATACTCTGAGTGGAGCTGCAGGGACGCTAAGAAGAGGTAAAATACAACAAAGCCTCATTAACAAGTAAATGGTCTTTTAAAGACCTGTGAAGTATGCACTGGCTTTTACATTACACAGGTAGAGGGGGTAGTGGGGGGGCTGTCTCTGGGCTGGTGAAAAGAGGTGTAGACACAGTATGTGTGCATTGCCCGAGGCACAGAGACAAACAGAGACAGAAACAGACAGAGACAGATAGAGACAGAGACAGACACAGACTGACAGATAGAGACAGAGACAGATAGAGGCAGAGACAGATAGAGTTCGGGCAGACAGAGACAGATAGAGGTAGAGACAGAGACAGACAGCGACAGAGAGAGAGAGAGAGACACACACAGATACAAGCAGGGACAGAGAGTGGCAGAGACAGATAGAGGCAGAGACAGACAGAGATAGAGACAGAGACAGGGACAGATAGAGGCAGAGACAGGGACAGACAGATAGAGGTAGAGACAGGGACAGACAGATAGAGGCAGACACAGACAGAGAGGCAGAGAGACAGACAGAGAGGGAGACAGAGGGAGAGAGGGAAGGAAAGGGTGGGAGAGGGAAGGAGACAGAGGGAGGGAGTCAGGGGAGATAGAGGGGGGAGAGGGAGGGAGAGAGAGGGAGACAGAGGAAGGGAGAGAGAGATAGACAGAGGGAGACAGAGGGAGGGAGACAGAGGGAGGGTGACAGAGGGAGGGTGACAGAGGGAGAGAGAGGGAGATAGACAGAGGGAGGGAGACAGAGGAAGGGAGAAATAGACAGACAGAGGGAGACACAGGGAGGGAGACAGAGAGAGAGAAGGAGGGAGAGGGAGAGACAGAGAGGGAGGGAGAGGGAGACAGACAGAGGGAGACACAGGGAGGGAGACAGAGAGGGAGGGAGACACAGAGGAAAGGAGACAGAGGGAGAGAGACAGAGGGAGTAGGGCGACAGACAGAGGGAAAGATGGAGCGTGAGGGAGACAGAGAGAGAGAGCGGGAGGGAGACAGAGAGAGGGAGAGAGAGAGAGGGAGACAGAGTGAGTGAGACAGAGGGAGATGGGTAATAGAGAGAGAGAGAGAGAGATAGAGAGAGAGAGAGATAGAGAGGGAGAGAGAGAGAGAGAGGGAGGGTGACAGAGGGAGACAGAGTAAGTGAGACAGAGGGAGACAGGGAGGGAGGTAGAGAGATATAGAGCGGGAGGGAGGTACACAGAGGGAGGGAGACAGGGAGAGGGAGAGAGGGAGAGATGTGTATATGTTGGGTCTAGTGGCTCAGTGGACGAAGGCGTCCGCTGCAGGGGCCTGTGTTCCACCTCATGGTCACAGTTTTTTTGTTACTCTAGATTGCCCCCTCCCCCCCCCCCCCACTGACCCCACCCCACCGGTGTGGCCCTCGGCCACAAACCACACTGTAAATTTACCCCCCCCGAGAGAAAGTTTGTGAGTACCCATGGTCTAGACTCAAAACCATGACACAGTTTTAATCTCTCCCTATATAGGTGAAGTACTGTTAGGGAAGAAATTAAATATGACAACATGGCACAACATCATATAACAGTATCAGGCGTGACACAGCTATATGTGGTTAAAGAACAGTGCAGGCCAAGAACTTGTGCTGATAAGAGAGAGGTGAAGAGTTCACTTTAGTATGCATGACCTGTAAGGTCATAGGTAAAGTAAAACTTTACCTAACTGGCCTTAGCACATAGGCACACTGACCAGAGCCGGACTGGCCATAGCGGGCACCGGGTGTTTCCTCGGTAGGCCGCTATGGTGTGGCCGGTTTTGGGCCCCTGGGATGCCGTTTTTGTTACCGGGGGTCAGCAATATCGCCCCCTGTAACAAAATCCTCTGAAACCGGCCCTCACAAACTGGTCGGCTGTACTCCCCCTCACCCCAGGGGGAGGGGGGGGAGGGCGGCTGTGCAGTTTGCCAGGGCCAGTTTCTGTTCCTAGTTTGGCCCTGACACTGACACAAATTTGGTGTTTTCAATAGGTTGGAAGATGATTGAAGAAAGTAGCAAGAAATTGAATTAGCCAAGAACACACGGAATCTGATAAGAGATCTTAGGAGCACAATAATAAAGCACACACACCAATAATTATGCTTTCACCAATAATACACTCACATTCAAGAGCAGAAAACTTTGTTTGATAAACATTGTTAGAACAGAAATAAAGGATGTGTAGAGAATTAGGTTACAGTTTAGGTTCACAGGTGACTTCTTTTTTTGTCACGAAATGTGTAACTTTTAGTTAACTTAATGTTTAATGTTTTCTTACAACCATTTTTGTGTATAGAAAAAGCTGCCTTAGAAGCAACAAATAGAGACCAGCAGTTTACTTGTGTGGACTTGCCACTTTCCCTATCGCAACAGTAAAGAGCTGTTTTTACATTGCCGAGAGGAGTCTCTCTTTTTCTTCATTTTTAAGTAACTTGCAACAGTATTTACCTGGCTGGTCATCTGGGGATAGCTGCAGGATATTTTAGCTGGGCCATGGTAGGCATGTAAAGGATAACTATCGTCAGTGGCTCTTCATCTTGTGCTTCCACCAGAAGAACATATCTGCCTTGAGGGGTCGATCTGTAAACATGAAGGACACCCCAGGTTTTACCTAAATCCTTCACCCAGGGTTCTGGTGGGTGATCTAACACCATCTTAAGTTACTATCAGATGTTTATTTGAGATGTTGAATAGCCTGGAGGAGAGATGTATATGGTCACCCGAAACCTATACAACTCTCACCAAGGGGTACATAGTGGTACAGAAGGTGTCCACCCTTTCACTACTTTCTTATGGTTAGTTCAAACAGAGTACTTTGGAACTGTTTAGACATCATTATCACACTTCTATGTACCTTCCTGCTAGATGGGTGGTGTCAACAGAAGACCCTATAGCAGTTGCGATAACTATACCAGACTGGTTGCTGTCACTGTGACATGTGGTACTTATTCATCATCTTCTTTGGACCTCTCACTGTCTGCTGCTTATACTGACTGCCAGAGTGTAGCTTCCAGGTCTGACTTCCCTTCTGATTTAATCCAGTGAACCACGTTGTTATCTGTTGTATTTATACTGAGTCTTTGCTTTTGCATATTAACCTGTGAAATTTGTAATTTCTGTTTTTTTTGTACTTTTCCCCATTTTTCTTATTTTTTTGGCTGGTTGTATACTTTTGTGATGCATGGTTGCCCTCTTTTCCGCCCATTCAATAATGGGTTCAGTATCTGTAATGAAGTGTGCCTCTTTTCCACAAATCACCATAAGTTTAAGAATGTATTTCTTTTCTGTTTGCTCAAGACTATAAAATCAGTAAACAGGAAAATATGGGCATTGCTTCATGCCAATTGCAGTAGATAGCATATACCTCTTTAATTAAGTAAACAGTCAAGAACTGTTTTAACTTTGGAGCCAGGTAAGCTCTCAAAATGCTTCAGTGTTACCAAACCAATCTTCAAGGAATAGTTCAATAAGTGGCCAATCGATTTTTTCCATGAAGCCGATGATCCTTAGATTAGTCCTGCTGACGCAAACCTCAGCTCCTCCTCGCACATGCTTTTGAAGCTCTATAACAGTGAGTGAGACCAATGCCAAGCTGATTCGTTCATTGCCAGTCAGTGGGATATTTCCCACTGGTCTGTTCTTACCAAATTAGGATTGTTCACCACAGTATCAAGCTTTGTCCCTAAAGCTTCTCAGGTTTTCCTTATTCCCGCTAAATTACACCTAGTTCAGCTATTTTACCCTTTCAACGTGGCTATCCTTCAAGTTATTTCTATCTTTGCCACCTCCCTTGAAGCTTATCTTATTGTTTGTTTTTGGGATTTGTTCTACTCCTGTCTCATCATTTAAGCATATATTTATTCTTGGCAATAACAGGTCAACTTGCAGTACTGCATGATAGCACATGTGCCTTCACGGTGAATGAGGAGAACAGTCTATTTACACCACAATTTGTTCCCCCCACAGTGCCATGGAAAGGGTAGAGGGTGTCCCTGGTTTCCATGCTCTTGATGACAGAGTAAATCTGCAGATTAGCTTTTTTTGGGTCTGGAAGGGGGTGGGAAGGTCCCTCCATGTACGACTATGACACCGTGACACTTGTAGTCTTTTTGCCAAATCCTCCTATTTATCCACCACTCTGTTTGTGCCTCCATTAAGGATTTGGTGGTGAATCCAGACCTGTTCTTTAAACCTATTTCACTTAGTTTGGTTTGTCAACCAGCCCCTTCTTTGCCAATGGTCCTCTGATGAGTGACACTTCTCTTCCTCTCCACTGTCACCCATGGGTCATCTATGGTAGCCACCTTTATCACTGCTGCGTCCCTTGCCAGGGGTGATCCTGAGGGGAGGAAGTTCAACTTAAGAAATTACCTACTGGTCCGACCTTCGTCCCTCCTGCTGTTTCTCCGCTTCTGTCCCTCCTGAACCCCAACCCCACACCAACCCGAGTCATATACACTGGTGCTGGGCTCAGCCCCTCAGCTCAGCATCCATTGTTTCAGAGTCACGCTGTCTCTTTGAGTGCTGCCGTAGCTTATATCTCTTCCTTCTATAGTAGCCGCCTTCACCGCTGCTGCGGCCCTTGACAGGCGTGAAGCTGGCGAAAACGTAAGTTCTGGTCATGCCTCCTACACTCTTTTCAGGTCACGCCTCCTACACTCTTGATGCCTCTTTATTCCTGCCCCCTAAACTCCACCCATCCCGGCTACACTTGGTGGTACTGGGACCTTCTGTTCGGTCTGCTCAGGCACATGCCTGTCAATAGTCAGCCGATCACCCCCTTATCCGGAGTTCAGAGCCAGGAATCTTGCAGTACCTGGCATGACACAAGCTTTAGAGGACAGAAAGCCCCCTATACTTCCTCTTGATCAAGACCTTCAGTTCCTGCTGTCATGTATGTGTGGCCTATACTTTTCTTCTCCTAGCATGCTGCAGGTCTACCAGCGTTGACTTCCACACCTTATAGACAAATCAATTCTTAGTGGGTACCTCGGGTAAATGATACAGGATTCTTTAGATGCAGGGGGGAGTACTGTTGGAGTGCTTCTAGTGCACCATCCAACCAGTTACAACTTGTTACCCGCCCTGCATCCCACATCTTCCTGAGATGCCTTGAAATGCTTATCTTTGCTACCCTGACAGTCAAGTGCAGAGAGGACTGCATTTGGCCCAATTTGCACAGCCACACTAGGATGGAACCAGGACACAAGTGGCTCCCTACCTTAACCACCCCACTGGACCCGTAGCTGACCGAATGATGTCCAACAGTTGGCAGCATGCAGTCTGAGAGCTCCAAGCTCCTGTTCCAACCTTCTTGGATAGAGTAATAAGTTCAGCAGACACAGACCATTACCACGCCAGGCCAGAATTTGGATTATGCTGGAGTAATTTCAGTCATTCAACATTACTCTTTCATGCAGAGTTATTTAAAATTAAACTCCTGTTTGCGGCATATGAAGGAAAAGTTCCTACCTTGATAGCACATTTAGCGAATATTTTCTGCTGCATTTAGTGCAGTTTCTTAGTGCAAAATGCATCATCACATTCATTTTGGATGCAAATGTGCATTTTGCTTTAAGACAATAGTGCTAAATGCTGGCAGGAAATTGGGGGGAAATCCTAGCGAACAGCTGCTTGTGTTCACTATTCATGCTCAGTTGCATTTGGCGCTATTTCTTAGCACAAAATGCATCCTCACATCCATTTTGGATGCAAGGTGGCTTTTTTGCACTAAGAAATAGTGCTGTATGCACAATTACTGTTCTCACAAAATTCAAGTATAATCTTGCAAAATTCTTAGGTAGGTCCACATGATTACAGTACATGGAATTAAACAAGTTAGGCCCACCCCCGAGTATTACCTGTACATTGGCAGATACCAAGTAGGTGGGAATAGATATTCACATTGGAACACTTAAGGGATCTGTGTTTTGAGAGAGGTTGGAGTGCTCACAAAAATAGGAACAGAGAAATCCTTGTTGATTTTGTTGAGGATCAGTTAGAGAATCTGGGCGAGAGGGAATAAATTGTGATGGACTCTGAAGTAGATACCATCGGGGGCTATCAGGAGGGGAGTGCTTTGTTATCAGTCTCTCTTAGCTCCTTAGCACGTATTCCCAGGTAAATTTCCTGTTACACCTTGAGTGTTTCTCTTGGTTTCCATGGTGTCCCCAGGACACCCCTTTCAGTTTCAAGGTTATCTCCAATCCCAGGAGGTAGTCACTTTTCAACTCTGAGACTCAACTTGCAGTTTGCTCCCCAGAAAACTGAGGAAAAGAAAGAAGCCATGGAATTTGAGAGGGAGAAGTTTAAGGGCCAGATGTAGGTAAATACTATTTACCTATTCTTAAATACCGAATTTAACCGATTCGGTATTTAAGAATAGGTAAATAGTATGTAGGTAATTTTTTGGTACATTTTACTGAATCTGTAAAAATACCGATTCGGTAAAAGGGGAAAACATTGAAGGGTGGCAGGATGTCACTTTGACTCCCTGTTGCACCCCTCAATTGTGTATGGGTGCACATGTTGCAGACATTCATGCCCTAAGGGCATGTATGTCTGCAACATGGCACTGAAGCAATTTGCATAAAATTGATTTTGGAATTCGGTAAATTACCAAATCGGTATTTAAGAAATCTGTAATTTACAGATTCCTTAAATTACCGATTCAGTAAATTACCGAATCCATAATTTCGGCCCCCTACATCAGAAAAGCCTATTACCGGTCGGTAATGTCCGAAATTCGTTAATTCCGGCCGTTACGGACCTACATCTGGCCCTAGGTTAGCACACCAGGAACAAGAAGAAAGCAAGAGCGAGAAAAGGGGAGGAATGGACCAGTGAGGAAAGAAAAAGGGAGAGGGGAGAGGGAATAGGAAAGGGAAAGAAATAGAAAGGCATGGGAAAGGGAGAGACTTTGAGTGGTAAAGGATAGATTTATAGAAGGAAAAGCTCAGGATGTTAGTAGAGATAGCTACATCTGGAAGAGGCAGTTCACTTGCAACTTTATAGGAGTACTTGTCAAGGTGTCAAAAGAGATTGTCTACATGTACGTGGAAGGTCTGGGTAGTTTTGAATGGTTTGTAAGCTTTGAGATACAAACGCCTGATTGATTGCGATCATTTGTAGAGCAGAGCCTTTGAATGATATGTGGAAGACAGCAACTTTAATGGGTGGCTTGCCCATGGAAGAGACGGCAATCAGTGGGAGAATGCATGTAGCTGATCAAATGAACTATCAGTGTATGTAGGAAACTCTAGTCAGGCCATCTAAGTTGAAGCATCCTCAGCACCCCCAAAAGTTTAAGAAAAGCAAGAGGGTGGATGGTGTTCTGTTTGAGACTTAGATTCACGGAGGGTTGCATGACTGGAATCAGAGGGATGGGGGCAAAGGATGTTCATTCCCATAACTAGTTGATGGTAACAGAGCAACTCAAGGAGGAATGCTTCTCCATTTAGGCAACATCTGTAAAACGTGCCACAAAGGAATACAAAAAAAACATGCAGAGTTTGCTGACAATCGATTGGCTACCATGGTTTAAAAAAAGAAAAAAAGAGCTAGAGCAGCATGGTGAAAAGCCAAAAGGAGTGAGGAACTCTCTATAGACCTAAACAAGAAGAGAATTGGATTCCAAAATAGGAACACAAGCGGAAGGGGGGACTGGAGGGTTCTTCCACTCCCAAAGTGATTATTTGTTATAGGTATCCCAAGGAAAGGCATTGCAAACTTGACCATCAGATGAAAGACCCTGTGCCCTGATGCTCCCTTCATACCAAGTGTGTTGACTGGTTGAAGGGTCCAGAGAGAGCCCTGTTCTACTCAACCTAGTAGTAATGGACATTTGAGAAAGGGGCACGGAAGCTCTTAAGCACACCCACCCTAATACAGTGGGATTTGAATTTGGAACCTCAAACATTCACAATGCACTTAAGTGACATGCTGCACTTATCTTTGGTAGTGCAGCATGTCAGCGAATTGAGCTTCAGTGGGGCTTGTCAATCAACAGTCCAATCTGTAGGCGGGATAGAAAAGGAGTGTCTGCCTCCATACCTATTGTATCTTTTGATTGTACAGAAGCTTGCCTTCCTGGCCATGACAAGGGAAGCGTGCTTGTTGATTGAGGCGTGGTATTTGTGGGATCCAGAATTACAACCAGAAGTTAGAAGCCAGGTTCATGCAGAGATGGAACTCCAGCAGTGCCTGCAGTATACTGAGGTAAGTGTCATTAATGGCTTCTGTGTCTCTGCATGTTTGTATGTGTGTGCTTGAGGGCATGCTTGTCTGATACAAACAGGTTTTTGCCTTGGACTCTACGGGTGCACAGGCCACATTTCCTGCCACAGAAAACTCCCTAATGGAGGCACTGGGACTCAAGACATTGTGCCCCTGATCTAATCAGCACCACATGGATAAGTGTTTTTATATTCTACTGAACTGAAATATGGCTTGGATCTCTTACATGTGTTACTATGGTTATAGGTTTTCAGTTTAACGTGCTCCAAGAGACAGGTACATGGCTTCACTTTACCAACTTTTCTTGAATCACTAAAACTGCAAAATAAATGAAATTATTACTAAAATGTTAAGAAGAGGCCACTCAGCTTGGGAAGAGGCCACTAAAGACTAAAGATGACACCACTCTTTGTAAAAAAAAGGCACATGTCTAGCCTACCAGAAACAGCTTTAATGTTAAGCAACTGGCAGCGCCAATAAGTCGAAACGTTGTGCCATAATTATGAGACTTTCTTTTTCAGATTTCAGGGATACAAGGGTTGCAACACCACTTCATTCTAGGATAGCTGGTTTTTGTAAACCTGCTTTGTACAATTATTTGTGTAGGCAAGTATAAAATAGGGATATTCTTGTCTTTGCCTTACACCATTTTACAACTCTAACTTGTAATATGGAGTCTTAAAGACAAAAAAATCACCAATGAGTCCGCGAAAGGAGTTAAAGGTAGCACTGATGAGCTGTTATGATGTAAAGAAGCTTCCTTCAGTTGAAGCGGGCAACATTAAAATATGGTGGGGTGCGATGCTAAAAAACACTCACCATATATGATGAGCCTGCTGGCCTCCGTCCCATCCGGTGTGACTCTCCTCTGCGGGATCCTGGTGTCCACGAGCCGGAAAGGGAAGGACTTCCTTCCTGCTTGTGGAATGCAAACACAACCAGTCCTGGAGCTGCTCTCATGCTGCTTTCAGCATGAGTGCAGCTCCAGGATTGGTTGGATCAGGCTAACCCAGCACTCATTTTGAGGCTGGGGTCCAGTGCCAGCAATACCCCGGCTGTTTCACAGACCTTGGATTGCTGGGTCTACAGGGCACATGTTAGATAGGACGGCTGTAGACAGCCCGCCAATCTGACATGCGCACTGTAGACCAGTGTAGTCATCCTTCGTTTGCAGCATTTAGCCCTCACGCTGTACACAGCAAGAGCAGTGGCAAAATAAAATGACACTGACATGCTTTTTTAAAATTTGTGTTTGCTTGCTGCACTCGCAGCTGGTGGGGCGATGCGCCTCCACTCTTGAGGAGGAGCTGCCCCTGGCTTTCTTACCATTTAATAAGACCCTTAATCACATTTCTGAGAGATAGGCTGCAGGAACAGAAGTCTCCTAAAAAGTCCCAAAATAGTTACCTATTTTTCACAGTCGCTCTGTCTGAAGGTTTCTCATATTCATTCAGTTTCTCTCCACTCTTTCTCCCTTCCCTGTTCTACTTGCCTTTTCTTCTTTATGCCTTCTCTTCCACCTCTTTCTTCCTGTTAGTATTCCTCAATGTTTCTCTTACATACTACTTCCTTTCAATTGCATCCGTTTGTCCCTCCTCTTGTCCACACAATCCATTCTTTTCACCCATCTGTCCCTCCTTCTGTCTCGAACAGTTGCACTCACTATCAGCACTCTCTCCCTTTTCTCTGCAGCTTGTAGCTCATCCAGGCCTGTTTTTCTCTTAATTCCGGATATTGTCGTTTTGATATTCCCTTATAAAGAATTCCACAAGTACCATAATTCAACAGCAAATGCAGGACATCTTAGTCTACTCAATCAGTCCTGACCTTTACAAACCTGGAGACCCTTGTGCTAGCGGATTGACAGCCTAATTAGGGTTATAACCTGTGGCCTGCAAATTACACAGTAGCTGCAACAATCTCATTGACTCAAGGAGTTGAGAAACAGAGGCAGAAAAAAAGAATTAAAATTCAGAAGAAATGGCTTGCACAATAATATTTACCAATTCTGGTGCATGCCTGGTATCCTTCAAGTGGCAAGTGTGTCAGAAAAAATGGGATGGCTGCTTTACAGTCTGGCTGTCCAACAAGCACTCTTTTCCAAACAAATGTAAGTTTTCGCATCTTTAAAGGAACACTTAGCTTAGGAAGTGAAACCTACAGCAGGGCATGCCTTGGTGAGCTATTATTGTGAATAGCTGACTGGGGGGGTTATTTTCCCATCCAGTGATTATTTGCGGAGTGGAGCTGCAGATGGTGGAGCTCAATGTCAGTCAGAGCCTGGCTGCAAGACTATTCCTTGGACCCTGCATCTCACTAGCTAGGAACACCACTATATTAAGGAGTGAAATGCTGACAGAAATTTCAAGGACTGTGTTTGTGAGAATAACAGTAGCACCTTCCTTGAGAGGAAGTTAAGAGACTACACTCTTCAGTGAAGAGACCAACTTCTGATTTCACCTATTTGAGTCTTGAAGTGTGAAGGAGGCAGCCATTGAAATTGGCCCTGCCAGTCTGCTGGGGACAGATCCTAATTCGAAATGATCCAAGAAATCAAGCTCAAATGCTGGCTGCAAGAAAACCATCCATGTGTTGCTTGCACATTCCAAATCAGACCTTGACTTTCCACTCCACCATTTTTCAAATCCACCAGCCACCATTGAAAGCTTGTATCACTGGGAGGAGCGTACCTGTCCTGAGGGCTAGAGGTGTTTGCAGGACTATGGCTGAGAATAAGTATCTCAAACCAAGGAAAATCTTCCTGGTGCCACTGCCACAGTAGTGGTAGCCAGTGGGATGACATGGGGTACCTGATTTCTAGAGGTAAGGTAGAAACCAAAGATAATTGGGTCTTGGTCAATGTAGGGGTGGGAAAGAAGCAAGGAGCTGGATATCTCTTTGGTAAAGATTTGTTTGTGCCCCATTAGTACTAGGACCAGAAGCCTTCAAGGCTTTCAACCACATCAGATGTGTTGTCCAGAACACAGGATGCATGTCAGCCTCGGGTAGCAACTACAGCATAACCAGACTTGTAAAGACCAGAGGAAGGTAGTGAGCAGATGAGGGCAGAATGAGAGATGGTGCAGGCAGTGGCATCCATTGCCCTTGTTGAAGACAGAAGGATGATAAGATACTTAAAGAGGATAAGGAGTTAGCATCTGGTTTAGTAGCGGGATTTGTTAGCTGCTGTAGGACCTACATGGGAGAATGTCCCCCAGGCACATGTTGAGTGCCCTCCACTTGTGAGATTTAGGAAGGAAGCACAGGAACAAATCAGCAAAAGAGTGGGTTGAAGGCATTATGTTCACTGGAAAGAAGGACTTCCTTCGAGTGTGCCTGTGAATCCAGAGCAACAAGATAGCAACAGGCTAGTGGTCCCTCTTGTCCTACTGCACAGAAATTTCCTGTTACATTCCTGGCACATTAGATGCCCTTACCAGGATAGTTTTGCATAAACCATAGACAGGTTAGTCTCTTTTTTGTACTGGTCAGGGATATGCAGAGAGGTTCTGTAGAATCCGTCCAACTTCCCAACTGATTGGTAAATCAAGAAGTACTACTAAGGCACCAATAGTGCCACCGCCAGCTGTGGGTATTACATTTCAAAGGTTACATTTCAAAGAGCGGTATTTGATACTGTTAGTCTGCTTATTCACCCTCCGCATCAGGCAAGGTATATTTTGCTTGCGGTAGACCATGCCGCCATGTATACTGAGGCAATGCTTCTGAGGTACAGCTGCAAAAGTAGTAGTAACCTTGGCAGTCCTAGGAATATTTTGAAGGGTTAAATTCCTAAGACATTTATTTCTGACCAGGAAATAAACTTTACCTTCCCAACCATAAGACAGTTTTGGGAGAAGCTGGTGTAACCTACTAAGCCTCCACAGCATACTGTATGCAAACAAGTGGGTTAGTGAAAATGTTTAACAAGATCTTTAAGAGCACGATGTGACCTCAGTCACAGAACTTCAGGAGAAAGTAGATCTTTACCTTCCATCTCTCCTGTTCACTTACAGTAACATTCCACAGAAGGGGGTAGGGTTCAGTCATTTCGAAATTCTGCTTGGATAACCACTGCCTGGCCCATTCCTCAAGTCAGAGAAGATGGGGGAAAATACATCAAAGTCGCCTCAAAATGTGGTGGACTGTCTGATTGGCCTCAGGAAACTGTTGGCGCAATTCATGATTCAGGTGAAGAAAAACCTTCAGGCAAGCCAAGAACAGATGAAGGTGTGGTATGACCAAAAAGCATTGCTGCCTTGGTACCAGGAAGCTAGAAAGTGTAGGCACTGAAGCCCATTTGTCCAAGAACGTTGCAGGTTAGGTTGTGTCAGCTGTAAGAAAGTGCCCTTTTCTAATGGTCACCCCGACCCCCCACTGTTTGTTCCATTGCTGATGGTTAGGAATCTGAAAGTGCACTGGAGTCTGCTGGCCAGGCCTGTGTCAGTGCTCTCTCCCTCAAAAGTATGTGTAAATTCGCATCCCCAATTGACAAGGACTTTACCAGGAGTATATGGTACCAGTGGTAGCCAGGACATGGGTGGTAAAGGGGACCACAGGGCTTGCGTCACTGTTTCTGCCACTCCACCCTGAGTGACCCAAATAAACTACTGACAGCAGGTCTGCCATTGCAGACTGCAGGGATAGTGTAAACTGCTCCACTTCAACTTTGCCCTTACCATGTGTTACAAAGTTAACGCACTGCTTTTAAGATATGCCAGTCACCCCTGAAGGAATTCCGTCCATCATCTATTCTTTTTGTATTCATCACCCGAAAGTACATCATTTTCATACACACTTTTTAGCAATCGTTTTGTACACTCGCCTGTTCTACAGGGATACTCTTGCACACCTGTGTCTACATATGGTCTTTTGCAAACATGTTTTAGGACACCATCCTTTGAAATAATGCATTTTCCTGTCTCTCTTTACACTCATATTTTCCCTATCATGTCCTTATACGCCAGATCCCAAAAGCCTGCCTTTAGGCTCACGTTTTTGCACACCTATCTTTTTATGTTTGGCTTTACAGTCATGTTCTTGCACTTGCCACTTAAGTTAATAAATCCGTTTAGTTAATTACTCAACTACACCTCCCCGCCCGAACTCTCTCACTCAACCTTTCAGTACTGTTATTAATTGCACATCACAGGGGCAGCTGAAATTCCAGGAGCCTAGTCCCGACAGCTCGACGACTTCGGAGGGCTGGAAGAGGTCCCCCGCTACACGGCGGAGGAGGGCACTGGACATCGAATGCTGTCTCATACTATGTGACCTATTGTTCCACCTGTCTGTCTATGCTCCCCCAGGTACTTCTCTTGTAAAGCGCTCTGATATCCGCAAGGATCTTGTCCGCGCTATATAAAACTTTCTAAATAAATAAATAAATAAATAACTGGAAAGGGTATGCGCCCAGACGTGGGTCCCGTGCTCACTATGCCACCAGATTGAAGCTAGCCTGGCTGATGAGGGGTGTTACCCCAAAACCGGTCCCAGGATGCTTGTTTCTGGTGCAGGGAAGACCTGGCCTGGCAGTTTGGGCGAACTGTTCCCATGGGGAGCAGGTTCAAGACTGATTTGCATATGGCTGGTCTAAACAGCAATGGCTTTGCGTGCAAAAAAAACGATGGATTTAACCCAGATCCTTGACTGGGGGTGAATGGTTGATTAATTCAGCATCCGGTACATCATCTGTTCTTTTTGCATTTGTACCCCTAAGGAAAGCCTCTGATTGCAGGTGGCAGGATGGCTAATATTTAAGGTGTGGATACGTATGTGCAAGCTTATATGTCCATATAGTGGCATTTACCCTTAAATACATTATAAGTCATACGTGGTTCATAGGATAACATGGGGTGGCAAATGGGCAAACCAGAGGTTGGCAGCTACATTATGGTACAGTCTAAATGTGTTTGCATCAATCCACGTGCCTTCTCAACTGAGACACAAATCTAGTATCAAAAGCAATGTGGCATTCACCCAGGTGGCTACCCTAGATGTTGCCCACCTGGTTGCCCCAGCTTCTCTGCACTCTGGCTGGCAGCCTGCGCTTACTATCGCCAAGACAGGATTCTGACCTCCTGCCAGCAAGTGTGATCCCTCCTAGGAGTCAGAAAGAAAGGACTGGGCAGTAAGGAGGTCACACCTTCTCCCTCCTAGGAAGGCTAGTGGAGTGGCACATCAAGGCGGTGAGCTTCAAAGGCTGCACCGTTTCGGGTATGCATCAGGGCAGACTCCCAGAGAAGGAATTGACACTCCCTCTGCCCCAGGCACATTTGCACTCAAGCAGGTGGGAATTTAGGTATGTAGGAAGAGTACAAACCCAGAAGGCTAACCACAGCTGTACGGTGGGTTGCTTGGTCTGTACAGCTAAAGAAGACTTCTGCCGTTTGTAAAAGCGGTAGAAAAAGTGGATTATGGGTAGAAAAGGTGACCTACACTCCCAGATGTGTTCATCTGAGGGGCGGATTAGACGAAGGGGAAAGCAGGCCATTAGCCACTTGCACCCCCCAAATCTAGGATTTATGGGCTACCACTGACACCAGAACCTCAGTTCGGAACCACCTGCATCGAAGAGGACAATGAAGATAGCAGTGTTGGCGACAACAGGACTTGCACAAACCACAAGAGGGATACTCTGCACCTGTGGCAACAATCCTTGAACTGTCGGATTGAGACTCATCCTAGGCTACTTTTTGGCTACCCCAGACAGAGGGACCCCAGTGAGAGTCTGAAGCACTTCAGACTCCCGTGGATTAGTGGCACTAGTCCCCTTTAAACTGCAGGTAAAGCAATGCTCTCAGGAATCACTAGCCATTGGGCCCTCCGAGGGATCACCCAAATCCAGATGGTCTAGTGCAATGTGGGAACTGTAGATTATTTAGGATTCAAACATCCCGTAGAATCATTATTTGCTTGTTACCTCAATCTGACCAGGAAAACAGTATTCCAGGCACTGCTCATCTCCAGGCTGGACTACTGCAGCTCATTTGTTGTTGAAACTTCCGAGGCAAGCCCCCCTTGGGTTCTGCACTCTCTAATTTTCATTGGTTTCCTTTGAAGAAACAACTTTTTTTTAAAGCCCTGTGCTACTGCTACAGGGCTTTTATGAACAAGTGTGCCTGTTATCTGCAGCTCCTCGTCAAGCCTTACTCTCCCTTCAGGTGCCTCATACTTACCGGGACTTTGTTAGCATGTGTCATCACTGTTAAGAAAGTCTGCACAACTTCCTTGCTTTCATTTACGACAGGCAAAAAACAGAAGCATGGTTTTTTAAACCTAAAAATCTGCTTATTTAGATTGTTTTGAACCTGACTCTAATTAGTTTTGCTGTGCTTTTCTGACCTCTGGAGCTAGACCCTCAGCGCTAGGACACTTAGTTTGAAGTAACTATGCGCTTTATAAATGTCATTAATTGTGGGAACTGCAGTTCTGCCTTCCATGAACTTGCAGGCAGCTACCGTGTTCCCCAGGACTGCCTGACGTTGAAGTACCTTTTTCCAAAGTTTACCACTGCCAAGGTTTGTTGGTCACCAGTTTGGCTACTGAACCCTGCACTCAACGCGGCACCTAGAGAGAACTCCATCCGACCGACATCTGCAACCACCCTGTTCTGTTGTTGTTCCCCACAGCACAGTGTAAGTGGTAAAAGCAGCTCTCCCGCGGCTCCCGTTCAGCACCAGGCACAGCCAGGACAGCTCTGCACCCAGGCTCTACGAGCCAGGTAAAATTGAACTGTCATGGCCTAGTCCTGGGACCCGCATCACCTTTACCCTGCAAGGGTTTCACGCTACCCGACTAATTGTCACTAGTAGTTTTGCCCATTGAGCGCAATGATGAAGTTTCACTGTATTCTTTTGCAATGTTTTTATATTGCTTCTAAAATCCATAACTCCGGTTATACGTCTGCAATTCCGTCCATTTTGGTGTCTAAATTAAGATGAAAATACGCTTTATTGTGATAAATTGGTGTCTGATTTTTCTAGAGTCATCTCAATTTCTTACAGTCCATGTTGGTACTCTGAAATGCTTAACTCGTTCTCTAGTAGAACCGGATTGCTCAGCGCCACACTACAAGGACTGAGCTAATGATTTATTATAGTGAATCCAAGGACCACCTTTGGGGTCTGTGAGAGTATTGCATAGTGAAGCCTAACCAGCCTCACCACATAATACTCCACCTTCCTACATGAGCCATACACATTAGTACAGAAATAGTCTGAGGTAAATTACTTGGTGAGCCCAGGGACCACAATAGAGAAGCTATAACTCCAGACAGACTTTACAGTGAGCATCACAGCAATGACCGAGAAGGTTGAGGAAGGCAGTGAACCAATTCCTGACCTGTTGCATGGTGATGTGGAAGACAGTTCTGTGAATGGGGTAAAACATGCCCCTGGACTAATGCCCGAGCAACAGAAAGAGTCTCGAGAAGTGCTGGGGAGTTGGGGGGCTTGTCAACTCCTTTCGCTATGCCAGCATTGACACCTGTCTGCGTTCATGACCTAGATGCAGGGGATAGCTTGCTGTGAAGCGCAGGACTTATAGAATGTGTGAAAAAGTCCATCAGGGCAGATATTACCAAGTTGTTGGACTTCAGGATGGCTGAGCATTTCTTTAGTCCTTGGTCTTTCGCCAGTGCGGTGGTATTAGTGTCCACGCAAGGGTCTGCTTTTGAGTAGACTTCAATCCTTTAAATCACATAGCAATTCTACATACTACACAATTAAATTTGTGAATGCAGAGTTGTTGTTCTAATGACAATTCCCCTATGGGCCAACACCCACTCTCTGTACTCTGTTCCACCTGGGAAGCACTGGTGTTATAGTCCCCCAGTACATTTTGGAAGGAACATGAATTAGGGTCAGGTATAGGTTACATTCCTCACAAGTTAAAATGCGCAGTCAGTTTACTTTGTTTTAACCACAGTTGTAGTTGGTAAAAAGCAGTCTCATGTCCTCACATTTGCTTCAAGCATGGCAGCGGCTTGGTCCTGGCAAAACACTGAGGTGCGCTGTACTCGTGTGCTGTTTCTGCAGCGGTTACAGGGGAGTTCAGATGCATCCCATGTCTGAGAACTGGCTTGTGGTCACTCTCAGGTGTACTTCTCAGGCTGCTCTCAAGACCACAGCATTTGTGTAGCTGGCAGCACTGGGACCATATTCAAACTGAGTACAATTAAGCATGTGGTTTCTGCACCTGGCTGTCATTAGCGTTTCTGAAGCAGTATTCAGGGACAGACCCAAAACTTCCCCACCTTCAACAACAGAAACTGCAGTCCCATGCTTCACCCCTACCATCAACCACATGGCAGTTATCAGCAGCCCAAAGCTAACAAAGTACCCATGTCTCCATCCTCCTCACTTCAGTGTCATGATTGCTACCCTCAAGCTACAGGAATGAAGGTAAGACAATCCCACTGTCATTCTCCTTAAATCTTCCTGCTAAATCAGGGACATTTGAAATGTATCCCACTAGCTTCAGCATACACAAACCCCTAAGCCAACACATGTACTACATGCAGACAATGCGTGTATATGTACTTGACATGAACACAGAATGTCTGTGCAACGTTATTGGTTTGACGTAATACGATTACTTTACATGAGGGGACAGTAGGCCACACTCTCATTGACCCAGATAAAAAAACAAAGCTTGTGGTCAACTATAACATCACAATACACCCTGCCCTGCCAACACAGTTTTATGTGCTAAATCCAGGACCAGAACAGCAGTATCTACCCACCATGAGGCATGCTTGGTGCACCCCTCTGTCAAGGACAGGCTTAGGCCTCTGCACATACGCTAGATTAGCTTGATGCCAGATATACAATTCAAGATACCAAAAAACACAAGCTGCCAGGCATTCAGGGCAGAAGTACATGTTGGCATACCATGCAGGGAACATTCCCATCCCAACAGTCTGCCTACTTCCTATAACCCTGTCTGCTTGCCGTCTGACAAAGGAAAGGAGTGAGCTAGGCCCCAAGGGATGCAAGAATGTCAAGGAAGAGAAGCCCAGTGTGTTCCAGATGTGTGGAGCACCCAGTGAAAGAGAACACTATCACAGTGAAGTCAGGAGAAACCTGCATCATTAGGAAATCCTCAGTCTCTCTGTGCAGATTCATCCTAAGAACTGACCCAAACACTATACGATCCAGAAAAGGCCTGATCTATTGCCCACAGCGGTCATAACTCCACGTGGCCATCACTGCATCTTGCAGTTGTGATCTTGATCAGCCAGGGAGGCCACAACTACAGTTCACCACTGTAAGCCTGAGCAGCCTGGGATTTCGCACTGTACCTTGTTAGTGTAAGCCAGATCTACCTGGGAGGCTGCAAGTGCATCTTGTCAATGTTAGCCTGATAGGCCACAGAGGCCATACCCGGACATCATGCCACTGTTGTGTAATATATGTGTGTGTGTGTAAGTGTGTGTGTACACATATACATCTTCACTGAAAAAAAATAAAGGTGAAGTTATAGTTAGGTGAATTTGCCAGTGACAGCATTAACGTTTTAACTCAAAATACACAAAAATACACCAGTTATAGTTAGCAGAGCTAACTATAACTTGTGCAACCTCCATGCACTGCTTATGACCTCACATATTACGTTACTCATGACATGTTCTATTACATTAGGTATAACATCACTGATAACATCTCAAATTACATAATTGACTACATCACTGAAGACATCATCCAAGTTTCTTTTGCACACATTGCTCTATAAACCAAATGATTAGGACTCAGCCTTACTGATTAGAGCCACAACCCAAGTTGTTCTCTGCTATAAACAAGTAAGGCATTAGAGGTCTGAAAGTAAGGACAAAATAGATCATAATAATATGAAGTATCAACCCCCTGCAGGCAGCCAACCCCATGCGGCGCACAGGACTTGGCATGCAGACAGAACTTGTAAACAACTCCCTGCAGGAAGCCACCCACAAAAACAGCCTTTGGCTTGAGGGGCACAGGATTGACATTCGGCCCATGGGGACCCAACCCCAGGAGCCAAAAGAACAAGTTACTTACCTTCGGTAACGATATATCTGTAAGAAACATTAGTTAGTTATAGATTCCTTATCTTAGAATTACCCCCAGGTGTCAGACTGGATCCGGAAAGTTTTTTCGTCAGCAGTACCCCTGCGTGTCGGTAGGTGGAGTCGGTCGACTCCACGTCCATCGTCGGCGTCGTGGCCACCAGGATGACGTCGCAGAAGCTACTTAGACGCCTTCGCACGCTGATGTCAGTTCTGTACACGACTTTCCGCGCCAGGAACGCAGAGCCATGTAAGACACTCACCACTGGTGCACAAAATTAGCCCTAGAAATCAGTTCACAGAATGTGGAGGGTGGGTGGGGCGGTAAGGAATCTATAACTAATTAATGTTTCTTATAGATATACCGTTACCGAAGGTAAGTAACTTGTTCATCTGAAAGAAACAGTTAGTTATAGATTCCTTACCTTAGAATAGATACCCCAGCAATATCAACGCCCGGGGGTGAGTCTGCGAACTAAGATCACACCAGAAAATCCTGGAGAACAGAATGGCCAAAGAAGCCGTCTCTCTGGACTTGGCTGTCCAGGCAGTAGTGCTTGCTAAAAGTGTGCAGTGATGCCCATGTAGCTGCCTGGCAGATGTCATTCATAGGGACTCCTCGCCCCAAAGCAGTGGTGGAATTGGCGCGCATCCCCACTGGAGGCTCCTTTTTAGCCAGAGAATAGCAGGCTTTAATACACAAAATTACCCATCTAGAAATGGTCCGCATTTGTACAGCCCAACCTTTCTCGGCACCCATGCAGCCAACAAAGAGCTGGTCATGTACCCGGAACTGTTTGGTGCGATCCAAATAAAAGGAGAGATCACGTTTTGGGTCTAGATGGTGGAGCATCTCTTCCTCTTTTGAAGGATGCGAATGCGGAAAGAAGGTGGGCAAAGTGATAGTCTGCCCATTGTGAAAGGAGGTGACAACCTTTGGAAGGAAGGATGGACGAGTCCTGAGGACAACTTTGTCCGGATGCACAGACAGAAAAGGAGGCTTTGATGAAAGGGCCTGGAGCTCTTCTGGCAGATGTGATAGCTACCAGGAATGCAGTTTTAAGAGTAAACATCCTCAAAGGACAGTTGTGAAGTGGCTCAAAGGGAGCACACATCAAATAAGTTAAAACTAGATTCAAGTCCCACTGAGGGAGGAATAGGAGGAAAGAGATGCGTTATGCCTTTTAAGAAACGGTTTACAACCGGGGACTTGAAGAGAGATGGCTGATCAGGAAGCAGAAGAAAAGCAGAAATGGCTGAAAGATAGCTCTGGACAGTGCCCAGAGCAGAGCCCTGCTGGGCCAAAGAGAGGAGGAACAAGAGAACCTCAGAAAGAGGGACAGGAAGGGGATCCACAGCCTTTGCCGTGCACCATGCCACAAATGTGTTCCATCTGCAGGCGTATACCGTCTTTGTGGAGGGACACCTGGCTGCCAAGATAACATCGCAGACTTTGGGAGGCAAGTCAAATGACGTCAACTGTCGCCGCTCAATCTCCATGCAAGGAGGAGGAGGCTGGAAAGGTTCGGGCGGAGGACCGTCCCCTGCTGCTGCGACAGAAGATCCTCCAGAAGAGGCAGTCAGATCGGTCGGATTGATGGCCATATGGGGCAGCTCAAGATACCAAACTCTTTGTGCTCAGTCCGGAGCCACAAGAATGACTTGGGCCCGGTCGCACTTGATCTTCTTCAGCACTCTGGGCAGAAGTGATATAGGCAGAAAGGCGTATGGATGACTGCAACTCCACTTGTGACGAAAAGCTGCGTCTAGCATCTGCCGCCTTGGAAATTCCAACACGCAGAATTGCTGACATTGCGCGTTCTCTTTGGTGCTGAATAGATATAACCAAGGGTCTCCCCACTGCTGAAAGAGACCTTGCACCACCTTCGAGTGAAGAAGCCATTCGTGATCCATCATGCACCTGCGGCTGAGTTCGTCCGCCCTGGCGTTCAAGTAACCTGCCAGATGTTGAACCACCAGGGATATGCCCTGATGTTCCAGCCATGTCCAGAGAGGAGGGACTCTTGACATAGGGTCCACGACCCCACCCTGCCTTGTTTGTTGCAGTACCACATGGCAATGGTGTTGTCAGTAAACACCCGCACTACTCTTCCGCGGACAGAGGGAAGGAATGCTTTCAGTGCAAGACGGATTGCCCAGAGCTCCAGAAGGTTGATGTGAAGCCCGGACTTCGCCGGAGGCCAAAGGTCTCTGATCTCCACCTCTCCCATGTGGCCGCCCCATCCCAGCAGGGATGTGTTTGTTACCACTGTGTGATCTCTTTGGGGAAGGGAGAGGGATCCGTCATTGACCTAATCCTGGTTCGTGAGCCACTGGAACTTCAGGTCCCACTGCAGAGCCTGCATATGCCACCTGGCATGATCGACCAGCAGGATGCAGGTGGCAATGAGGCCCAGCAGCTTCAGGGTCATTCTGACCGAAACCCGGGATAGAGGCTGAAAGATCGGAATCATAGCCTGAATATCCCGTACTCGCTGTTCAGGAGGATAAACCCAAAACTGCGTTGTGTCTACAACCGCTCCGATGAAGAGTAGCTTCTGAGAGGGGAACAGATGTAACTTTGGCACGTTGATGGAGAACCCCAGCAAATGCAGGAGGTTGGCCATGGGCTGGAGGTGGGAGAAGACTGCCTGGGGCGAGGCCGCCTTCAGGAACCAGTCGTCTAGATAGGGGAAGACTGGAAGCACTGATCTGCGCAGATGAGCTGCAACCACCGCCATTACTTTCGTTAACACCCGAGGGGTGCTCGTAAGACCAGAGGGAAGCACAGTAAACTGAAAATGCTCATGGCCTACTGTGAAGCGCAGGTAACGCTGGTGGGCCGGCAGGAAGGGGATGTGAAAATAAGCATCCTGCAAGTACAACGCTACCATCTAGTCTCCAGGGTCGAGGGCAGACAGAACCTGAGCGAGCGTCAACATTTTGAACTTCTCCTTCCGGAGGAAGCGGTTGACGTTCCTGAGATACAAGATAGGACGTAGGCCCTTGTCCTTGGGCACCAGAAAGTAGTGGGAATAGCAACCACGACCTACTTCTGGGACAGGAACGTGCTCAATGGCTCCCTTGGCCAAGAGAGCCATAACATTCTGTTGGAGAAGTGCCAGATGATCCCCGACATGTGATGGTACTGGGGTGGCATGGATGGAGGAATAGTCTCAAAGGGGAGGGAGTAGCCCCTTCGGACTATCTGCAAAATCTACCTGTCCGACATGATGATGCACCAGTGGGGGAGGTGATGGCGAATCCTGCCACCCACTGGCGTTTGATGGGCCTGAAAGGTCGGACTAGGAAGGTTTGGAGGCTGTTGCAGAGAGGGCGGTGGTTGAGTGGCCCACCCGCTATACCCCAGAACCACATCTGTGGTTCCCACGTCCCCGGCTGCATGGAGTTTCGGCTTGCGCCGACCTGTGGCTCTGAAAGGAATGTGTTGGGGCAACCCTTCCTTGGCCACGAAAGGGGTGAAAAATTCAGACTGTGCAGGGCGTGTGGTGGAGAGGCCCAAGGACCTGGCCGTAGCCCGAGAGTCCTTGAAACACTCTAGGGCAGTGGTTTCCAAACTTTTGACTCCTGAGGACCCCCATTGAGTTACCACTGGAAGCCGGGGACCCCCAAGCAATTTGTATGAGTTAAATTCAAACATTAAAAGAGTAATTCGAAAAAGAATACACACGTTTGCACACAAAACAAATACTCAAAGTACTAAGGAATTTGGGGCCAGATGTACGACCATTTTATTTAGCGCCTCGCAATTGGTGACACATTGCGAGTGGCAAATTGCGAGTCGCTAAATGAAATGTACAACAGTGTGTTTAACACTGTTTGGGATTCCCAATGGGGTCGCAAATTGCGAGGTTCATTAATATTAATAAGCCTCTCGCAATTTGCAAGCCCATTGGGAATGCCAGCCCTCCCAGCGATGGTGACCTGCTGGGCTCTGCAGGCCACCATGTCTCGGACTGCTTTTAAATAAAGCAGTTTAAAAAAATATGCAGCCTGTTTACCATGCATTTAAAAAAAAAAAGAAAATTAAACATTTTGTTTTCATTTTCTAAGGGCAGGCAGAGGTCCCTGGGACCACCACCTGCCCTTAAAAAATAATTTTGCATGCATTGGCAAAGGGGAAGGGGTCCCCTGGGGACCTCTTCCCATTTGCAAATGTATTACCATCTACTTGAAGTAGGTGGTAATTGTGACTGTTTTGCGACCGCAAACATTTGTAGATGGTTTTGAGACTCGCTATTTGGAAGGGAATGCCCCTTCCAAATAGCAAGTTGCAAAACCTATTTAGAGAGTCGCAAAAAAATTGCAACTCGCGAAATGGGCCATGTACATGGCCCAATAGGTTTTTGCATGCGCAAACGGGGCAGCGAACCCGTTCGCGTATATAAAAACAGATCGTACATCTGGCCCTTAGTATTTTATATTGAAGTAATAGCCCCTCTGTCACATGTATTGTATTTGTTTTATATCATCTCTCAGGATGTCAGAGCACTTTACATAACACACATATGGAGACATTGAATCATACATGTAAATCAGTGTGTATATAAAATGTTTAAAGAGTGCTTGGTCTGGAAAAGCACAAACTCAGGATTCAGAACATAACTCAATTGCTAGCATTGACTTTAACATTAAAAACGCATTTCCACCAAAATATATCTTTTTAGCAGCATCGGGATAATTAATAACTGGGGCAAAATATAAGTTACTAACTGGTACCATGCAGTTTGCAAGCAGCTCTATGATGACAGTTTATAGGTCCCTCTGCTTGATTACGATTGTCACTTATAAAGTGCACAGTAACAAAAGAATCTCTGTAACAAAAGTAGTAACCACGAACCTAGGCACATAAAATACTGCTTTTTAAGATGCATGTTACACGTTCTTTGCAGTAGGCACATTAACCCTCTGTGCTACATTAGTTAAATCAAAGCTGCCACTGAAGAAAACTCTCTTCACACTCCAGCAGGTACATTAATCACTGGCATTCTCTTGACACTTTTATTGTTGCTGGAAAACTGCTAATTATACAAAAAACGTTTCTGTGCTTTTAAAACTGTTGCCTAAGGACCCCCTGGGAATGTGTCACGGACCCCTGGGGGTCCGCGGACCACAGTTTGGGAAACACTGCTCTAGGGCATTGTCTGCTTTATTGCTGAACAGGTGGCGGCCATCAAAGGGCATGTCCATCAATGTGTTCTGGACAGCCCCAGAAAAGCCAGTCGTCCTCAACCAGGCGTGACGGCGAAGCACCACTGATGTTAAAATGGTCCTACCCAGGGAGTCAGTGGTGTCCAATCCACAACGTATGGCGAACTTTGCTGCGTCTCGCCCCTCAGCAACTACACAGGAGAGCACACCCCCGGGCCTCCTCCAGGCACTGAGGCAGCACCTGCGCCACTGTATCCCACACAGTATGGGAATAACGGCCCAAGATGCATGCAGTGTTCACTAACCGCAGCCCTAAGCAGGAGGAAGAAAACATTTTCTTCCCTCGCTGATCCAGCTTTTTGGATTCCCTGTCCGAGGGTGCAGTAGGGAATGCGCACTGGGACGTGGAGGCTTGGACTATCATGCTCTCAGGGGAAGGGTGTTGGGAGAGGAAAGTGGGGTTACCCGGGGCCGGGCGGTGGCGTTGGGCAATCATCCTGTCCACAGGAGCCCCTTTGTTGGGCCTGAACCACGTGCCCAAAAGGATGTTGGTGAGTGCCTCATTGAACGGCAGCAGGGGATCCGCAGAGCTCGCTGCTGGCTGAAGCACCTCTGTCAGGAGGTTAGTCCTGACGCTGGATTTTCAGACTTCCCTGGTTTGTGAAGTATGGTGAAGGTATATTCCTGCAACCGTAGACCCCACCTTTCAATCCTTGGGGGCATTTTGGATCTTGGATTCCCATAGATGGTGATGAGGGCTTGATGATCTGTGATTAAAGTGAAATGCTTCCCATAGATAAAGACATGAAAATGTTCACATGCCCATACCACGGCTAGGCTTTCTTTTTCAGGTTGGGAGTAGGCTCGTTCCGGCTCAGTCAGACTACGACTCGCGTAGGCAATGATGCGGCGTTGATCCGAGTCATTCTCATATTGTGCCAGGATCGCTCCTAGTCCCACCGGACTCGCATCGACAGTTATCTCAGTTTTCCGTTTCGGGTTGAAATATGACAAGTGATTTGCCGATTCTACCGCTTTCTTGATTTCCTTGAATGCCTGCTCACATTGGGGAGTCCATTCAAACGATTGACCCTGCTTGGTTAGCATGCGGAGGGGGTGGCTGATAGTAGCGTAGTCCTTAATGTAGCGAGCACAATAGCTGGCCATGCCCAGGAACGATCTGAGATCGCTGACGTCTTGGGGACTCTTGGTGTTGTTTAGAGTCATGATTTTGTCGGGATCAGGTTTCATGCCAGCACCCGAGAAGATGTGACCGAAAAATTTCAGCGTAGCCTGGTGAAACTCGCATTTCTCTTTGTTCAAAGTCAAGTTGGCTGCTACTAAGGCATGGCAGACACGATTAAGTGCAATGTCATGTTCTCTGACATCAGAACCATAGACAAGAATGTCATCGCTATAGTTGAGCGTGTTTGGAATATTTTGGATGACTTGCCGGATCATTTCCTGAAAGATCTCGGCTGCCGAGGACACACCGAAGCTCAGTCTTTTGTATCTGAACAACCCCATGTGCGTTGCAAAAGTAGTGATGTACCTGGACCCCACTTCCAATTCCAGTTGATGATAACCTTTGTTCAAATCCAATTTGGAAAACACAGTGGCTCCGTTCAATGCTGCGATCATGTCGCTCAAGTGTGGCCCCGGGTGCCGCTCTCGTTCTATTGCAGTGTTGGGCAACCGCATGTCCACACAGAGCCTGACTTTGTTGGCCGTGCCCTTTTTGGGAACAATGACGACCGGCGAAACCCATGGAGTCGGGCCATCAGTGCGTTCGATGATGTCCGCAGCCAATAGATCTTGGAGTTCTTCCTCCACAGCGGCCTGTAGGTGAAATGGTACTCGCCGAGGGTGTTGGGCTACAGGCCTGACTTGTTCGTTGATATGAAGCCGTACTTGACAGTCTCTCAACTTGCCCAAGCCTTGAAACAACCTGGGAAATAGGCGGGTCACGTCTCGGATGTCGCTGACTTTGAAGAGAATTTCCACCAAGTGGAGTCGTTCAGCAGTTGGTAGACTCAGAAGGCAGTCTGCTTCAGGGCCCTTGATGACATGGATGACTGCTGATATGGTTGTGCCGTCGTGTGTAAGTGTCGTGGAGAATTTCCCTAGACAAGGAAGGGGCTTCTTAGCCATCCACGTGTAGACTCTCACAGGTGCAAATGTCAAGGGGGGTCGTGGACTCATTCTCTCGTATTCAGTAACTGGAATGTAATTTAGAGAGGCACCAGAGTCTAGTACAAACTTTGAGTCGTGATTTCCGACTTTGATGTCCAGCCGAGGGTATCTCTTAAGTTGGTCCGGGTCTGCTGCTAAGTTCAAGTATTCAATGGTATAAACAGAGTCTCGGGATGAGGGTCTGGATTCTCTGGACGGCGACCTCCTCTCCCACCGAGACCGACGTGACTCTCTGCTGGAGTGTGACGATTCAGGGGACCGCTCCGTCTGATCTTGGACAGCTCGCGCATGATGTCTTCGGGTGTCAGACCGCGACACTCTTGGAGCTCTGCTTCGGGTGTCAGATCGTGTAGCACCCGAGTGGCTACTTCGTTGCTCTTTGTGGTACTCCCCGCACATTGCTTCGAAATGGTTAGTGCGACCACATTTTCGACATCTCTGGCCCGAGGCCGGGCAACTGCCCGCATGAGGGAAGTCATACCCACATCGGTAGCATTTTCTCACTCTTTCCTGTCGTCTCTCCTTCTTCCATGGTTCTTGACGTTGATAGCTTGATTGCTCTTGACGTGACGATGCGTGCGACCTCCATTGTTTGTCTCTGGAGTGTCTTCGACTGTCATTCCGGGCGTGTACACGTCGTGCCTGTTCATGACTCCCTTTGTTTTCCGTTTCCATGACGGCGGCGTACTTCTCTGCCTGGTCATAAGCTCGTGTCATCTCCTCTATTTCGTCCAACCCATGTGGTTTCCTCAGTAGTCGTCTCCTAAGTTGATCCGAATGGCACCCATCTATTATTTGGGATTTGATGGCATCGTCAGTGGAGAAAGAATCGAATTCACAGTACTTGGCTAGTCTCCGCAGACGCACCATGAAGGCACTCATGGGCTCATCCTTTCCTTGCCTGGCGGAGTGAAAGGTGTGTCGCTCATAGTCTACATTTCTCTTGTGAAGAAACTTTTTGTTCAGGACCTCACACGCTTTAGCATAAGTGTCTACGTCAGCCGCAGGCAGGTCTTTGAGTATCTTAACTACCTCTCGCCCCGCCAAATTGCGCAGGATAACCAGTTTCTTTGCCTCATCAGTGACGTCTGAACCTACAATATAGTCCTCAAACTCTTCCAGCCACTCTTGCCATTTGGGGCCCATGCTTCCTTCCGTTGTTACCTTGAGAGGGGCGGGTGCTCTCAAGAGCGATCCACTGGGTGGAAGTTGAGCGTCTTCGTCTCCCATTCTGCAACGATCTCACTTGTTGTATTGCCAATGCTGGGTCCCTGTGGTCGCCAATGCTTGTTGGCTTTATCACTGCTAGGTTCTTGTAGTCGCCAATGCTTGTTTATTTGTCAAGGCTAGTTTCTTGGAATCGCTGATAGCCGGTGTTTGTTTCTCGTAGTCGCTAATGCTTGTTTATTTAGCCAAGGCTTGTTTCTTGCAGTCGCCAGTGCTTATCTATTTTGCCCAGGTTTGTCTCTTGTAGTCGTCAGTGCTTGTTTATTTTGCCAATGCTTGTTTCTTGTAGTCGCCAGTGCTTGTTTGTTTTGCCAATGCTTGTTTCTTGTAGTCGCCAGTGCTTGTTTGTTTTGCCAATGCTTGTTTCTTGTAGTCGCCAGTGCTTGTTTGTTTTGCCAATGCTTGTTCCTTGTAGTCGCCAATGCTTGTTTATTGTGCCAATGCTTGTTTTCTCACCAGCGCCTGACTTCAAGATGGCCGCCGTTGATTTGCACAGAGTTGTCCTTATTGGGCGCCTGACTTCAAGATGGCCGCCGCTCCTGCAGACACACACGAGGCTGGCTCTCCAGACTCATTCACTCTGGGGCATTCAGGACTCACCGGCGGTCGGTTTCTGGGGCAGCTCACGCCAGGATTTATTCTTCCACCATCACCACGGACACCAGGTGAGATCGGGGTGGGCTCCCGACTTGCTTCAGCAGTCCCGCGTTCTTCCGCCGATGGCCTCCTAAACTCGGCGACAGCGCGCCAAAACTTCCCCGGAGCAGCGCTCTTCTCTACGGCGATTTTCGCCACGACAGGGCTCTGGGCAGAGTCGGAGTGGGCTCCCGACTTCTGTTCTTTCAGGGCACACCACCTCTCACGCGTCACGCGTGATTCGCGTTTTGGCGCCGACGGGCGCTTTACTTCTTAAGCGCTCCTGCAGGCTTGCAGGCTTCAGTGGGTGGCAGGTACTCCTAATCCCACCCTCGTCGCCAGTTGTAGCGTCCAGCTACAATGAAAGACAGACGCTTGGGATGATCACTAATAGAGCTTTATTTAACGTGTCTGCTCTGTCCCCTGTCCCTACTCTAACTGACCATATCCTGCCTCTACTCCTCCTCTTCCTCTCGCCCCCTAGCTCCTCCCACGCCCAACTACTAGTGTGTTAACATCATAACAACCGCCACAGTAGGTAGCTTGAGGTGTAGGGCCTCGGCAGCCCTACGCAATACCACTGCGTAAGACGCTCCCGCCTCCGTAGCCACGGTAGACGGAGACAATATCCCCCAGTCCCTCTCTCCAGTCCGGGTCATATTCCAGCTGGGGTGTGAGAGGGTCCTCAGACCCCTCCCAGTCTTCCTCACCCTCCTCTGGCTGCCAAACTGGCTGAAAATGAATGCCGAGAGTGGAATGCAGGCACAAAAGTACCCATCACCGTCGAATCCGTATCGACATCGGAGTGGAAGCTGGGGGTCGAAGCTGGCTGGAGGACTAACTGGCGTCTGTAGCGGACATGATGCCGGTGGATTAGGCACCGGTGGAGGTGTCACGAGGTTGACTGGCACCGATCCGGATCCAGGCCTGGATCCAAGGGGGCTCTGCGGTGTTGAGGCCGAAGCCCTAGGGCCCCTGGCTGACTGAGCAGGGCCGAAGACAAACCAGCGGAGTCGGGCCTCCCAAAGATGGCATGCATCGCTTCGTAGACCTGACGAAGCTGGGCAGGAGTCGCCCCCTGTCCCGCAAAGGGAGGGAAGGCCGGAGTCGACCATGAAGGCTCTGCATGCGGAGCCGCTGGAGTGGCACCACCACACCCTTTGTCACGTTGGCCGACGGATAAGGGGAAGTTGAAGAACGACGATGCTTCGACTTACCGGACGAATGCGAAGGCTTCAACGAGGACTGATGGTGGTTCAGCAACCAGTCCTGTGACCTCCTGTGCGACCTGGACTTCGAGCGATGCGGAACCGACTGCCGGGCCTCGAGGAGCTTTCAGGACTGGTCCTGCAAAGACTTCGGGCCATGGTCCTGCAGTCGGAGCACGTCTTGAGATCGTGGTCACGCTCCAAACAGTAGAGGCACACGCGGTGCGGATCCGTAACAGACATCAGCCGAGAACAGGAACTACAGGCCTTGAAACTGGGCATCCCTCGTGCACCAGGAGTTGATGTAGACTCAAAAAGGATTAGACAAAAAGTTGCAAAAAGTCAGTCAAACATTGACTGGGGGTACCGCTCTCTCCGGATCTGCGCTTACTTGCGTGGAAAGTCGTGTACATAACGGACGTCAGCGCATGATGGCGGTGTCTAAGTAGCTTCCACAAGGTCATCCCGGCGACTACGACGCGGACGATGGACGCGGAGTTGACCGATGCCACCTCCTGACACGCAGGGGTACTGCTGACGAAAAAACTTTCCAGATCCAGTCTGACGCCGGGGGTAATTCTAAGGTAAAGGATCTATAACTAATGTGTTTCTTTCAGATCATGTATATTAAAGGGGGGGCATGCAACACCTTTCCACAAGCCTTAAATGTTCCCAGAACACAATTACTGGGGCTCAATTAAAAAAAAAAAAAAAGGGAAGGTCCAAGTGACCCTCTCCCCAAGCATCATTTGGCCCCAGGGACAGCATCCCCTCCAAGCTAAATTATATTAAAAAAAGATAAGGGGGCATCCCCACATCTCTGAGCCTCATTAGTCACCGGGGACCACCATCCCCCATGGCAAAATTAATTTGAAAGGGGGGGAGCTGCGTGGTCCACGGCAAGAGCCTTAATAGGACCTGGTGGCCTTATCCAACGGGGTTGAATTCTATAGGAAGGCGGGGGTGGCCCGGAGTCCTAAGATGGCTGCCACCACTTCCTGGTTTATGTAGTGGTAGACAATCAGATCTCAGTTTGATATTCATCAGTTCCGCCTTCATAGATATACAGTTTCCTTAAGCATTAATTGCTCAAAAACGACTGAATGGATATACAGTAAATCACAAAAACCATTCTTTCTGGCCCAAGCTTTAGCTCTCCGCCAAATCTTGTGTAAATCCATTCAGTGGTTTGGGCTGTAGCGGTGTCGAACATTTCTATAGAAAAATGAACAGGGAAAACATGTTTTGGGACTCCCCCTTTTTCTCAGCCCCCACTTGATGGATCACCCCGAACCGTACCATTGGAAAACAATCAAAAAGTAGCACTTTTTTGGAAAATTTCATGTAGATCACTGCTGTTTGATATATATATATATATATATATATATATATATATATATATATATATATATATATATATATATATATATATATTTGCACAATAGTGGCCGCCAGTAGGAAGTTATAGTTATGCCCATGTTTCCACAGGAAAATATTTTTTTGACTTGCCTATATCTTTGGCGCAGTTTGACGAAGCTTCACAACATTTTCCAAAGTGCCACGCTGATTCTTGTTGTGCATGGAAAATTTCAGGGTGATCCATTGAGCAGTGGCTAAGAAAAGCAGGGGGGAGGGAGGTGTAAGAAAAATGTGTTTCCTATGTTAATTTCCATAGAGATTTTAGACACTACTACAGTCCGAAGCACTGGATGGAATTACACCAAATTTGGCAGAAAGGTAGCTCTTTGTCCAGAAAGCCTGCTTTTTTAGGTCTCGTAGCGAAAACACAGAGCGTCAGCGCTGTGTCTCGCTAGAGATCTATTGTTGCCGACTGTGCTTCCCAGGAGCCAGTGCCGGCCGCGCGCATCGCCTTGGAGGCGATGTGAAACTGGAACGCGCGCTGTGGCCAGGCGCAGTCTCCTGGGAAGCTCAGGCACCACACACGCATGTGCATACACACAGACACACACACAAGCGCCCACGCACGCACGCACATACATACAGAGACACCGCCCCCTCACACATACACACACGCGCGCACACACACACAAGTGCACAGAGGCCCCCCTCCCTCCCCCGCCGTCACCGTCGCACACATACATACACACACGAGCATACACACACACACGGGGGCGTGGCTTGGACGCCGATCGGGATGGCGGCGTGAGCTCGTAGCTCCGCGCGGATTCCCGCTAATTCTCCTGTTTTTCGGGACCCCAGGCGACCCGGAGAAGACGTTCCTACCCTCTGAAGTGTAGGGGGACAGCTGGACATAATCGGTTAATTGCTGGGGGACTGCTGGCCCCGAGGAGATCGAGGAAGAGGCGGCCGAGGTGTAGACCAGGGTGTGAAGAAAATGGCGGCGAGGAGATCGGATGGTCCCGAACTATAGCCTTGAGTCCGGCTGTCGCCAAGCAGAAAGAGACCCTGCACCCGACTGCCCGACGCACTGGGATTGGCGGCGCGAAGCCTTGAGACCGGGGGACGCTGCCCGATTCACCCAGGGGACCCGGGGCCCTCGTCGGCCGCCGTCCCGTGACTCATCCTCCCCCCACCGGACTAGTGGGGGTGACGGACCGGAGCTCATCCGCCTGGTCATTGCTCCTGAGACCATTGGCGGTGACATTGTGCTGCCTGGTGCCCGGTGCTCGGCACGGGCCCACGAGAGCGCCCCACAGACAGGGTGGCCGGACTTGTGACGCAGCGCCCTGACATGGCGGCGATCGGAGGGCCGACGCCCGGGAGCCGCGAAGGGGACTCGGCGACATCGACCCGGTTGAGTGAGAGCCCCTCCCCGGAGCTTGACCAAGAACAGCGGCTGAACCGGCGCTTGGATGCCATCCTTGAGGCGATCACCTCCACCAAGGAGGCGTTACATAACGACATAGCCCAAGTGGCCACGGGCCTGGGGCTGCTACGTGCGGATCACGCGAAGCTGGCGGATCGGGTCAAGGATCATGACCAACTGTTGCTGGACCTGAAGCCCTCGGTGGTGATCGCGGAGCACAGGATTACAGACATTTTGGCCCGGCTGGACACTCTGGAACGGAGGGCGGAGGATGCCGAGGGCCGCAATAGGCGGAACAACGTGCGGGTCGTAGGCCTGCCGGAACGGATTGAGGGGGAGGATGCGGTGGCCTACATGGAGAACTGGTTCCGCACTGTGGTGGCGCCGGAGGGGCTTACTCCATTTTTCACTCTGGAGCGAGCCCACCGGGTGCCCGCTCGCCCGCCGGGGCTTGGCCGCCCCCCCCGTCCAATGGTGGTGCGGCTCCTCCATTACAAAGACCGAGACCTTCTCATCCAGCGGGCCAGGATGTCGGGCCCTTACGGGGTGGAGAACAGCAAGGTGACGATATTTCCGGACTACACGCAGGCGGTCCAGAAGGACAGGGCATCGTTCCTTGCTGTGAAGAAGGAGCTCAGGGAGGAAGGCATTCAGTACTCCTTGCTCTACCCGGCCAAGTTGCGGATTATCATGGATGGCACCACACACTTTTTCCATACTCCGGACGAAGTTTGGCACTGGCTTGAGTTGTACAGAGCGGGGACGGACAGGACACACCAAAGTAGGCGAGACCAGCCCAAGCAGCCCCGGGTGCGGCAGTCACAACGTATCAGGTCCCGCAACAGGCGCCAGCGGGAGAAGCGGGAGGCCCAAATGGCGGCGGAGAAGAGGGACGCACTCGCGGCGACGGCGGCCATTACAGGGTCACAACAGAATAGTGAGCGAGCCGAAACGGACTCGGGAGGAGAGGGCAGCAGAACAGGAGAGGAACTTTCGGAGGCAGAGAGCCAGAAGGGGCCGACAGTGACCCCACAGACTTCGGATAATATTATCTGCGGCTAAGACAGACTTTGGTCTTGATCGGGACTTCATGGTAGGGTGATATCCTGTTGCTGGAGGGCGGGTTGCCGGGTGGGGGAGCGGAGTGTATCTGAGGGGATGAAGGGCGGACGCGGGCTCCGCTGGCTGGGGTCGGCGGCGACTCACCCCCCCTAGGCCCTTAAGGCCGACTGTGGTGGAGACCACAGGGTAAGTGTGCGAGCAGTTGGTTCAAGGTTTGGATGGGGGCGGCCATTGGGTTCGTATGCTCTGTCCTGGGGAGTGGGGGTTGGGGAAAGTTTCAGTTTTGGGGTTGTTGGGGGGGGGGCAACTGCATTGGGGGGGTCATGGACCGTTGGAGTGTGAATTGGACTGTACGGACTTGGAATGGGGACATTACCTAATTTGAAATGCCTAACGTGGAATGTCCGGGGGCTGCGGACTATGGTGAAACGTCACAAAGTGCATGCATACCTGGTACGCAGGGGGGTTCAGATAGCTATGCTCCAGGAGACTCACCTCACTAAAAAAGAGTGCGCTGCCCTGCAGAAAAGATGGCGGGGCCAGGTTTTTGGCACCACTTATTCAGCGTATGCCAGGGGGGTTTTGATCTGGGTGAGGGCGGGGATCCCCTTCCAGGTCCTGAATCAGGTAATAGATCCGGATGGCAGGTTCGTAGCGGTGGAGGGGAGACTGTATGGACGGGATGTGGTTTTATGTTGTGTTTATGCACCTAACACTGACCAAGGCCGATACTTTGATGGCCTCTCGGGGTCCTTGGCTTCTTTCCTAGCGGGTCCGATAGTATTAGGGGGGGACTTCAATTCAATTACGGATGTGGCTCTGGATAGGTCCCATCCCCCCCTAGTAGACTCTCCTGTGCGCAGGCTGGCCGCGCACAGGAAGGACTGGCAAGACCGGTGGGGGTTGCTGGATGTCTGGAGGGAGAGGCACAGGGGAACCAGGGATTACTCCTTTTACTCCGCCTTACATGATTTACATGTTAGGATTGATTCGGTGCTTTGTGGGGGCTCCCTAGCACCATTGATCACCCATGCTGAGTACCTTGCTAGGACGATATCTGATCATAACCCCCTGTTGGTGCATATTCAATGGCAGAGGGAGCGCTCAGTAATTCCAACATGGCGGCTTCGGCCGGAGACGCTAGAGGATTCTGTGTTCGACGATGCGGTCCGGCAGGGCATTGATAGTTATTTCGGTGTGAACGATGGAACGGCGACGAGCAGGTCTGTTGAATGGGATGCAATGAAAGTGGTGGTGAGAGGGGTGTGCCTGGGTAAGTTCTCGAATGCTCGAACGACTGTGCTGAATGACCTAATGAAAGCGGAGGAGACTTTGAGGGACCTGGAACGCCGCAGGCCAACTAGGCCAGATTTACAGGCCCAGTTACTGGACGCGAAGGAAGTGGTGGCCGCGGAGGCGGAACGTTTGAGATGCTATGATTACAGGCAGTACATGATTAGGGCGCACGCAGAAAGGGACAAGGTGGGTACCCTCTTGGCCAGATTAGCTAGCCCGGAACTTAGGGGTTGCCCGATCCTCAGCATTATTGACGCACAGGGAGAGATGGTGTACTCTCAGGCAGCTGTAGTGGACCGCTTTCGGGGTTACTATGAGGAATTGTACCGGAGTCAGCTGGGAGTGGGGGTGCAGGACATCGTGGAGTACCTGGAGGAGAGGCCGCTTTCGGTCTTGGACGAGGGCGACGCGAAGGACCTGGGTGGCCCGATCACGCTAACGGAAATTCGAGTGGCTATCAAACATATGGCCCGTAACAAGACACCAGGGGTGGACGGACTCCCAATCGAGTTCTATCAGCACTATGCAGACGCTCTGGCGCCCAGGCTGCTGGTGGTATATACGGAGGCCTTCGAGAAGGGGGTGTTGCCTGCCTCCATGCGGGAGGCCTTGATAGTACCACTCCTCAAGCCTGGCCGGGATGCCGCGGACGTGAGGTCTTATCGCCCACTGTCCATGCTGACGGTGGATTACAAGATCCTAAGTCGCATCCTAGCCACTAGACTGGCCCCGCACATGACGGGCCTGGTGCACAGGGACCAGGCCGGGTTTATACCCACGAGGAGCACGGCGATGAATATCCGCCGCCTAGTGGGAATAATGGACGCCATCTTGGAAGGGGAGGGGTCGCCAGCGGTACTGTCCGTGGATATTGAGAAGGCCTTCGATAGTTTGGAATGGCCTTTCCTGGATGGAGTGCTGGAGCGGTTTGGCATGGGCGATGGGTTTAGGAGGTGGACGAGGGTCTTGTATAACTCGGCGACGGCGAGGGTACGATTGGGCGGCCTGGTATCCGCCGCGTATCCGGTGGGCAGGGGTACACGGCAGGGATGCTCTCTTTCCCCTCTATTGTTTGCCCTGGCGATGGAACCCTTGGCGGTCCATGCGAGGTCCGGTGACCGTTACGCGGGAGTAGTGGGGGATGGGCAATGGCATTATATATCGCTTTATGCGGATGACCTGCTCCTGTACCTAGCAGACACCTCGGGGGCATTGGTCGGAGCGATGGCTCTGCTGTCTGAGTTCGGCCGATTGTCGGGCCTTAGGGTCAATTGGGCAAAGACCTGCGTGTTTCCGCTGAGAGCGGGATCGCCAGCCCCTAGCAGCGACCTGGGTGTGACGTGGGAGCCCTCTTGCATCGTCTACTTGGGTGTCCGCATCTACCACTCGGCCGCCGACCTCCTGGAGGGCAACATTGGCCGTTGTGTCCGGTCACTGCGGGGTAGCTTGTCTTTCTGGTCGACCCTACCGCTGACAGTCCTGGGCAGGATAGCATTGTTGAAAATGGTGGCGCTCCCGCGCTTCCTTTATTATTTCCGAACGCTACCGGTTTGGATTCCCCAGGGGGTGTTTAGGGACCTGCGGTCAATGATTATTGGCTTTCTGTGGGGGCATGGTCGTCGCAGGGTAGCCTTGAGCACGCTCCTTCGCCCCAAGCTGGAGGGGGGCATGGCTGTACCCGATCTTGAGCTATACTATTTAGCGGCGCAGTTGCAGGTCCTAACGCAGAACGTAGCCAGGGTGTTCCGGGGGCCGGAGGAGGACCGGGGTCGGGGGATGCAGCGCCACGTGCTGTCGTACATCATTATGCAGCAACGGCTCGAAATACGGGCCCTCACCATGGAGGAGCGGACGCTCCGGCTGTGCTGGCAGAGGAGCCTTCGGAGAGCGAGAACATCGCGGCCTTATGCCCCGGAGATCCCGATCGGGATGCTGACAGCTTTGCCGCACGGAGGGGACTGGTCCCCGCTGATGGATTGGGAGGACGCGGGGTTGCAGGTGGTGGGTGACTTGTATATAGATGGGGCGTTGGCACCGTTCGACGTGCTCCGGGACCAGTTCGGGCTGCCTGAAGGGGGCTTCCTACTGCACGCGGCTATAGTGGCTGCCGTGCAAAAGCACTGGAAGGAGGGGCTCCTGGAACCCGCGACAACTATGGCATGCCAATATGTGGTGATGGCGGCTGGTACATTCAAAGCTGTGACGTGCCTCCACAACAGGATGCTGAACGATGGGCTGGAACCACTCCATGGGCTCAAGGCTAAGTGGGAGGAGAGCGTTGGCCGGCCCATACCGGATACGGCATGGGGCCATATCCTGCGACGCACGTGGAAGGGCACTAGGAATGCGCGCTTTCAGCAGGTCCATTTTTATGTGCTCCATAGGGCCTACCTAACTCCAGAAAAACTACAGCGGCACTTTAGGGTGCCGGATGCCTGTTGCCCCCGGTGCTCGTCCCTAGGGGCGGACATGGACCACTTGTTTTGGGGGTGTCCGCAGCTGGGAACTTATTGGGCGGAGGTAGGGGACCTCCTGAATGAAGTGACAGACAGGGAGGTAGACTTCGACATGGCGACGTGTCTATTGCTCTGGTTCCCACATACTAAGCACACCAAGGTGACCAGTAAATTTATAGATTTGGGTCTGATATTGGCTCAAAGGGAAATATCGTGGCACTGGAAGGCCAGGGGGGGTCCCTCACTGCGTAGGTGGAAGAATGAGTTACTGCGATGGTCTGACTGCGAGAGCGTGCTCCGGATGAAGCAAGCAGTGAAGTTGGGGAATGAGAAGGCTCTGGATGCAGCGCGTGCGTGGGAGTTGGTGGTACAGGCTCTGCGGGATGCTTTGGTTGAGGATGAAGACGGCGAGGACTAAGCCGCTGGACACCGCGGGGCGCCCACAGGAGTATGACATCACGTATTGTAGTGGAACCATCCAGTTCAGTAGAGCGAAGCACGCACCTTAGCAGTTGCCAGGGGGGGGGGCGTTGGGGGGGTTAGTTGTAGGGGGGGTTGGGGAGGGCCGGAAGCCGTTGGAGGGTTGCTGGTGGAGGCCTGGATCTACTGGAACTGGGGGTATTGAGTGGCGGGCGGATTGAGTGGTTGGAACGGCCTGGCATGAAGGCCCGAATAGCCTGGAGCAGGCCCCGATGGGGCCGATTACGTTGATACCTCGGAGTTGGCTGAAGGGACTGTTGTTGCGGGTGGGGGGGTAAAAGCAGATACTTAAAACGACCTTTCGCCAGGGTCCCAATGGGACGTACACTGTGTTGTGCTCCTCCGGAGCGATCTGATATGCCGCCCGGCCTCCGGGATGCGGGCTGAATGGCTGTGTACAATTGTGAACTGTTACTAGTGGGAGGGGCCCACAAATGTACTGGCTGATTACTTTTTTCCTGCTGTTTATAACTCTGCAATAAAAATATATTTAAAAAAAAAAAAAGAGCATACACACACACACACACACACACAAGTGCACCAAGCCCCCCCAGCCTTTTGGAACTTACCTGGCCAATGTCGGGGACTCTGCTCTCAGCACGCGGCGCCCAACCTCCTGCTGGCGCGGCCCCGGGTCTCTACACCGCTCACAGGAGCCCCGGGCCGCGAGACGCATTGACTCCGCCTGCCTCCTCTTCCGGTCTGGACGTGGCCCCGCCCCCGTCACAGGCGACCGTGCCTGACTTCCGGGGCGGCAGCGGCGGGTAAGTAGGCACAGTTGTTGATCTTGCAAAAGCGTGCACTTTTTTCCTGCCGAAACATCCAGGCACAAAAGAACCTGACCATATCAATGGGAATTAACTAAAGTTTGTGGTCCGGCAGTGTGTCTGGAGCATTTTCCAGCTGAAGCACAGAAGACAATTTCATGACATTCCTGATCTAAGGAATATTTTCAAACTAAACATGACTATGACACTGATTCTATTTTATTTTCATTGTTTGTATGTATTGTGAGTGCCTTGATAATATGGAAGGAAAAAAACATCTCATTTGCATATGGTAATTCTGAGCATCATAAGAAATGATGCGCTCATTTAAGTGCGCCAGGTGGATAAATTAACAGTATCAGTTCCTAGTGATGGCTTCTTTATTTTCATATGACTATAAATCAAGCCGGAGGAACATAGTAACATAAGGACTGGATATGTGCTGTAGACCCTATTGGAATCTATAGGTTTTATTTATTATGTAAACATTCCACAACATCTTTGGTATATTGAATATGCAAAAACCATCGTTTGACGATATGAGCACTCTTCTTAAGCAGCCCCCCATCTGTCTGGTTCCTGTCGCATGACACTAAATATGCTTAGGTTTGATTGTAGTCTAGTTTTGTGGTGTGTAATAAATCGCCCTTATTTCCCTGTCCCTAGTCTCCCTTCCTCTAATTAATTGCAGGCTGTTCCTGCTGCAGTGGCTTGCATCCGTCCAATGCATGATTTTCACTTTCATTCTGAGCTTAGCTTTCTTCTGTAGGTGTCTGATTGTAGTTTGCTCACTGTATTCCTTAATTTACCATTATTGCATGCCGCTGTGTGTAATAACAGAGGTTAATGACCTGCCCTGAACCGCACGTGACAGGCTACGAAGAAGGAGTGGGTTATTTACAGGCTTCATTGAGCCGCAGCTCAGGGTAAGGAGCCCATCAGCACCCAGCCTATTCTTTCTGAGGGCGCAGTCGCCTCCATGCAATAAAGCGCCATCCTTTATCACATACGTTAGTGGCGAATGTCATTGTTGTGCAAATTATTGCTGCCGTTACTTTCCCCAATAAGGGCTTCTGAACATCTATATAGACTGGGCAGCCTTGGAATCCATTGTTTGCTGGCCTGTCTTAATAATTGTTGATCATTCAGGAAGCGTTTTGATCGGTTGGCCAGATCCAAACGTTCGAATCTAGGTGCTGATATTCTAATAGGTTCTGGGGTCATCAACAAGCTTTCGAGGCATTTTGGCCTTTTTGTCCACGTGCTAATTACTGTTACTGTGTGTTGCAAGTGTTAAATAGTTTACAGGAAAAGTTACTGGGGTGTGTGTGGAGGTTTACATCTTAGTCTTGGCAAGTAATCCATGTATACCTCGCAACAAAATCTCTTCATTGTTTGTTAATACTCATGAGCACATTGGCTATTTATTTATGTGTACTTTCATTACATAACTGTATTGCTTTGCTGTTTACAATGTTTCCAGATTTGTTCTGGTTTTGACTTGATTAAATCCTCGCTGAACTGCTTCTAGTATTTAAATCCACAAGCCAGTTTTGAGGAATTCTTATCTGTCCACAAAAGGGCACTGTGCACGTAGAGAACATGGTTTGTTGTTCAACTCTTTATTGGCATTGTGATAGCCTCCCCAAATGATCTTAAATACCATCTAACAGCGAGCGTTCAATAACATTCTGAGCTGGAGACTAGGTTTATCAATCTACGGTACTTTCCTTTTTTGGGTCTGATCATCCTTCTGCTTCGCCTCCAATGACCTAATGAAGCGGCAGTACTTCTACTGGTAAACGGTAAAATCTAGAGGACTAGAACTTAAAGGCGTCTCGTTAAAGGGTGTTATTGATAGACACTTACAATACTATTGAGCTTCTATAGTCTCTGTGTAATAATGAGGGTTGTGACCTTTTCTATTTATTTATAAGTATTTGTAAAGCGCCAGACACGTAGCTGTGTGGAGACTACATAGCACTGGCAGAACAGCCAAAGTCTGAAACTTGGTTGCAAGAAGGAGCTAGAGGCCATCTCATTGCGATATGAAGCATCTCACTTTGGATTTCCTGTAAATCTGCTCTTGTCAAGACTGGATTGACTTAATTTCTGTCCAAAGAATCTGATAGAGACTTCTATCTGCAGATTCCTTACCTTTGAATTTCCCAGGTCTCATGCTGGATCCGGAAACTTTTGCTGAGCAATACACCTTGCGCGCGACGTCGGGTGGCTGCATTCGGCTCCGCGTGACGTATTCTGCATCGGTAGCATCGGTTATGACATCGCGGTGCCTATATATGCACCACTCGCGTGCCCAGACATCAGTTCTTTTCTTTCTGCGCCAGTTAAGCGCCGATCAGGGAAGAGCTCCCCTCTGCCACTTTTTCTCGACTTTTGTTGAAGTTTTGGGGATTTTTCGACTTTGTGTGCGAGGAATGTCTTCGAGGGAAGACAGGTTTTAAACCATGAGGGACCTGTTCCTGCATGATGTCGATTACTAATCCCCACTATGTATGTCTGTTGTGTCTCGAGCGCGACCACGATACGAAGTCGTGTTCGGACTGTCGGGTGATGGCTCCGAAGACCTTGAGGGAGCGACCGATGAAGTTACTTGCGGCCCGGCAGTCGACACCGTCAGGCGAGACTCTGAGGATGTCACGTTCCCGTTTGAAGAGGAGGAGGTTGCGGGACCACTCACGGAGCCCTAACTCATTTTCCTCCCATTCGAGGACCTCTGGACACTCGGGGAAGAGGCACAAGAAGAAGAAGAAGTCCAAGCGGACTTTGTCTTCACCTCAACTGGCGTCCGTTGTCGAGAGAGGTAAGGAGCACTGATTCTCTAGGCACGTTTCCGCAGAGCCGGAGCCAGAGTCGACTCCGTGCCTCCCCCTCTTTCATAGAGCCGGAGCGACTCCGGCTCAAATAAAAGAGTTTTATGAGGCCACACGGTGCGGCGGTCGAACCCGAATGCTGTGCCTGCCATGTCACCAATGCCATTGGTGGCACAAGCGCCAAACTAATCCCAGACAACACGAAGCCGGAATAGAGTCGATCGACGCCGATACCGACATTGACAGAACCGAGAGGTTTTATGTTGTCGCCTGAGCACTTTGAAGACATGCCAGGCTCAGGAGAGAAATGGGAGGGGTCTGGGGACCTTCTTGAGAACCAGGATGTCTCTGAGGAGAATTTGGACTGGTATGGAGAACTTGGGGAGGCCAGAAGGCTGGATACTTCGGGGTGATATTGACATGAAGTTCATTGTCGGGGCGGCGTCTGAAAGATAACTAAAAGGCAAGTGCGGATGTTCGTGAAGTTTTTGTGCTTAAATTATTCGGCATTACAAAGATTCCGATGTATTTTTCAGAACATCAAGAAGTGTTGAGAGGCGTTTGAGGGAATTCGTTTGTTAAGCGTAATTGACAGTTTACTTCCAACCGTCAGCTGGAGGTGACGCATACCTCATCCGCATTCAGTTATCCGCTTCAGTGTGAGCAGCTGGTCATAGCGCGTCAATACGTCATTGACGTAAGTACGTGCCGCCATTTTGAGCAACAAGTTTTTTTTTCCCAATTCTCGTCAGAGGTTCTTTCAAGCACAGTCTCAACAATCACAAATCACAGTCTTCGATTAAAAAAACCTCCGTTCGGAAAAGTGCACCTTGAAGTCCATTTGGACACCACCACTGCCATGCACACACAGACACCACCACTGCCATGCACACACGGACACCACCACTGCCATGCACACACGGACACCACCACTTCCATACACACACGGACACCACCACTGCCATGCACACACGGACATCACCACTGCCATGCACACACGGACACCACCACTGCCATGCACACACGGACACCACCACTGCCATGCACACACAGACACCACCACTGCCATACACACACGGACACCACCACTGCCATGCACACACGGACACCACCACTACCATGCACACACGGACACCACCACTGCCATGCACACACGGACACCACCACTGCCATGCACACACAGACACCACCACTGCCATGCACACACGGACACCACCACTGCCATGCACACACGGACACCACCACTGCCATGCACACACGGACACCACCACTGCCATGCACACACGGAAACCACCACTGCCATGCACACACGGACACCACCACTGCCATGCACACACGGGCACCACCACTGCCATGCACACACGGACACCACCACTGGCATGCACACACAGACACCACCACTGCCATGCACACACAGACACCACCACTGCCATGCACCACATCACTCAGGGACACCGCCACATCACTCAGGGGCACCGCCACATCACTCTGGGGGCACCGCCACATCACTCTGGGGGCACCGCCACATCACTCTGGGGGCACCACCACATCACTCTGGGGGCACCACCACATCACTCAGGGACACCACCACATCACTCTGGGGACACGACCACATCACTCGGGGACACCACCACATCACTCAGGGACACCACCACATCACTCTGGGGACACCACCACATCACTCGGGAACACCGCCACATCACTCGGGGACACCACCACATCACTTGGGGACACCACCACTTCACTCGGGGACACCACCACTTCACTCGGGGACACCACCACATCACTTGGGGACACCACCACTTCACTCGGGGACACCACCACTTCACTCGGGGACACCACCACATCACTCGGGGACACCACCACTTCACTCGGGGACACCACCACTTCACTCGGGGACACCACCACACCACTCTGGGTCACCACCACATCACTCAGGGGCACCACTCGTCACTCGGGGACACCACCACATCACTCGGGGGCATCACTCGGGGACACCACCACATCACTCGGGACACCACCACATCACTCGGGGACACGACCCACTTCACCCTTCCACCAACTCAATTACAATAACTTTTATTTAAGTATTAAAAAAAATGAAAAGCCATTGTTATTTGTAATATCAATACATCTAAGTCATGTAAAAACAACTCATATTGCATTACAAATGCTATAGGTGTCACATTTGCAAATGTTATAGCTATTGGCATTGTCATACACAATGCCAATAACTCAAACTTTAATGCTGTGAGACCTATTGCATTGTAAATGCTTGTGTTATTTGGCATAAATCGGTTCAGTAGTTTGAGATATTAAAGGGAACTCAAATTTGTATATCAGGCCGTAGTCAAAGCACAGATTTCATGGTGGGATCTGATTGGCTGCCAACTCTTCATCCAGAAAGGGCTGGCAGCCATCTTGGGACCAATATGCTTGACAGTACCCTATTGAAATGCATTGTAGTGAATGGCAGGTTTTGAGGGCCACAAAAAGAACGTATAAAGGTGATAACAGATTTTAGTTACAATATAAATAATTTGTCGATGGTACCAAACTAATTTTAGGAATTATGGTGATTTTAACCTGTGAAAAAGACTTCTGTTGGGATTTTATTAATCATGTTTGAGTGAAAACTGTTTCCTCGTGAGTTTCTCGTAGAGATTATGGAACTTGCTCCAGAAGCTAAAATGAAAGCATATTTCCGTAAATTCACAATACCTTTCTCAGCCATATGAGAATGAAGTCTGACATTTTCAGTAAATCATGTGTTTTCAAGAGAAGGAGCCTGTCAGTTGATCCCCCTGTGTTCTACTGCAGCCTCCCAAAGTGTTCTAAAGAACAACTAGTGTGCTGGCAGTCATATTAAGGACAAAAGTATGGCACACCTAAAGTCATCTTGATGGAATCAATCTGGTAAAACGTAAAACATTTAATTTAGAAAGGAACAAAATGAGGAGTTCAGTTTGTCATAAAAATTATGGTCAGTGCTGTAGAAAGCAAAATTAGGACACATTTAAAGAGAGTTCTCTAGCATCTCCCTGGTCTATTTCATTAAAACATTCTGACATACAGAGTAAAACATGCACTTTCAACACCAGCAGCAGACTCCGAATGAAAACTCCCTGGTGATCAGCAGCTTTACTACAGTGTTCTAATGAGCAACTTGAGTGCTAACATTCTGTATTTATGCCAAAACTGTGGCACATCTGAACGCCATCTTGATGGAATTATAGTGGAAAACTGAAAGCATGTTCTACTGAGGATAATGGGTTAAATGAGGAAATTAGGGAGCTTCATAACAAATAAGTCTCCCAAGATGGCCACCAGAGAATAAAAAGAGCCCAAATATCACTCAAATTATACCAAGTATAGCCCCATGACAGAAGTGTACAAAACACCAAATACTTTGTCTTTTTGCAGTTTCATATAGTGCAGACTGGATACGAAGGAATTGAGTGCTCTACATGAGCTACATTAAACAAGGACCCACATTCGTTTTGGTTTTAGGTATGGGGAGATTATGTGATTTTCCCAGAATCACCTGATGTTGAGCTGTTGCTGAAACTGGAAACTGGTTCCCCAGTTGCAAAGTATGTAGTTCTGGACATTATGCCACATCGTCTCCATTAAGTGTAACATGTAATCAAGTGAGCAACTGTATAAAAAACCATAAAAATAGCATATTATCGAAAAGTGCTTTGTCGCTATTTGAGAACTCAGAAAATATATACAAATGCTACTTGTTTAGAACACTAACCATAATTTCTAAGGGAATAAAACCCTCCCATGGAGGAGGGTGCAGAGGCAAGAAGTTGACCATGCTGGGCAGGTGGGAGGGGCAGTGGCAGCACAATGGACCATGGAGGGCAGGGGAAAAGGGGGCAGGGCAACAAATCAACCATGCAGGACAGACAAGAGAGGCTGTGGCAATATAAAACACCACTAAAGACAGAAAAACAAGCCAGTGGCAGTTTTACCATACATGCCCGATTCAGGCAGGAGACTTCCAATGTTTTTAGGCCCAAAAGGGCTTTGTTTTATCTGTCACCTGCCTAAAATCTCCTCTTTTCAATGCAAGTCAATAGGGAAAATCAATTCCCTAGTTTTCTTTTACCAAAATCGCCCTCTTACCAAGTTCAAAATGTAGGCAAGTAAGGTACATTGGATCACAGAGGGCAGGAGGAATGGGGTAGGGACATGGACTCTGATAACAGAGGGCAGGTGGGAGATGAGCAGGGGCCCGACTTGACCTTACAGAGCAGGCGCCAGGGGTTGCAGCAGCATAATACACTACACAGGGCAAGCGGGATAGCAGTGCAGCACAACAGACCACGGAAATCAATAGAGAAGAGACAGGCCAAGCCCATGGACAACACAGAGCAGAGGGTAAAGAAGCACAGGCAGCAAGCTGACCATACTGGACAGACAGGAGGGGACGTTGCAGCATAACGGACCATGAAGGGCAGGAGGGAGGTGGCAGGGGCATGACAACGTACCAGACAATGCAGACGGGAGGGGAGAAGGACCTGCACATAGAAAATGGAGGAGAGGGGCAGGGCTGGATCAGCAAGCTGACCATGGAGGGTAAATGGGATGGGCACTGGAAGCACAACACACCATGGAGGGCAACAGTGAGACTATAATGGTATACACGCAGACAATGGAGGGAAGGGAGCAGGGGGTCAGGAGCAGCAAGCTGACCACACAGGGCAGATGGGATGGGATGTGGCAGCATAAAAGATCATGCATGTCAAGCAGGAGAGTCAGTTGCAGCAAAACATCCATGGTGGACAAGAAAGAGGAAGGGGGCAGTGGCATGCACAAAAGACCATAGAGGACAGAAGGGAGTGGTGGGGATGGGCAAGTATAAAAGAGAGCAGGGGCAGGTGCTTCAAAACAGACCATGCAGGGCAAGTAGGAGGAGCAGTTGCAGCACAACAGAGCACGGAAGGCACAAGGGAGTGGCAAAAAAATGGACCATGGAGGACAAGAGGGGGTGGATAGACCAAGCTAGGCAGATAGGAGGGGCAGTGGCAGCTCAACGATACATTCAAGAGGAGATAGAAGGGGCACAGGCAGGACCATGGAACATGGTGGACAAAAAAGGAGGGAGCAGGGGCATGCACCCAGACATCGGAATGCAAGGGGAAGTAGAACAGGAGCAGCAAAATAAGCACAGAGGCTAAGCAGGAGGGCAGTGATAGGGCATAGAATTGGGAAACAGAGGGAAGGAAGCGGGGTAGGGACACAACTAAATGGAGGGCAGTGGCAGCACATCGGACCATTGCAGTGCAAAAGGGATGGGGATGATCATAAACTAGGACAAAAGAGGGTAGGGAGGAGGTGGATCGGTCAACAAGCTAACTGTTCAGGGCAGGCTAGAAGGGCAACGGCAGAACAATAGCCACACAAAGCTGTAATGAGGGAGCATGGACTAGGGCAATGGATGGCAAGGAGGAGAGGGGCAGGAGCAGCAAGCTTTGGTAAAGGCACTACAATGCCAGGCCTTGTATCCAAATACCCTCTCCCCCATCATGCATTGCAATGGGCATCTTACTTGAAGTTAAAAAAAAAGATTCTGAATTTAATTGAAAAAAAAAATGCAATTAAAAAAACCTCAGAAAACCACTGGAAAAACAAAGGTTACAGGGATGTTATAGTTAGGCTCAGATGTCACTCATATAAAACCAGTGAAATTCAGTAGTTATGGTTACCTGAGCTAACTAGAACTTACGCCACTGAAATGCACTGCTTATGACCTCAGTCATAAGCGGTGTAAGTGTAAGTGGTTGTATAGATGTGAGAATGGGTATGTGAGTGGTTGTGCAGGTGTGTGAGTGGGTGTATGGATGTGTGAATGGGTATGCGAGTGGTTCTATGGATGCTTTCATCAGTGATGTCACTGACCATGTCATGAGTGTTGTAATATGTGAGGTCATAAGCAGTGCATTGCGGCGGTATAAGTTATAGTTAGGTCAAGTAACTATAACTGCTGAATTTCACTGGTTTTGTTTGAGTGAAATCTGAGCCTAACTCGAACATCCCTGTAACCTTTGGTATTTTCAGTAAATTTCTATGTTTTTTTAATGTTATTCCCTACCAATAATGTTTCTGTAAATTAAAAAAAAATGTTTACGTGAATTTGAATATTATTTTTTTTTTAATTCCCAAACAATAACGTGCCTGTAACATTTGGTACTTAAGTGAATTTCCACAGCTTTTTCTATTGTATTGCCTAACCATAACGTCCATGTAACCTTGGCTTTTTTGTGAATATTTATGGTTTTTCTGAGTGGGTCTGTGATTAGGTACACAAGTCTCTGAGCTGGTCTCTGAGGGTCTGAGTTGGTCTGTGAATGAGTGCCTAAGATTCTCAGTGGGTCTAAGAGTGGAAGCGTGAGTCTCTGACTGGGTGTGTGAGTGGATGAATGAGTCTCTAAATGGGTCTGTGAGTGGATGCACGAGTGGGTTTGTGAACATCTGAGTGGGTCTGTGAATGAGCCTCGGAGTGGGTGCATGAGTGGGTCTGTCAATGGAAGCGTGAGTGTGTGAGTGGGTCTGTGAGTGGGTATAACCCGGGTCTTGGCTTCCCTCCCGAATGCATATATACAGGACTTGCTAGCATTTACTTTGAGTCCCGAGATGGCGGCAAAGTCACGTGGTGTATGTGCCAGCTGGGCTGGTATATTTTCTATGTCTCTCACGAGACCAGGAGGTCGCCTGCGTACAACGACACTTGGTGTAAAGCATCACCTAGGTATATTCCATCTCCCAACGTTGCACGCAGTGCCGCCGCTAGGGGCTCCATCGCCAATGTGAACTGGAGGGGCGACAGCAGGCACCCCTGCCTGGTACCCCTGCATACTGATATAGCGTGAGATATGTATGGCCCTAAACGTACCCGAACAGTGGGATTTTGTATAATAGGTCAATCATCTGGAGAAATCCCAGGCCTAGCTCATATCGCAACAGCACAGCCGCCAAGTAGCTCCACTCCAAGCAGTCAAAGGCCTTTTCCAGATCTAACATGAGACATCCCGCCCTGGGCCACGTACGCACACCACCCGATGCTACCCTAAAGAACCTTCGCAAATTCAGTGATGTGCTTTGCTTGGGCAAAAATCTGTTTTGGTCACCGGGAACCAATTCAGGAACTACCAGTGCCAATCGCTCCACTAGCACTTTAGCGAATATCTTATAGTCCACGTTAAGTAGCGCCAGGGGTCTATAACATCCCAAGGCTGCGGGGTCCCTGTCTGGTTTTAGCATGGACACCAAGTAGGCCTCACGCATTGAGGGAGGCAGTGTGTGTTTCTTTAGTGCTGTAGTGTAAAGGGTATGCAGGTGTTGCACCAGAGACTCCCGGTAAACCTTGTAATATTCGGCGGGTAGGCCGTTCGGCCCCGGCGTCTTCCCAGAGGCCATAGACCCAATTGCGTCCCCGAGTTCCTCTAAGGTGAGGGGACTGTTGAGCACTTCCTGATGTACGTCTGAGGTTGTGGGTAGCTGGACAGACTCCAGAAATCTTTCTAGGTCAGGACCTGAGCAGCAGCCCCATGATTGGTACAGTTGTGTGTAATAATCTGTCATCACCTTGTGACCTCTCGCTGCGTATACACCAGGGACCCCTGCGGTGTGCGCATGGCTCTGATTGGGGTGTGGTTCATTTCTTGCTTCAGCAGCCAGGCAAGTAGGCGGCCAGCCCTATCTGCTGTAGCATGTGTGCGAGCTGTTTGGGATGTGTAGTTGTAGCACCGCAACCGCTCCATAAGTTCTGCATGCTGCGCCCGAAGACTTTCCAGGCAGCCCGAATGCCTGCCTCCTCCCTCTCCCTCATGCTCATATTGGAGTAACTGGGTTTCTAAGCGGGTGAGTGATAATCCTAGTTGTTTACGTATGTTCCATGTGGCCCCTACGCAATGACCTCTGACCGCTATTTTGTGGTCATCCCATTCCACCATTGCATTACTCGTTGTCCCTTCGCTGAGTTCGAAATATGTAAGAATTGCCATCCCCAATGATGAGCGGAATTCTGGGTCTTCCAGTGCGGGCAGTTGGAGGCGAGGTATGGGAGGACCGTCAGCTTCCCAACTGAGCTGGAGTCGCATAGGGTTCTGATCGGAGTGCGTCCGTCCGAGGTATTCAGATTTCTCAACCAGTGGGATTAGGGAATGAGAGCCAACCACCCTATCCAGGCACACATGTAGGTCGTGCATTGGGGAGTAGTAGAAGTAAATACGCTCATTGGGGTGAAGGACATGCCACATATCTAACAATGCCCAATGTGAGAGCCAGTCCGTAAGAGCCTGCGCGTTTGACAAAACTGAGGTCTTTCGGAGAGGGGTAAAAAAACCTGTCCATGTGGACATCGAGCACCAAGTTGAAATCCCCACCCAGCATCCAGGGGAGTCCAGCATAAGAGGTTAGCTTGGATGACAACTGCATTAAGAACGAAAGCTGGTCAACATTTGGGGCATATATTGAACCCAGCAATATTGATTGACCGTTAAGTGCCCCACGCACTAAGGTGTATCTGCCTTCAGGGTCTATCACCACATCTGCACAGACGAACGGAGTGCCCGCTCTCACCCAGATTAGTGTGCCTCTTGCATGTGCTGAGTATACAGTGCCATACACCTGCCCCCTCCAGCGCCTACGTAGTTTGTCCAGTTCCGGCTGTGTCATGTGTGTTTCCTGCAATAGGACAATTCTGACCGAGTGCCGCTGGAGATAAGTGAATATGGAGTAGCGCCGAGTGGGCCTATGCATGCTGCGTATGTTCCATGTGATTATGTTATCTCGTGCCACATCAGGTGCGTATAGTCATCGGGGGTGTCAGGGTTGTGGTGTGTCTGTGTGTGTGGGGGATGTGGACATGCGTGAGTGTATTGGCCTGCTGCAACAAAAACAATAGATGAACAAAGAACAACATAACAGCTGGGGAGAACTATGCGGAATGTCCGTCCAAACCTCTGAAACAACTGAGAAGAACAAACTAATTCAGTGTTTTGCCTGATGGGGTGCACGCTTAGGTAATGTTCTGCTGTGGTCCCCCCCCCCCCATTCCTGTGTATGCAGAGTGCCATCTAAAAAATCCCCTAGATTAGTCTGTGAGTCCAGTAGGGATCATGGCCAAGGGCCTCTCGCATGTACCCACTCCCTCCGGCGATGTGTGCGGCGCGTTCTGGCATGGGTATCGCAGCCTCCTCGTCGCCACCTAGTGGAGTGTGTGTGTGTGGCTGTCAACCCAGCAGGTGCACTCACTCCCTTAGTACAAAGCAAGAACACATATGTTAACAATCAATGTTCTACTTGCATGAGCTGCCTGTGAGAGTTCAGCTTGCCAGTGCTTTATCCTAAGATACCATCAGCAGTTTTTGGGGTCACCTCTGGTAGGCAGAGGTCTTCGGATACGTCAGTCGATGGTAATGAAAAGCCACTTACCACCAAAGTGTCCCTGGCGTGGGGGTCCAAGCGTCCTTTAAAGTTTGGGGTCCCAAGGGTTGTGACCGCTTCCAGGGTCTCCGGTCTCTCCTTTCTCATTTTCCCCGGGCTCATGGCTGCAGTCCCTGATTTTGCCTTTCGCACCGTCCCTCGTCGTCCGTGCCATCTGTTTTTCCTGCGTGTTGGCTTGGCGCCGTCTGGGTCCGAGAGTCTTGTGCCTGTCCACAGCCCGGACTCTTCTAACCAGTCCCACACCTCTGCAGGAGAATCAAAGAATCAGGTCCCTTCTTTCGCGACCACACGCAGTCGGGCAGGGAATAACAGTTAGTATGGCAGTTCCAGATCTCTGAGTTGGCGCTTCACTGCCGCATAGTTGCTTCTGCGGCGCTGCACAAGGGCAGTGTAATCGGGAAAGAGCATAACTTGACTACCACTTACTTTGAGGCTGTCCATTTTACTGTGTTTCGCACAGCACCAGATCTCTGTCCCTGTAGTTGAGCTGTTTAAATATGAATGGGCGTGGCCTGGCTCCTGGTTGGGGTTTCTGTGCCAGTAAGCTGTGGGCTCTTTCGACAGCGAACTGCATGAACAGTGTTCCCTGGGGCAGTAGGTCACGCAGCCAGCGCTCTGTGTATTGCTCTGGATTCCTTCCTTTCTCTCCCTCTGGTAGGCCCACCACGCGAATGTTGTTGCGGTGGGGCGTCCTTCCGTGTCTTCTGCGCTATCTTCCAGGGCATGTATTCTGTCTATCATGTCTTGCAGCATAGCTCTGTGGCTTTGGATTACAGGTTGGAATTCCTTCAGCGTTTGGCCTTGCACAGTGACTTTTTCGGCTAGTTTACGATGATCTGCTTCCAGCAGCGTGAAGTCTGTAGTGACCTTATCTATCAGTTTCCAGGGAGATTCTTGTCTGTGCCAGTGCAGTCCCAATGTTCTCCACTGCTGCAAGTACTGAGTAAATTTTGGCCACCAGGGCTGTTGATGTTGCCTCCATCTCCCCTTCAGCTCCTGTGCGTGTGGAATCCAGGCCGCCCGCACGTAAGGGCCCCTGCTGCATATTGGCGGGCATCCGGCCCATCACAAGTTGCTGCGCCGTGGGTATTCGCAGCTAGTTACTTGTAGGATTGCTACGCCTGTAATATTGCCACAATGGAGACTCTGGGCAGGCGTCAGGCTTCCTCGCAGGCGCAAATCCCTTAAGGTGTGTGGCTAGGCGGGGCCGTCACTGGCAACCACATGTGTATGTCTATTCCCTAGGATGCATGCTATGGCCAGCAGGGTCCGTGTGCAGTCTCTACGCTAGTAGCCTTTCTGTAGGGCTGGGTGCCTGGGCTTCTAACAGTATGATAGCTGGTGGCGACTCTATGGCAGGGCACCGGATTGCGTTGAAGTATGTTTAGCAGAGCGCTAAGCTGCGGCGTTCCCCACCTACAAAATGTCCAGATTATTATGGATGTTCCCAGTGGCAGCAAGCCGTGCAGGCCATGGCCCTGTCGGTCGCGTTGCCGTGTTGGGTGGCAGAAGGGACCCCTACCCACTGCTAGTGCCCCCTCCGCTCCGCTCCTCAGTGTTCCGCAGTCGCTGTGGCAGTGCGGTTGTTTGCGTAGGAGTAGTGTCGTCTAGGCCGCGAAGGACTCCCCTGCGTAGGCCTCAGATCGCACTTGTTCCCTTTGTCATTATCCAGGCAGGACTCCCATGGCATCTCACCCCTGGTGCCAGTCTTCCGCCCAGTCAGTATAATGTTCGCAGGCTTTTCAGGTCCCAGTTTTGGGGGTTGTGTATCCACAGGCCTGCCTCCGCTAGGCCACGCATTCAGTGGTAGGCCAGTATATTCGCAGTCCGTTTCAGCATGCTTGTGGTAGCGCAGTTCCGCCGGGGCCCTCTGCAGGGGCAGTCACCACACCCCGCACTGCAGTCTCCCCTATGCACGGCTTGTGTCTTCCGTTGTGAGTTGCCGCCCGTGCTTCCCCTCCTCTGCAGTCCCCACTAGGCCTCTTCACTCACCGGGAGTCTCCAGGGTAGCGCAGCACCAGCGTAAGCCGCTCAGTTGTCAGATCTCTCTGTGTTGCCGCAGCAGCTCGGGTTCTCACCGCAGGGACCCAGTCCCCTGCACATGGGTCTCCACGCTCCACAACAGCAAGGCCAAGCCAGGCGCACAACCCGCCAGGGGCCTGGCGATCCGTCGGGTTCCCACCTCCGAGGTCAGTTCCCTCTTGTATCGCCTCAGAGCGGCGCCTTGAATGGGCTGGTAAGTCGATCACGGCTTCATCACTTTCGAACCCCTGTATCTTGTGGGGAAGTCGCCGCATCTCCACTCCGGTCTCTCTCCACGGCCATGGGGGCCATTGCCCGAGGTGGGCAGCCGCACCCTGCCGTGAGACACCCTCACGCGGCCTCGCGGTTTCTGCTGCGTGTGGCCGGTATCCCCAACAGTAAGCTGCCAGCCTCGCTTCCCCTTTACTGCGACCTTTGTTAGGTCTCTTCTCTCACCGGGGAACCTCCGGGCAGGGTGTCACCAAAGTTGGCCGCACCAACTTGGGGCGTCTCAGTATCGCCGCAGCAGCACGGGCCCACACCACAGAGACCTTACTCACATCACGTCGATCATCTGCATTTCACCTCAGCAAGACCATGCCGGGAGCCCAATTCACCAAGGGTCTGGCAATCCACCGGGATCTCGCGTCGAGGCCAGCTCCCTTGTTAGAAATGGGATCTCTGGTTGGCTAAGGCGTGCGCAAAAGCCAGGCAGAGACCACCACTCTAGTCGGGCTAGGGAGTTACAAGCCGAAAAATAACACCTGCTCACCCCCTTGGTAGCTTGGCATGAGCAGTCAGGCTTATCCAGGAGGCAATGTGTAAAGCATTTGCGCACAAACACAGCAACAACATCCCAGGCACACCACAAAAGGAACTCCACACAAGGTTATATAAAAAATAGCCTTTGTATTGTCATAAATACATTTGAAACATAATCACATAATATAGACTGTGTCAACTGGCACTAGGCAATATTCACAGGAGAATATATACAGGACCGGGCCAATCGGGCCACGGTCAGAACCATCAGAAAAGGTAAGTACATATAAAACACAACCCGTCACTACTGGCACAATAATTACCTCAGCATTATCACATTAGGCATAAACCACATCAGGCCCAACCCTCCTATGCATAAACACATTACGCAATAGGCCTCATAATCATAAGATACCCTCCTAGGCATAAACCAAACCCCTACGCACTAGGACGTCAGCAGCCCAAACACATTAGGAACTGGGGTATAACATTTGTTTTAGGCATCACCTTTAGAAACCAACCACCCCCCAGGCCAACTGGCTTTCTCCTTGGGCTCAACAGCCCTTTGTCCAAATAGTCAGGGCTGGGCTGCCAAGGCAGCAAACTCCAAAGGGCGCAAAGCACCGGCCTAAATGTAGCAGCTGCCCACTAATTGCGGTGAAGCTGTGCTAGCAAAAGTGTGGGCACTGAAAAAACGGTGCTGGGCTCTGGGGCTCTCCCAATAAGTGTAGCCCAATCGGCACCACTATGCCCTTCTGAAGCCCCACTTCGGGACTTCGCAAAACAAATGCCCACAAAAAGGAAGAATGACACTAGCACTAACTGTGCCACTGGAGCTCCAATGGGACTTCTTCCAGAAATGTGCCCCACTCATTGCAGTTGCCCTCTGTCTAGCGGGGCAGCTGTGGCATCACCCTGGGCACTGCTGAGCCCTGTGCACCAAGGACAAGGGCACCGACAATGTGCCTCGACAGGGTCCCGCTCCCCAATCAACCCCACTGGGAGGAAGAAGACATGGCCCTCTCTGAGTCTCCTTACAATAATTAGGCTCCTCGTTGCGGCCCCACGGGCTCTAAGAACAAATATGGCACTGTTGGAGCGGCACGCTGTCAGCTGTGGGACCGCTCAGACGGCAAGAAGAGAAGCCCCTACTCACCGGGCTCCTTTGGCGCCGACTGCTCCGACAGGCTTGCTCCCCGGTCGACTTGGCACATCGTAGGCTCTCCTCACCATGCGGAGCCCCGCCAGGCCTCTGGGTCTACCTTGCTTCACCCGGGCCCCTCCTGTGACCCGGGACTTCGATGAAGAGCCGGCAAGGCTCCGGGCTCCCCATGTCTCTCTCTTCCTGGCCACGCCTATTCTCAGGCTTTCACTGCCGATGTTCCGTTGGCGCCGGCCAGGGATTGGCTTTGCCGACGGTCCTGCTCTGGCTCTGGCAACAGACGTCTGACTTCCGGTTTCGCGTTCCACAGCACCCAGGTCACTGCAGTGATTTTCCTTTGGATCTTGGAAATGTGGGGTAGGCTCCCGCTTTAAAATAAAGCACAGAAGCAGGGTAGGCATCCGCCAGCCACCAACGAAAGTGGTGGAAAACGCGGGGGGCACCCACTTTTAAAATCTGCATAAGCAGGGTGGGCTCCCGCTATGTTTTTAAAAGGGCATACAAACGTGGGGTGGGCACCCGCTGATAATAAAAAGGAGCACCAAAGACTGCCGAAACACAGCAAAATAAAGGGGCAATGTGGGGGAAATTCCCACATGTTGCAGTTACGCGCTGCAGGCCACCAGTGCTCTTTTAAATAAAAGTGAAGAGCACTCAGGGATAAAAGTCCAAAGTAAGCCCTTTAGGATGAAGAGGGGGCAAAGGGCTGGGCCCAGGCAGGCCAGTTCACAGGGCCCTCCAGCAGGGAGGCAGTCCCTGGTGGCGTGTCCTCCTGGAGCACAGCAGCAGCAGCAACAGGCCTCACTCAAGTCAGGAACAGCACACACACACATGGGGTCATAGCCCCTACATTTATAGGACATTTTTCTTTGTGTCACAGCTTGGGAAACCAGATGCAACTGGTGTTGGAGCCCTCTGTTTAAGAGGCCCCTATTCCCTATTGTTAGGTGGGGGCTTGTCATCAGACACACCACAGGAGGCAGAGCCAGCATTCACTAGAGCAGGCCCCTTCCTATTCAGGGGCCAGGGACTTCTCCTCCCACTACTCAAAATGTAGATGTCCCATTCACCCTAGCTCTGACTCATCCTGCCCCTCCTGGAGCTACCAAACCTCACCAGCACCTGTCACTCAAAAGCCAGACATGCAAGTCACATCAGGCAGGCGGACACGAAGCACACAGAAATGCCAACTTCTAAAAGTGATATTTCTGAAATAGCCACAATAAATCTGTGCAGCATTTATTCACACAATTACATGCATACCAGACCGGACCACACTGCTCCTCTCATAACAGGAATCACCACTGACATACACTGACCAGGGAATCCCCATGCATTCCTATGGGAGGGCAGGCAAATCTGACTAAATGTAACACAGAGCGCATGCACTTTACTCTGGGCCACAGTTCTAAAGTGCCCCGAGGCCTAAAACCACCAACACTACACAGGGAAAAGGCTAGGAGACAGGCAAACAGTTTAGGAGTGAATCTGCCAAAAGGGCCATGTCCAACATCCCTCATATGTCACCGCTGAGCGGCGCCTTGTTTGCGCCAATGCGCAGATCGCAGCCACGTTACTCACGATCCCGGGGGCCTTGCGTGGGGGCAGCCTCCTCTCCACTCCGGCTACTCTTCGTCTCCACCAGGCTTCCGCCCGAGCATGGGCGCCCCCCCCCCCCCCGCCGACCACCCTCACGCGGTTTCTCACTCAGTAGGCTGAGTCTTTCCTTGCCGTCGCAGCTGTGTGCACGAAGGGCGAAGCAGCACGATACAGAGCTCTCTAGCTTCAGCTGTTCCTAGGCTGTCTGATCTCACATGCTGCCAACGTGGATGGCTCACTTACAGGAGAAATTTGCCTGATTCAAGGGGGATTTCGGTCCGAGCGTTAGGGACTCGTGTCCGCCATGATGGCTGGCAAGCCATGCCCCCCGTTTTTAAGGTATACTCATGACCTCACCTTTGATGAGAAAGATGCAATTACAAATGTCATAAATAACATTACAGATAAGATTACAGAGCAATTGGAGCTCTTAGAGAGCTCTATACATTAAGGGAACACCTGCTGAGTGGCTCAAGAGAAGCTGAAATAGAACAACTCCATTGGTGGACTAGAGAATGTGGAGGGCTCCAGAAGAATGAGGAGTTTTTCAGAAGAGGACCCTAAATGTCTGAAGGTCACATCAAGGATAGGCTTCAATTACCACACAGAAACTACTAGTAAATACAGCAACGTATCAGCTAACACATAAGCCAAGTTTCCCTGTTTGCATTGCCTCCAAATGCCCTGCAGCAACCAACCTCAAACTCATCTGCATCAGAAATATTTGCTCCAGCACAAGTTACGTGATACGCGGGCATGTGCTATGTGTCATTTACTACATTTAGCACCACGAGGCACCCAGGGGCGTTTTGTGTCATTTTTACGTTAAAAAGTCTCACATGAATCCTGATCCTAGGAGGAAAAACTATTTTGTGATTGACTCAACTGCCTTTTAAAAACATGTACGGCTAGATTACATTTTTTAGGGGCAAGTTAAAGGATGCCAACGTAGGACAATAATCAGATACACAAGGTCATCGACTGTGGCAAAATCATGCCATGACATCACATCCCTGCATGATACATACAATGCAACGATGGCCACAATGAAGACGAGAAGAGCAAACCAGAGCATTTGGGATCTTAAGGTTTAAATCCAAAACTGGGAAGAGTGCTGGTGGATTTAGAAAGGTTGCATGAAACATAGGCCCAAAAGACCTGGTGAAGGCTAACAAAGTTAAGAACACAACATAGTTCTCCAATTCTTGATAAATGGAAATGTCTGGTATCTGCGTTAAGTGGATTACTTTCCGCTGGGAGAATGAGTGCACAGTGAGAAGGTTTATCAGTAGTAAAATTGAGGGCTAAAATGATAACTTTCAGATTTCAGCAAATTGCACGCCTCCATGAGAACTACGACAAGAGGTGAAGAAATTATATCAGCTTTGAGAATTTATCCCAACATGACATAAAAAAGAGAATATGATCCTGGTGTTATATAATAGAAGTAGAGCCAAAGCAGTTGTTCTTAGGCTAACAGTGAAACAAAGTTATTCAGCACAGCAACTTTCTTTTGTGGTTTTGAGATTCTTTGTATTGGAAGTGGAACCCATTATGTATCCTTGCTGGATACAGGGGTCTGCACTAGTTTTCCCTTACTTTCTGGACAGTAGCGGTTGCTACCGGTCCCGGGTGGTGGGCGAGACTGAAGGATGGAAGAAACAAAAAAACACTTACCTGGAATGGCCAGCCTGCTGGCTGTCCGGCTGCCTCCTCTCCTGCGTTCTCCATATCAACTTCCTGCAGACTCCCGGCAACAGGAAGCGGCAGGTAGACAGGCACCCCTGGGCCAATCACAACGCTGCAATGCAGCTTTATGTTGGTCTGAGCGCTGTGGATCGGCCTTCAGACTGCACCAGAGAGCCGGTGTATGCTCCTCACCAGGCCGTGTAATGCAGCCTGGTAGGAACCTGCTAAGTGTGCATGGACTGTTTGATTGGCCCAAGAGGGCCGGTCAAACAGTTCATGCGCACTTTGGGAGTGCACAGCAGTCCTCTCCTGCTCTGGCCAGCCTCGTCCGGGAGCCACTGACAGCTACTGGAAAATAACATGATAATAACGATTATTATTGTGTTATTTTTCCTTTTGCTCAGTGGGGCGACGCTCCTCCGCCTTAGCGGAGGAGCGACCACTGCTTCTGGCTTCATTGACATAAACCTGCATCAAAGTGCTACCTTTGTAGCCCACACAACTAGTAGGTTGAAGTTACACTCAGATGGGGCACAGAGTCAGCCCTCTTCCACCATTGGATAACCAGCATGAGTGGTGGCATTCTGCCCTTTAACAAGGAGCACTTACACACACACAAAGGAGTTCCTTAAGTGTCAAGGACTGCAATGGTAATGTATGCTTTTTAAAACAAACCAAAAAATATTTGCTCTTTTAGCCAATTTGTTTTTTTAAGACAAATAAGGGACAGGAGGCTTCGACAATAATAAACTTTTTCAACCCATGACAAAACAAAACTAAAAGAATGAGGAAGAGAATTTGGTGGCCAGGCCTACTTGCTTTGAAAATGCTTGTTTTCCTGAGGAATGGGTGCACTTCAAGAATCAGTGGTGCTTCACAGACATCCAAACACTTTTGCATCTTGCTGGGCCTTCTTTCTCACTGCATATTTCAATAGGGTTTTTTTCTGCTAATTTATGTCTAGGGAGGGAGGAGGAGCAGAAAAAAACCGCTGTAGAGTGGTCCTTCAGAACTCAGAATTCCAGTTGGTAGAGTTCCCTGTAGTCTCAAATAGAGATACTCAGTGCTTTCATAATGTGGACCTTAGTAAGTTTTATCATATATCACATAAAATCATACATAGAAATAGGTAGCCACAACCCCATTAGTAGCAATGGTGGTACTGGCACAGCCGCAACCAATGGATTAAGTCAAACATGCAACACACAGATGTCAAACATTAGGTACAGCATACACTAAGTACAACAGGTGGTTATGATGGGCAGCAACCTGACTCTCCCCCTACTGACCACCTATACATTGTACACATATGATCACTCCGTCTGATAAGCATTCTTTTTTTTTCTTTTTAAACCTTTATTGTGCGAATAGAGGCATACAAATACGGGCCTACAACCAATCAGGCCGGCCACGACGCATTATGAACGCACATGAGTCAACATTGAAGTTCCCCAGCAGTCACCCAGTGGTATACAGGCAAGCAATCAAACATTAATAAGCCGAATGTAACCGCTAGAGGCAGGATTAAATAAGGTTAATTTTATAATATAATAGGGAAGTATAGCAGGATCAGGTGCAACTATCAAAATCTGAATTCCCATGGCGGGTTATATGAAGAGCATCAGTACAAAGGGGCATTGATAAACGGAAGTAATAGCAGCAATTGATAGGAATCAACTTGTAGTCGCCCCGTTACAGATCAGTTCCCACCACGGCCCGCCACACACCCGTCACCACCTGTATGCCTGCTGGCACAGAACAGAAGAATCAGCAACAACATAAGAGTCATCCACTATACTAACCCAAATAAAGAGAAAAAGAGGGGAGGGGTAGAAAAGAGAATGTCAGAAAGAGGGAAAGAAAGAACGCAGCGCCACTGCACTCGCCCCACGGCAATAATGCATGCAGAACTGGAGGACCCTCCATCGGGGCGAATCATGCAGGACATGCCGTATGTGCAGTCGATATTGTGGAAGCGGGAAAGCGACCCCTTCACCACCAGCTAACACTCTGTGGATGACGCGCGCAGACACAGCGTCCCGATAAAGGGATACAAAAGAGCCATAGAACTAAAGAGAAAAACGAACAGCAAAAAGACCACGTCCCTCCCACACCACCCTGCACCCCTGCAGAAGGCTATGGCCTACCCCCCCAGCAGCGTGCCTGTCGCCCTAAATAGAACCCGAAATATAGAAGAATCAGAAAGTAAGAAAAAGAACACAACAGATCAAAAGAAAAGGAAAAGGGGAAGGGGGAAAGGGATCCAGTGGGAGAGGAGATCTGCAATCGAACATTCAGCTCCTACCCCCCGCCTTAACACAACTGAAACCCACAGCGAAGCGAGAAAGACACAACCTCAAACATCAGGAACGGAAAAAGGAGTCAGCCATATTGTCACAGCTGCGGGTAGTCCTCATCTACGTATATTAACCAGTAGTCCGCAGAAGCAGTTCTGTCTCACCCCTGTCCTTTCCTGATCATAGCTTCCGTGTGTAACAAAGTGGTAGGTAGCAAGCTGTTCGGCATGGAATGCACACAGGATCGAGACAAGGCAGGCCAAGGGTGCAGTCCAGAGGACTCCAGTCTCAAACAGCAAAGCAAGCAGTGGCTGCGGCAGACCAGACTGTCAAGTAGCAGCATCAGGAGCAGCAAACAAACTGGGTGCGGCCCCGCCGTCCAAAAAAACGAGGTGACCCCTGCAAGGCAGCCGGGGGATCTCACCAAAGCAGTTCGAATCAAACATCCCCCGAGCTCCCCAGCCAGACCAGCATGGACGGGCCCTGAGGTGGGGCCCTCGCTCATGATCGCCTCAGTCGAAGCTTCCTGGAGATTCGGGCCGCTGACATACAGTCTCGTAGGTGCACGGCGGCATCACTCTTCGCAGCAGCCGAGGGGGGCAAAGCAGCACACACCATCAGTCGAGCCGCATGCATGGGGGACGGGTCAACAGGCACGGCGGCAGAACCGCTATCTTGCGTAACAGCATCGAAGGCCATGGCCGCACGGAAAGAACATAGGGCGGCAAAGACATCACCGATCGTGGGCTCATGCCCACAGGCCTCAGCCATCGTGTGGTTCGACAAACTAGGCTCCCCGCCCCAAGCTGGTCCGGGACCCGGGGCGTCGGCGGCCATCTTGTCAGTGCAGCAGGGACCCTCCGCTCCTTAACTTGTGGGCCGGGCCTTCGAATAAGGCCCACCGGAGTCTCCTCGAGCCCCAGCAATGGCAATCTTGGTGCAGAAAGATGGGCCACCAAAAAACAGGGGTCGCCGGCGCCACCGTCTCACGGGCGGCGCCCGCCGAATCCGGGCGAAGGGCTTCAAGATGGCCGGACAGGGCAACAAAGGGGGGGACAAGCCTCCTGTACGGTCTACTCCCGTCCAAGGCGGGCCGTGCCCCGTCGCAGAGCCCCCGGGCCACCAGACCGGGCCTGGTCAGTCGCCACCGGAACAACCGCACAACGGCCTCTTCAGCCGACCCCTCTCCTCCACCGGGGGGCGGTGTCAACACCCCACTCCAGCCGACCGTCGCAGGCGAGTACCCGACCTGCACGCCGCGGAGGCTCCGGAACAAGCAAGGGCACAACTCCAGATCCGCGGCACCCAGGAGCCCCCGGGACGGACGGTAAGTGCTAGCAATGTTTCACCTTCCCATATTTAGCCGATTGTGTCTCCTCGGGGCAGGATGAGGTACAGGATATGCGTTTCAGGCAGGAAGGTTGACGGAGCCGAGCTACAGTGCGGCCATCACGGTCGCGAGCTTGGCTCCTCCTCCCGGATAAGCATTCTTGATTTGCCATTGACCCTTATCTTCTGGTCATGACGCCGGCTCTTACATCCCCGGGCCCAGGGAAGAAGATATTTTAGAATTCCACATCCACTAATTCGGTTTCTTTTCTTTCACAGCACAGCAAATGAACTTTTCAATTGATTGATAAGTGTGTTTGGGTTTTTCTTTGGGCTTGAAAACCTGTCCTGTGAGTTATGATGTAGTCTACGGATTCCGTACTATCACATTTTTGCTCTTGAAATACAAGGGGGCTGATTACAATCTCGTTCGGAAAGCCTCCGGCTTGCAAAAAAAAAATTAAATAAAAAAAAGGAAAGCCTCTGGCTTTCTGACCGAGATCATGAGTTTCACTTCCGACCACCTAATTACAATTTAGGCAGTCGGAAGTCAAATGGGACAGTCATTCCGGGTGGCTTCTGATGGGCTTAAGGAGCCAGTTGGCAAGTCAGAGCCCGGTCCGTAATCCATATGGACAGTGTTTAACACAGTCCGAATTATGATGTTGGGTCTCCGGCAGGCTTTCCCTGCCGGGCTTTCTGAGATGGAAAGCCTGTCGGAGAGCGAGTTTGTGGGCCCCTAACAGGGCCCCCTTCTGTTTGTAGCCTCCGGGTGAGGTGCCCCCTTGTTGATCCCAGCACCATATGGCTGGCACCGTTAGGTGTCTGCCACGCAGTGCCGGGATAAACAAAATCTCCTATTTCCCTATGGGAGCTTGTGCTACGCCGGTTTAGGGCTGTAACACATGCTCCCATAGGGAAATATGAGCATGCAACCGCACCATGAGCTGTGGCACTGTAATTAGGCAGTCGGTCCCATTTCCGCAATGACTTTGTAATAAGCCCCAAGGTGTCCCACACAGCAGTCACAAGAGGTTACCAGAACCATGCACATGTGTGCAGCCAAGTGAATTTCTCCACCTGGGTGCTTATCAGTCGCGGTATATGGCATCATGCGTTACTTGTCCTCTGTCGGCTTCACTGGTAGCAGCATTCAGCTTTGCATGAGGCAGCATCATCAATATGGATGAGAAGCCCCTCCCACTCCTTGGAGCCAATGCCATGCACGTGGCCCCAATAACCCAGATATGAGCCAGCCTACCGCAGAGAGTTATTCAGAGAATGGAAAGAGTTTGGAGATACGCAGATATACTGGGGAAAGCAGTACATTGATCAGAAGGTGGTGTTCATAAGGGCAGTGAAAGCTACCATACAATCTAAGTGCGATCCTTTGCTCCTCACCTAGGTTTTAGGCTCGACCAACTGCATTGAGCCACACATCATGGATCTATCCTCTGCCTGCTCCTTTATGTCACTGGTCATAATTAAATCGTTTACATTTCACCAATACATTTTAACAAAACTCTTGCCCAGGTACTCATTCTTTCCCAACAGGAGTATTGAAGTCTCCTTACTTTAATCTACCTTCCTATACGATAGCCAAATCCACCATATTCAAAAGGTGGCAGCTCTACTTGTTCTTGGTCTAAACCACTGCTCTAAGATGGTTGGTCATTTAAAACCCTTTCACTAGCTTCCAGTTTCCAGGTGTGTCTTTAAGGAACGCTTCCGGTGTCTGAGATCTCTTTAATCTCGCTCTTTTCCCTGGACCTGGAACCCATTGTTATACTGCATGAGCACACCAGAATGCTTTCGCCCATCTCTTCTGCTCTTCCAGTGGTTTCCAAATTGCAGAGAGCTTGGGTGAATGGACATGCCTGTTTTATGATGGCAGCAAAGGCATGGAATACTCTTCCTCAGCATCTTCAGGCCATCGTCTGTCATGCTACTTACCGAAAAGAATTGGAAAAACATATTTTTAACCTGCAGTTTAGTCCCTTTTCACTGACTAAACTTTTTGGTAAGACTCTTTAAATGGAGCCAAAGGGATCACAACAGCTTTCTGGTTAACAGTAAGCTGTGAAACACACAAACTGTGCGGGGAGTCTGCTTGCCATAAGTCTAATTCCCGGCAATAGCTTGGGGTAGCAAGCCACCCCATCATTCTTTTGCTCACCATTTCACTCACCTTCATTTGGACCAGCCATATGCAAATTAGTCCTGACCCTGGTCTTCATGGGAATAGTCCATCCCGAACTGGCAAGTAAGGTCGTCCCTGAAACCCAAGGACTGGTTTCGCTCTAGCTATGGGCTCCTCAGCTGGGTACATCTTGGTTCAAGTGACACAGTGAGCATGGGACCCATGTCTGGGCATACCCATGCCACTAAGGTCGGCACAAGAAACACACAAAAGGTGATGGGAAGCTGCATGCAATAAGTCTAAACATTGGCACTTGACATATTGCAAGAATTCCTCCAATCACATTTTGTGTGCTTCACGTTTATTGTATGTGTATAGTGAATAAGCTTACTGAAGGCTTGTAAGATTCATTGTGAATGCCCCAGGCTTGGTACTGTGCTCAAGAGAGGGCCTGGGTCCACAGCAGGGAAAGCTGCCCATTAACTCTAGTACCAGGACACTAAACTAAATGCTGAATATGTGTGTGGCATTTAGTTCTACGGTGCAATAAAAATAAATTGAGAGTCCAGAACTAGGTTGGACAATTATTTATTGCAGAGATGTGTGTCTGTTGACTGCTGAGCTTGACCACCTCGGCACTACCTCCCAAGGAAGCCTGTGAATGCACTCACTCTACCCGGGGAGTCAAGTGCTGAAGGGGCTGAACTGAGCCCAGCTTACAGATCTATAGTACGATGCACCCTGGGACAGAAGAGGAAAATTACCTCAATCCCCACAATAGAGGGCTCCATGTCTCGCCAACGAATGGGGTCTGACAGTTGCAGTACTACCAGAACATCTACAGAAAATTTATGAGTAGGAAACATTCATCTCGGGAGGACCCAGAGAAGATACCAAACGCACCTCAAAATGATATAATTTTAAGGCATCATTCTCACTCACAAAATCTGACAAATGTATGGAAAGCACCCGGGACCAAAAAAGGTGTAAAATATGGCAATACAGCTTTTATTTTCCTATTGACAAAGTTTGACCTCCAAAGGTCTCACTGGTTATTGAGCCAATGTCTTCATTCTTACATAAAAATAATTAGTTCCCCTTAACTTGCAAAAAAGATAGAGGGGCGGTTCAATTTTCTTCATATTGCCCTTGTGCCACCCAAAACATAAGGACTCACACTAGTATACAATTCAATATATACCACCTTTTTGCGCATTTTCATGTCTTATAATATCATTCCTAATTACGTAAGTTCAGACTCACTCTCATTCAAGTTCTTTTGATCACAATAGATGCTGCTGCTCTGCAATCGATTCTTAATGCATTCCCTCAATCAAGTGATAATTCATTATATGCCTGTAGGAAACTGCCTCTTTTGATATGGTTAGCCCCCGCTTTGTGCTTAATGCCTGGTGTGATTTCCAACTGCAAGTTCACTGGGTCCCTGCTAACCAGGTCCCCAGGGCCAGATCTCTTTCCCAAAACTGTACCACGATTGGCACAACTTCAGCTACCCCTGTAAGTCCCTAGTAAATGGTACCTCTGGTACCTAGGGCATGGGCACTAAAGAGGGTCCACTAGGGCTGCAGCACAAATTGTGCCACCCCAGAGATACCTCACCAAGACCTTAGTCTTGGTGCGGGATCGACATGGCATACAACCCTGTGTGCCATGCCCTTATATGTTGCATGAGATATAGGTGTGTCACCCCTACTGCAGGCTTTACTGCCTTTTGGCAGAATTCACTATATCCAATGTGTGGACATATCTGCATGAGCAGGTATGGAAATGCAACATCTAAGCCATTCTTGGATATTGTAAGTAAACAGTGAAACCCTAGAGAAAATGTGGGCTGGATAATTGTCATTACGAGCCTTCTAGCTCCATGGTGGCTTCTCAGTATCCCACGATGTTTGGTACCACACATCTCATCAAATCCTTACTGTTGCCAATGTTGGATGTATTAATAAATGCACATAGGAGACCCTTTAGAGGGTGCCCTGAAAACCTAGTAATTCCTAGAGTGGACTATGGGAGTGTCGCTCTCTGCGGCCTTCCCAGATCAACGACCGCTCCTCTAAGAGCCTCAATCAATACAGCCGCTAGACACATCACAGGCTCCAAAAGAAACTGCCACATTTCCCCTGAACTTTGTGCTCTCAACTGGTTACCTTTTGAGGCCAGAACCCATTTGAAAATCGCCTGAATGACACATAAGGCATTGCATCACAAAACCCTGAGATACATAGCGGAGAAACTAGAACTATTGGGTGGTAACAGATCTACAAGGAGTTCTGATAATCTTCTACTAAAACCACAACGTTCCTCCAAGAAGAAAAAGTAAAATCGTACCTTCTCAGGAATGGCTCCCAGGATTTGGAACGCCTTGCCCCCAGAAACAAGACTTAATACGTCCGCTGCTTTTTAAAAAAAAAAAAAAAGTGAAATCGGATCTCTTGTCCAAATTCACGTGAACATTTTTTTACACTCTTGTAGATATGTGGTAGTCTCTAATAGTTACCGGTACTGTATTTGCATAATTCATTGTATTTATATGTATATGTCAATCACCTATATTTGCCCTGTAAAGCGCTCGGATATCTGCAAGCATCTTGTTCGCGCTATACAAAACAATCAAAATAAATTAAATAAAAAAATGCCAAGCATTTGTGTGGTCTCCGTTTGGCATAGCCAGCCTGCCACCACCAGACATGTCTGTGATCTCATGGGGTGAAAGCCCACGCTCTAAGAGGGCAGAAACAAAGCGCGCACTGGGCGGAGATGCTTCAAACCTCCTCCAGGCCTGAATGGTATTCCAGAGTGGACCGCTTTAGAGGCAAATCCGCCTTTGAAGTGCAGCTCTGATGGTGGGGGATGCCACCCCCCCTGTCCTGCTCCAAATTTAGCGGAAGGACAGGAAGGAAAATTAGTTAGATAAGGAGTGTCCACGTTCAGCCAGCACCACCACCAAGGTGTGGCAGACGATGTGAACCCTCTCCTGAAAATCCACCATCTTGGCATGGTGGGAAAACAACTTATCAGGGCTAGGTTAGTGCCCCTTCCCACAGGAAGTGGCCACTTAGAGGATGTAGACACCCTAAAGGTAGGCAGCCCATTGCCTACTACCTGTCTCTCCTGTCAACGTCCCTAAATTTGACCATGAACCTTCGAGTCGACGGACAAGAAGAAGACACGGACAAAGAAGAGCTGCTGCCCAAGAACTGAAGCCCTGCTGCAGAGAAAACTGGCACCAAACCCGGCCAGCTGCTTCCAGGACTCAACAATCATGGTTGTGCAGTCTCGTCTTGAACCTGTGAAGACTCCAGAACCCCAGAGCTCCTCCAGCCCTTGAAAAATTGGAGGGAAGCAATCCCTCCCCTGCACACCATGGACCAAAAGAAGTGCATCAGCTCTGGAGGGTCAGATATAGCTCTAAACCAAGTTTGGACTCCAGGACCTACCAGAACCACATTGTACCATTACCAGGGGCACCAGACCACCTTTAGCAAACAGCGAGACAAAGAGTCTGTGCCGGACTCCAATGACCCCAGAAGTAAGCACATGTTGAAACCCCTGAGATCCATGTCGTTAGTGGGCCAGCTGTCCTGAAATCGCCTCTCCAAGATGCCTGCTCCTAACCGTGAGGAGCTCTTGGCACACGGCTGACCTAATTGCTCTGCACCGAGCCTGACCAGCCTCTGTAATGACAACCCAGCTGTGCACCCATGGTCCTGAGACCGCTGCGACCTCCACCCTCGAGTGGGACCCACTGGACTTACTAAGTTCTCGTGGAGAGTGTCTTTCCAGGTGGCCCCCTTCCTCGTAGCGCAACAGCTGCCAGCACCCTGCTCCCAGACAAATCAGGAATGTTCCCAATCTTCTGCTGCTGGAACTTTGGACCTGTTCCTGTTATACACCTACACTAGAAGGTGAACTTCGTAAAATAATTCTCTGATTTTATATGCATTTTTCTGCTTTTCCCCCCATTGACTTCAATGGTGTGTAATTGTGCACAAAAGTGATATATTTTCCGAACTCTTAAAAATCATACCTTTAAAAGTACTTACTGTAAATCAAAGTCCATGGTATTAAAAATTACATATATATATATATTTTTTTTTTAAAGCCACTATTTGTATAAATTGGTCTCAGGTTTATTCTTGAGTGTCTCATTTACTGCATCGGAGTACAACAAATGCTTAGCATTACCCTCTGATACCCCTAACTGTTCATCCACACTGCCACAAATAAAGTGTTAGTATTATCTACTAGTGCCTCCATAAACCAATAAGGGACCCACTAGACTCCCTGCACAGTGTACTTTATTTTAATGCACTATATAGAGCCCAGCTTCCTAAAATGCCACTCCAAAGCAGGAAGAGGACTTGTGACATATCTTCATACAGGTGGCCAAGTCACAATTTGGAATACTTAAAACTGCTTGAGTGCAAGGAGCAGCAGTTTTACATAATCCATGATTGGAAAAAAATGAGTCCAACACAGACCTAGAGTTTAGTCATTGACTGCTGCCTGCTTGCAGTGCTCAAACTACCCAGACATCTGATAGAAACACTGGTGCAAGTGTTCTTTATTTACCGCATTCAGCTACAGCTTAAAAGAGAGGACATTACTGGGCCAGGTTTTATTACGCTCTCCGCTTGGGCTGACACAAATCAAATCATTTCGGAGGTGCAATATGGATTCCGCACAGGAAAGTCAACAATAGAACAGTGATCAAATCATTATCTTTTATTCTCTAAATATACGATCGCCAAATCTGGAGCCCTCTTCTTCGGTTTTATGGACCTCACCTCAGGGTTTGATCAGGTGAACCATAATAAATTGTGGATTTTACTCTGTGACTTAGAGGTTGATCCAGCGATTATAAATCTTTTAATGACTCCATGCAAATACTACTGCTGCACTTAAATATACTCAAGAAGAGGAACTCACTGATTTTAAATGTTGTAAGGGGTACGCCAAGGATGCATTTTAGCTCTTTTTTTTTCTATTCATGTTATACATTAACAGTTTAGAGTCCGCCAAGATACCATTACAAATGGGGGTGGGGTCGCACACTACTCACACACCGGCGGTGTCACCCCTAAGGACTCTGGTCAATGTAGGAAAGTGTTCGCGATGCATCATCTTTCGATCTTCTGCTATCTTCGCTGTCTTCGCCATCCCTGGACACGTGTTTCGGGGTATTACCCCTCATCAGCAGGGATAGGCAGTGTTCTGGGGTTGCCGATGGCTGCCAATATCTGCCAGGTATAGTACCACTCCGGCGCGTATTAAGGCAAATTAACTTTCAGAGAGTTGCCCTTTGCCTGCCTGACCTGTCAGCTGGCTAATTATCATATGTCTTTGCCAGCTCTTAGCCTTAAATAGCTGTGAAATGTCCCTCAAGAACAAAAATATGATTACTTACATGGATGGAGATGATGTATCTGAACTCAACAGAACATGCAGAGTAGGAGTTGTGGACATGCTTTTTTTATGCTACCAGGCTTCTTTCTCTAGAATAAATGTGGGTACAGTGCCCGCCTCAAATTGGATTTTATTGTTAGGTATAGGAGAACCTATGATTACCACAGTACACTCCCCATACACCCCACAGCTTCCCTAAGAACCCAAGTTTAGTACGGCAGAATACATCTGCCATCTTGAATTTGCCCTGACATATTGGATTGTGGTCCTATCTGCAGTAAGGCAATAAGGGATCACTAAAAAAGTGGGTAGAGTTGGCAATGTGAACTTTTACCCATTTTCTTAGGGTGTGCCTAGAAGTCACCACACCACATTACATTATACCAGACATAAGTGTGACGGCACATCCAAGCACCCACTTCAAAGCACTTCCTGGACCTTTGGCAGATCAAATAAGGACTGGGCCTGCTGTCTGACATGAGAGGAGCCCTGAAGGAATGTTACCTCTTGTTCCCAGGGCTAAGACGTAAATGCCAAGGGTCGATTAGATAAGCCCCTGTGTGGCTACAGAGAAAACAGGCTACAATAGGCCTTTTCCTGTAACTGCCCAGCAGCAACTGGACCTGGACTGGACAATGCTGTTGGCCGCTGTCTGACACCCTGTGATTCTCTAATTGCCTCTATTGCGGTGCTGAATACTTTAGAAGTGTACTCCTGTGGTGAATTGGGATTTAAATGACGACGTCAGAAGGTATAATCTTTAACAAGGATGAAACTGGTTGGTGTATCCAACCCGCGCTTTATTACAGTCAGCCTCAAATTAATGGTCTATCGTGACCATTGGCTACCATTGTTTGTTTGTGCTTTTTTAGCACCATTTCTACTTTTATGCAAAAAAAACATTTTATATATATATATAAAAATATAAAAACAGGCACAATCCCGATGCCACTGGGCCTTTCCTCCTCCCTCAGAGAAGCACGACCAGGAAACGGACCACCAAACAGCAAGTCTTTTCAAGTTATGTGCTTTATCCCAAAATCAGCAGACATGGCACGTTTCGACCGGAGAACATATATATGTTTTGTTGATGTTTTATGTTCATATATAACAAAAGTAATACATCCAATTTCCACTAAAGACTACATTAATTTTAACAATCACAGTTTGGTGTGACATATGCATTGATTTTCCCCCTTTACCTTCCCACCTGCACCATCTCATTACACAAGCAATGCAAGGCAAATATCAGAACACTGTTCTTTATCCCAGCTCGGTCCCTATATGCATGAGTCTACCATCCAGTCTATTATGTGACCATTGGTTAGATGCACTGTTACTTGTGAAGTACTCTTCTGTCCATGTGGCTGGGGTCCATGCTAGTAGCGTATCTGTAAAAAGTAAATTTTGTAACACTGCGAGCAGCTGCATACCCAGAGTTGACTTAAAACTACCTATCAGTGGCTTGCTTTTATGCCCAGGGAATCAGCTTTCATCCCTACTGACGATAAACCAAACAGAGGGTGCTACCTACCAAAACGAGGTACTAGAGAGTGAAATACACTATATAACGTTTCAAACTACCTTTTAAAGTTAACTATCCATGAGAGTTCTTTGACAGTTAGGAGCTAAGGTGTAATGTTGGTATATTCCCCAGCATGAATGTGCTCACAAAGAAGGCACCCTGGAAAATGCAATCCTGGGTGCTTCTGTTCACTCCCAACTTTAGGGAGAATGCAACACCTAACCTGGTGCTCAGAAAACAATGCATGAGATGCTGCACTGGTGAATGTGTGGAAAGAGGAATGAAGGTGACAGAGCCCCCACGCCCCATGTGAGCCTGGGTTCCTTCTTGCTCACCGCAAACAGTATATTGAACGGTTTTACTCATTATAAGTACCCATAGTTAAACTGAAACTATATTTTCACTGCTTTAAAACATGGAAAAATACTCCCACCCAAAATAATAATTACTTTTTTAGCACCCAATAAATAACTTTAGTCCAAACTTCCATAAGTATGGAGCAAAATACTTCTTCTCTAGTACCCCATTGTTTGATGACCCTTTCTATGGGGTCATCCGCAAACTTTATGCCGTCGCCCTCCTGTTTTTTTTAACCTATTTTGTTGGATTTTAAGACTCTGTGCACTTCACGAATTCTAATAATAATAATAATAATACTACTAATAATAATACTGATGCTTGTATAGCGCGAACAGCTACCTCGTAAGGAGGTGTCCCGGCGCTGAAAGAGTGCTGCAGCAGTAGGCTTGAACCATAGAGAGATTCTAGGTTTTCTGCATAAAAAGGCAGGTCTTTAGGAGCTTCTTAAAGCTAGCTTCTGTCGTAGCAGATTGGATGACAGATGGCAGAGCGTTCCAAAGTTTCGCCGTGCCCGCAGAGAAGGATCTGCCCCCAAGTCTGGCTTTTTTAACTCGTGGGATGCTTAACTGAAGCAAGGAGTTAGAGCGCAGGTGTCGCTCCTGGTGGTAGCGGGGAAGTCTAAGTTTTAAGTAGTTGGGGCAGGTCCCTTTTAGTGCTCTGAACGCCAGGGTGAGAACTTTGAATTTTATTCTGTTCGCCACTGGGAGCCAATGAAGTTTGTGCAGATACGGAGAGACATGATGTCTAAAAGGAATATGCTTTATCAGTCTCGCAGCCGCATTCTGCACGATCTGTAGTCGTTGCACTAGATATTTAGGCAGACCGAGGTAGAGGCCATTTGAGTAGTCTAGTCTAGATGTGACTGTCGCATGGACTACCGTTTTACGGCACTCAATTGGAAGAAAAGAAAGAAATTTACTGAGGTTTCTGAGTTTGTGAAGACAGCAGGTGGTAACCTGCTGTATATGAGAGGAGAAGGAAAGATTCTCGTCCCATCTTACTCCTAAGTTCTTTGCATGGGTGCCGGGGGATGGTGCTGGACCCATTTTAGGAGGCCACCACAGATCGGGGGAGGGATGTGTATTTTTTCCGAAAAATAGCACCTCCGTTTTACTTGCGTTCAATTTTAATTTGTTTGTATTCATCCAGCTTGCCACATCTCGAAGGCAGCCTCTTATTTTACTAAAAGCTGCCTCCGATACCTCTGCATAGGGGAAGACTAATTGCGTATCATCTGCATACGAAATCGCCTTGACGCCCCCATTTGGCAATCAAGGTAAAAAGTGGGGCCAGATAGACATTGAAAAGCAGCGGGCTGAGCGCCGATCCCTGAGGGACACCGCACCAAAGGCGTTTTGGCTTAGAGGAGAAGGTGCCCAGCATCACTTTCTGGGACCGATCTGTGAGATAGGAGTGAAGCCAGCTTAGTGCCTTGTCTGCCAAACCTATGTCCTTCAATCGTAGCAGCAGTCTGTCGTGATCCACCGTATCAAATACGGCTGATAGATCCAGGAGCACCAGCATAGCTGATGCTCCTGAATCTAAGGACCACGTGATTGACTCAGCAACCTCAATGAGGGCCATCTCGGTACTGAAACCGGTCCTGAAACCAGACTGTGTTTCATGTAAGGCTCCTTTTTCCTCGATGAAGCGGATCAGCTGACGTTGAATCAGCTTTTCGAGCATTTTTCCTGGGGCTGCTAGTAAGGAAATGGGGCGGAGATTGCTCAAATCGTCCGAGGCACCATTGGGCTTCTTTTTCAAAGGGAGAAGTGTGGCATGTTTCCAGCAATCCGGGAACGTGCCGGTTTCGATGGACATATTCCATATATGTAGTAGCGGAGCTGCAATTGCGTCAGACATCATCTTCCAGAGCTTAGGTGGACAGGGGTCATCAGGGGCTCCTGATTTACATTTTTGTATTTCTCTCAGTGCCGGTGATAGGATAGAATTGATTTAAGGACGAGGAGGATAGCTCACAAATTTCGAAGTCCGCCATAACTGTGGGCTCGGGGTCCGTGAAGGTGTCAGACTTTTATTATTTTTGTATCAAAAAAATCCGAGATGTTTTCAGAGTCTTGCTGACGGGATAATTTCAGTCTCGATAGCCCTTGGTTCAAAGAAAGATTGAACAATCTTAAAAACTTCTTTACTGGATTGCTCCGCCTGCTGGATGGAGGTCGCAAAGAATGCTTTCTTAGCTTTTTTTTTATGGATAGGTGGAGACCGCGGAGGGCTTGCTTGTAGCGGGTTTTTGCTAATTCACAGTAGTTGACCCGCCAGAGGCGCTCCAACCTTTTGCAGTTGCTTTTTTCGGACATCAGCTCGGGGGAGAACCAGGGAGCAGAAGGGGATTCTCTGCGAGACGTGGCGGTTTTTGCAGGAGCGATGGATTCCACTGAATTGCCTATCCAGCGATTCAGCAGCACCGCGTCATAGTTTACGTCTGAAGTCTGTAGTGGGGGGTCAGCTGCAAGAGCAGGACAGGGGGTGTCAGCTGATACGTTGTCCCAATTTCTCCTCACATAAGTGCGTTTCCCAATTATCTGACAATGGGGTGAGAATAAAATTGAGATAGGAATTAAAAAATGATCCGTCCAAGGCAATGCCAACGGGAGTTTATCTGTAGTGTCCATTATGTTGGTAAACATTAGGTCCAGCATGTGACCTGCCTGATGTGTTGGACCAGAAATGACTTGAGTGAGGTTGGCAGCTTGTAGCGTTGAAATAAGATGAGTGGCCTGGGGGCAATCGGGCTTATCGGCATGGATATTAAAATCACCAACTACAATGTAGTGTGGGTGGGCTAGAGAGCTTTGGACTATAAAGTCCATAAGTTCCCATGTGCGAGTCGATGGACAGTCCGGGGGTCTGTAGATGATTAGGCCTGTTAGAGACAATTGGGGATTATTTTGCAGGCAGAAGTGTAGCCCCTCTATACCAGGAATGTTAGTAGGTGTAGAGGACACCAATGTGTATTTATCTGTATAGATAATGGCTACTCCGCCACCCCTTCTGTCCTCTCCTATTTGAGAAGCTTATTTTAAAGCCCAGCGGGACAGCTGAGGAGATAGACGCCATATTGTCTTCATTAAGCCAGGTCTCTGTGAGAAATAAGGCGTCCCACTCAGAGTCTTCTATAAGCAGACAGATGTCATCAGCATTCTTGGAGAGGGATCTACAGTTCAGTAATCCAGCCCTAAAAAGAGTAGTTGGGATGTTAGCTGTCCGTCGGCTTACTGTTTTGGAATGTGCGTTAATTTGAGGTGAATCAGCACAAAGTAATTTACAGCAAAGCGGGCATGAAGGAGGTAGATCAAGGTGCGTCAGATCGAGCCTAGGCGCCTGACATGGGGTGGCTACGTTCAGCGCCAATAGTTCTGCGCTAGACCAGACAATCCTTTTAATATGCAGCCGATTACTGGCAGCATGGCTGGCGCTGGGCGTGGTCCGGTCGTGGACGGGCTCGCCTTCGGCACGCCCGCTGCGCTTCCAAGGGACGCACATATTTATGTTGTATATTGGGGCGTGGCCTGAGGGCGGTGGGCGTGGCCGCAGTCTTCCCCTCTGAATGGCGGCAGGTGAGGAAGATTCCCTCGTGAGCGCTAGGGTCCGCTGCGCGGGAAAACACACGTGGAAAGTGACAAGTACGTTTTTTTTTTAATTCTAATCACTGAAAAAGTGCTTGTGCTCTGTTAGAAACAGGTAGCGTGGTGCAGAGCAGGCAGGCCAAACTCCGGAGGAAATGTGTAAAGCATCCGCGCAGCACACACAGGCGACACACAAGGCACACTACAAAAAGAGACTCCACACCAGGTTATGTGAAAAACAGTATGTGTATTGTAAAATAAACACATAAGAAGAGAATCACAGGTGCAGATAAACTGTGCCAGCCGGCACCGGGGAAGAATTCACAGAGGGACTATATACAGGGCAGCGCCAATCGGGCCGCTGCCAGAACCACCACAAGTCAATGGCTAACTGAAAGTCCATAAGCAATAACGTCTCACCAGCCGTACCTACTGGTGAGTAGACATGCACTTGGCATAAATCACTTTAGGTATTTGTCATGGTAGACCGAAACATGAAACCAGCCACATAGGAATTAGGGAAAAACAGTAGCATAAAGGCATTAATCATGAAAACACATTATGCATAACTTAAGGCATAAATCATCGTTGTCGTAGCCTGGAATGGGAACCTCGGGTTAGGCATAGGCATACAAACAGTATGAATAACCTATTAGGCTGGAAAAGCATTAGGCATCAACCTGTGGGCATAAACATAGTAGGAATGAAGCATTCTCATTAGGGTAAAAAAAAAAGCTAGGCAACATCACCTTAGGCATTAGCAGATGCATAAGGCACCTCCTGCAGTACATGGGGCCTAATCATATTAGAATGGGGCACATACGAGGCATTTCATCATTGCGCACGTTAGTCCAGAACATTAGCATAATGGTGCATCCCTAGTAACCCCCAAACATCCTAGAAGCATTAGGGGGGAAATAAACCATTAGCGATATGACCACATGCATTAGGTATAAGCAACATTAACAGTACACTTTATGTAAATACACCTGGAATAGCTGCCCCAAGGTTGCAGATTCACTTCTGGTGCTACTGCGCCTGGGGAGCCCCTACTCGGAGGCTCTCAAATTACCAATGGCCCAAAATCAGCACTGCAAACCAGAGGGAAAAGCGTTAGGTATCATCCTAGGTACAAATGCATTATGCAACAATATTATGAAAGATCATATGGGACAATAGGCCTCGCCAGCATAAACACAGTTCGCCCCAATCGGGGGCAAAACACTCTGAAACTGGCCCCAGGCCAACTGGCCTCTATTTGCGGCTCAAATGCCTGATGTCCCGCAAAGTCAGGGCTGGCTGCAAAGACAGCAACGTGTACAAAGCACTGGGGCAGGGCAGGAGTGTCTCTCACTCCTCTCTCTCTTATCCTGAGGAGTACAATGTCCCCTTATACGTTGCAGCTGCCCACTGTCAACCAAGCAGGTAGGGGGGAATCCGACACGCCGGGATCCACTCGTAGCGCTTTAGAATCCCGGCGCTGCAGACGTCCGCTCCTCTTCTCCGGGGCACAGTTGTAGGGCCTTGGCAGCAAGCAGAGCACAGTCAATGCAAATATGACACTCTGGTAGCACCCCAATGCAGGGGAATTGAAATATAGCGCTTTGACAGCACAGCGCTGCAGGCGTCAGCTCCTCTTACCCTGGCACTTTGAATATAGTGCCAGGGTAATTGGAAAATTAAAGATGATGAGAAAAATCTTTCCATTTCTGCCGATGGACGCGCCCAGAACAGTTACTCAGGCCTTAATAACCTCCCATTTAGATTATGCCAACAGTCTTTATGCGGGGGCCCCTTTGTATCAAATTGAACGCCTTCAAGTAGTTCAAAATGCGACAGCAAGACTGATTGGCAATATCCCTTTCCGACACCCGATCTCAACGTTTCGCAAAGAGCTTCACTGGCTTCCTATAGCCAGCCGCATTAAGTTTAAAACACTCACTCTTGCTTTCCGAGCTCTGAACGGAACCGGACCAGAATATTTAAGAAAGAGATTGACACTATCTCACTCAGTCAGAGACTTACGCTCCAACAACCTACGTCTCATGGTTGTGCCACGCTTCCGCCGCACAAGAATGGGTGGCAGAGCCTTTGCTGTCCTTGCTGCCAAACATTGGAACAGCTTACCTTTAGACCTCAGATTTGCCCCATCCGAAGCACTGTTCCGTAGCCATTTGAAAACGTGGCTATTTTCATCTATTTAGATAGGTCCTCCTCCTCCTGCTGACAGTCTCAGCGCCGGGACACCCCCGACGGGGGTAGCTGTGCGCTCTACAAGATTCATAAATAAATAAATATAACGCTTGCGAGGCACTAGGTTCCACTAGAAGCTTCAGGGACAGACAATAGTGTACCTCTTCTGGTAATCAGGAAAACAGTGCCCACCAGGCGCTAGAGTGCAGGCAGAGCAGCACAGTCACTTTAAATATGGCACTCACCAGGCGCTAGGTGACTCACAGTTCCCGGGGTTCCACCCATAGGAGTAGCGCCCCCGCTCCTCACCTCCTTCGAGTGCAGGCAGTCAAAGTATAGCACTCACAAAGTGCTAGGGCAGCAGAACAGGCAAGCCAGACTGGGCAAGATCAGCAGACAGTGGACACTCACCAGTACAGGACAGCAGCTCCTAGAAGCAGTCATCTCCCATAAAGTGGCACTCCTCCTGACACAGCAGTCTTCACTCTAGCAAAGGCTCTCACTGGCCCTGTGGACAGCAGAGGGGTACAGATGGGCTCAGGGGCCAGCACACAGGCCTGTGCGGCTGTACCTCCTCGTAGAGTGTCCCCTCTCATTCCAGTCCACCCTCAGTCTGAGCACATGGCATCTCTACTGCTCTACATATACACCCCACCTACCAGAAAGGGCTGGAAGCTTCTAGCAGGTCCCTGGCAGTTCCAGCCTCAACTCTGGGGGAAGTGTAGAGCACCTTGTCACTTCAAACACTAGACCCCCAACCCACCTCAGGCAGGCGGCACAAGCAGACAGAAATGGGGTCCATTTTGAAAGTGACATTTCTGCAATGGTGAAAATAAAAAGGTGCGTACACCATTACACAGCATTTATTATTTTCCTCTCACACCACACATGGCATATACATTTTCTACCGTGGGGAGAGGTCCCCTAAGGGGGGGGGGGTTCCTAATATACCTATGTAAGGCAGAAAGCACACACACTTTGCACTGCTAACCAGCGCCAAAGTGTCCAACATCCTGAACCCACCAATTCCATCACAGCGAAAGGGCTAGGAGAAAGGCAAAGGGTTTCGGGATGACCCTGCAAGCAGGGCCAAGTCCAACATGCTCTCTCATGAAAACATGGTAGAATTGGCTTACACCCAATTGGCATATTTAATGTACTTGTAAGTCCCTAGTAAACTGGGACTACATGTGCCCATGTCATTTAAATTAAATGCTACCAGTAGGCATGCAGCACACATTGTGCCAAATACTTAAGTATCCCTTTAAACAGGTCTGCAACTGCAGCCTGTGCGTGCAGTTTTAAACTGCCAATTTGGCTTGGCAAAATTAACTTTTTGCCAGGCCCATACCATCTTTTTTTATTGAAATTTTGATAAACAAAAAATATATATATAAAATGGATTGTCTGGCATACATGTTAGGATCATCGTGCCATCCCATATCGTTCCAGGTCCTCTACTGGTAGCCTTATACATAGAACAGGAATAGTCATGTAGAGAACTAGGTTTGCATGTCTACACAAAGGTCCAATTTACCATAAATAGCAAAAGGAAAGATGTCAAAACCAAAGCATAACCAACTGATTGGGGGTGAACCAACAGCAGCAGCTCGGTATGTCACAGTGTGTTTAAACTGAGAGATATAGCGTCTACCTTCTTTCTTAATACATACAAGTCAGAGGGCAGAGAGCAGCGTTTTTAAAAAGGTGAATGTGTACTTTTTCGTTTTACATGCCCTGGTAGTGAAAAACTCTTAAATTAGCTTTTCACTACTACAGAGACTGCCTCTCCCATGAGATAACATTTGAGTTACTGGATTACATTTAATAAATGATCATTTGCAAATGGGGGGGTGGGGGTAACTAGTTTATACTTGGGATCTTTGGAATTGTAATGAAAGATCCTCTTATGGTAAAGTCAGATTTGTAATTACAATTTTGAATATGCCACTTTCTGAAAAGTTGCCATTTTCTTGCCTTAGCCGTTTAGTGCCTGAAGCCTGTCTCTGGGGCACATGACCGGGCGTAGCCGACAGTTGAGCTCTGTGTATTCCTTCGAGACAGCTACACAACTGAGGGCTTAGGCATCCCTGGATGGGCCATCACTGGCAGGGTGGAGCTGGGCACTTCCCTACTTACACTTAAATAGGATGTGTCCTGTCTCCACACAAAGGGTTACATACCCTCTGTAGTTAGCCTGGAGCCAAGAGATCCAGAAATCATCTAGAAGCTTCCCCCACTTAAAAGGGGGCACTTTGTATGAATACTGGACCTCAGACACCAACTCTTTAGTATGCTTTTGGACCTGTGGAGTCTACCAGGAAGCAAGGACTGCTGCGCTGCTGAAAGGACTGCCACTCTGCTGGATTATTACCTTCCCATCCTGCTAAACACAACTAGAGTCAGGGGTGACCTGCACCAGACCCCAGGACTTCCAGAGTGACTCCAATGGCTACTCTGCTGGATTCCTGTTCAGAGCCACATGGACAAATCAGGCACCCAACTATCTGAACCAGCAGCCAGATCCAGCTGAAGCAAGCCTGTGACTACCCCGTCGCCAAAAAAAATGGAGCGGTATGAAAGACTGGGTAGGTATGAAGTACTGGGAAACAATGTTCAGGAATAACCAGAGTGAGATGGAGGGAGGACAAATGTAAGAAAGGGTAGAGTAGACTGAAAGAATAAGGATTAGCAAAGCCAACATGCCTCACCATTGCAAAGTGTCAAGCTATTGGCATTGACGGTGCTGGTTTGAAAACCATACATCTTACAGCATCTCAAAACTGTGCACTAAATTCAAAATATTCAACTTGTATGAATGTCATGGTTTACTTTTCATTCAGGAAACTCTGAACACTAGTAGTGTCAGAATGAAAAAGAAAAACACCACCACAAAACACACCCACTTGCCTAGGCCTAATTTTCTTTCTACAGGACTCAGAACCGTTACAAATGTTCCAGGGATTTGGCCCCCTGCAGTAGTCCGTAGATCCGAATTATGGGCATCCGTAAGAAGAGACATCTTCTAGTCAGTCATATTAAGTCACCTTCTGCCTCAAACAGCAGCTGAGTGAGTACAGCAACCAGCCCCTCCATCTGTGTCCTAAAAGCCTTTGTATGCCAAAGTCTGTACTTCTGTGTAATATATGGAATGTAGGGAACAAAAAAACCTTAATGTCTATTCTTTAGTCATATGCTGCTAAATAGGTTTCTGTGCTTTTACATAGAAGCCTGGAGGAGTTGGAACAAAGTAGAGAACGGGGTGCAGGCATTTGAAAGAGAATCAGCCTGTGAGGGAGAGAGCAAGAAAACACATGCACTCTCCTGGAGTGATAAATGGAAAGTAAAAGCAACAAGCATTTACAATGCAATGGTTTTGCCTTTGTTAAAGTTAGAGCGATTGGCATTGCTCTTGACATTATTTTTATTTATGTTTTTTTTGTTACATAAATAAATGGCATTGTCATTTACAATGCCACTAGCTTTATCTCTTGCAAATGACACACACCAACACCCACAGAGAGCCCCCCCAACACACACAAACCCCCCCCCACACACACACCCACACAGAGCCCCCCCACACACAGCCACACAAAGCCCCCCACACACACCCACACAGAGCCCCCCCACACACACACCCACACAGAGCCCCCCACACACTGCGAGCCCCACCCCACACACTGTGGGCTCGCTGCGAGCCCCCCCGCAGGCAACAGAGGCACGAAAACAGGGTCACAAGCAAGCAACAGGGTCACAAGCAAGCAACAGGGTCCCAAGCAAGCAACAGGGTCACAAGCAGGCAACAGAGGCACGAAAACAGGGTCCCAAGCAGGCAACAGAGGCACGAAAACAGGGTCCCAAGCAGGCAACAGAGGCACGAAAACAGGGTCCCAAGCAGGCAACAGTGGCACGAAAAGAGGGTCCCAAGCAGGCAACAGAGGCACGAAAACAGGGTCACAAGCAAGCAACAGGGTCACAAGCAAGCAACAGGGTCCCAAGCAAGCAACAGGGGCACGTAAAGAGGGCCACAAGCAGGCAACAGAGGCACGAAAACAGGGTCCCAAGCAGGCAACAGCGGCACGAAAACAGGGTCCCAAGCAGGCAACAGCGGCACGAAAACAGGGTCCCAAGCAGGCAACAGCGGCACGAAAACAGGGTCACAAGCAAGCAACAGGGTCACAAGCAAGCAACAGGGTCACAAGCAGGCAACAGAGGTACGTAAAGAGGGCCACAAGCAGGCAACAAAGGCACGAAAACAGGGTCCCAAGCAGGCAACAGTGGCACGAAAACAGGGTCCCAAGCAGGCAACAGAGGCACAAGCAGGCAACAGAGGCACAAGCAGGCAACAGAGGCACGAACACAGGGTCACAAGCAGGCAACAGAGGCACGAAAACAGGTTCCCAAGCAGGCAACAGAGGCACATATGGAGGAATTACGATGCCTGCTTAATTAAAAGAGTTTACAATCTAAAATGAGAGCGTGCAATATTGGGAGTACTTCAGGACGTTTGACAGTGCGGGGACACCCGAACTGGTATTAACGTGTATATGGCGTTCACTGCCCCCGGCGAGGCGCGGAGCTACTTTTATATATTTTTTTTAAATACGCGCGTCATGTTTTGACTGTGAATGCCATACAAGCAACTAGAGCATTTTCCTTCGTCGAGATGAGCGCTAAATAAAGCTCGTTTAAAGCTTGCTGTGTGGCAAGGGTAACACATTTCCACTTTAAAGACAAGGAAAGTATAAGCTTTGGCCGCGTTTGGGGGGGGTCTGTGTGAGTGTGTTTTGGTGATAGTAGGAGCAGAAATTGCTGATTGGTCTGTATGTTCATTTACATAGGCGACTGCAGGAAGAAAGTGTTCTGTAAACAACATTGTGTTAGTGCAGTGTCTTTGCCTGCATACATCCGTGTATACAACTTGGTATACTTATATACATATATGTGTATATAAATATATAGCTGCGTGAATGCACTTGTGTATGCATCTCTGTAAGAATATTTGCATATGTGTGCAAATCTGTATGTAGCTGTGTGTGTACATATATGTCTCTGCAACTTTGTATCTGTATGTATGTACAAATGTATGTATCCATGCACACAATTGTGCGTAGCTATAATTTAGCTCTACATGCGTGTATCTGCGTTTCTTAAAGTGTGCGATTGCCTGTGTGTATCTTTTTGTGTGCATGTGGGCTTCAGTTTGCAGTTTGAATTGTTGCATTGCTCTATCTGGGTGTTGTGTGTACCAGTGGAGCGGACGTCATTTTGAAGTAGTGCTTCTCCGTGTGCGTGTTTGTGCTGCTCCGGTGTTTTAGTGTGGGTGTGTGGCGGTGGAGAGTGTGGGCAGATGTGGAACACGGCTAACTTCCGCGTGCTTCACCAGGTGGCAGCGCCCCAGCGCCCACCGCGCTCACCCTAAACACATAGATGGACACAGATCGCGAATCAAGATGCCTGGGTGGTCTTTCCAAATTAGATGGTCTATTTCAGGTAGAAAATATCAGTAGGTTCTTTGTGTTCTTGAGGGGGGATAGGTCCAACCGGCACCATAATCGGACGTTTATTGTTTATACCCATTCACAACAGGCAACTAGGCAGGATGGCCGTCTCAGAGCCCAATCAGCAGTGAAGCAACAAGGTCCCTAAACCTCCGTAAAAGCATGTGTAACACGGAGGGGCCCTCCTCAACACACACAGGGCTTGATAGAACTTAATTAGTTCCATACTGACAATTATTGCCAGACCAAAAATGTGTTTAAAACAGTAACACACACACTTGATATCTAGGAGAGCTCACCGTGTAGCACTGCAGACCCCAATTTTACCCCCATTTTTGCCTGCACACCCTAAAAACGACCACATACAACATGTATACACTAGATGTAGAGGGGTAGGTGGATAGAGGGAAGCATGGACGGAGAGGTGGATGTGGTCGAGGGGTAGGAGGATGGAGGGAAGCATGGGCGGGAGAAGGATAAGAGGTAGAGAGGTAGGTAGATTGGATTGAGGGAAACATGGACAGGAGGATGAGAGGGGTAGGTGGATGGAGGGAAGCATGGACGGAGAGGTGGATGAGAGGGGTAGGTGGATGGAGGTAAGCATGGACGGAGAGGAGGATGAGAGGTAGAGGGGTAGGTGAATGGTGGGAAGCATGGACGAAGAGGAGGATGAGAGGTAGAAGGGTAGGTGGATGGAGGGAAGAATGAACAGAGAGGAGGATGAGATGTAGAGGGGTAGGTGGATGCAGGGAAGCATGGATGTAGAGGAGGATAAGAGGTAAAAGGGTAGGTGGATGGAGGGAAGCATGGACGGAGAGGATGATAAGAGGTGAGGGGGGTAGGTGGATGGAGAGAAGGATGGATCGACGGACAAGGGACAAATGGAAAGAGTTTAGATTGAAGGGGTGGATGAGAGAAGGGTGGACAGAGGGACAGACACAGATGAGTGGGTGGATGGAGCTAGGGATGGCTGGGTGGGAGGAGAGAGGGACAGATGTATCAATGGACGTACCTCCTGTTCGCGTACCTGTGTCAAGTGCTGCTCATTGTGACGCGTCTCTGACTCGCGCTGTGGTAGCCTTTGAGGTTCACTGTGACGTGTGTCAGACTCGGGCTGTGGCTGTCGTTGATCATTGTGACGTGTCTCGGAGTCAAGGTTAGGCCGTGGTTGTTCGCTGTGACGTGATTCTGTCTCTCGCTGCGGGGTTAACGTCACACAGGGCTCATGCTGCACTTGGCATTGACGTGCTTCTAGTCCACGCTGCTGCTGCGACGCCTCTTGCGGTGCCTCCTTTGCTGATAGTGTTGTCAAGCCTATGTCGACCTGGCGCTGGGGTGCCTCGAGCTGCTGCAGCGGGCCCTGACGTCTTTCGTCCACCTCGTGTCCCGACGAGGGCGCAGCACACGTCACGGAGGGCTCACGCTGCTTTTCTAGCACTTGTCCGGCCTCTGCCTTCACCTCATCGTCCAAAATAACCACCTGGGTGGCAGGAAGACTGACGAAGGGCACCCGGCGCGGCTCAGCCATCTCCGTTTGCAGCCTCCAGACTGTAAACAGTTAGTAAAGTTAGAGACGAACGCCAGCACCTCTTTTTTAAGTACTACTTGCCTCTGCCGCCATCTTGGGACCCACATAAATAAAAATTGTAACCTCCCCATTCCGACGTCTCTTGAGAGCGCATGCGCCACGTAGACATTGAAAACGGCTTCCGATTTTCTCCACAATCTTTCTCTTCTCCTAAATAGTAACGAAAATAACCCTGTTTCAACATGGCCACAAACGAGCGCAGACGCCACATTGACATGGGATGGTAAACTAAAAAAACTATCGCCATTTTTAAATGGTAATATGACCCAGACTGAGATTATATAAAACTATTTTATAAAATGTGAAGTGGGTTCACGAGCGACACACAATGTCACTTCTTGGCGTTCATGGACTTTGCCATGAACACCGGAGGGTCTGTAAAGTGGACTCCACACAGATGTTGCTGCTGATGATGAGGTCTGTGCCCTTCCTAATGAGTTCGCTGTTAGTGCTGGACAAGTCCACAGACGTCCCTTTTGTCGGTTCCTGACAGGGACGGGGAAGTCACTGAGGGGCAGCGAGTAGCTCTGAGCAGCACGGGACATACATCCGAAGCAAGCCGGGAGCGCACAGCGGCTCATTCAGAGCACTCACCCTACATGACTCGCTGGAATGCAGTCTACTCCCGGGCCGAACCACTCGCGCAGGAACTGTGATTAAAAGCCTCGGCATGCAACGCAGTAGTGCCGGCAATGCCGGACCAGACACGGGGGCGTTCCCGGCGTCCCGTGACGTCGGCAAAAGCCAAAGAATGTCGGGAACGCCCCCGTGTCTGGTCCGGCATTGACGGACAGGCCCCTCGTCCAATGGCAAGGCTCCGTTTACGGAGCCAGCCAATCAACGACGAGGGCCGAACCAAAGCACCCTACAGTTCTCAACAGGATTTCGCCTGCGCGGAAAAGCTGCGCAGAGCGCAGCTTCCGCTAGGCAAAACCTAAAAAGTAGTTACTTGTATATCAGAAGTGGTAGGATTCAAGTCTCCAAATCAAAAGGATGGTAAAGATGTGTTACTCAAGGGGAGGGAGGAAAGCCACTGAACAGGAAGCAAGCAAATGAGGCTTGCAAGAAAGCCAACCAATAGCATGCAATGGGCCAACTAAGGAGCATATTAGCAATGGCTGGCGATATAATTATTGCCACTTTAGCGTCATTTTTTCGGGCAATAAGCGGCAATAATTATATTGCAATATCATCAAGAACACGCTAGCGTGTGTTTCTTTATGTAGAGCCCATTTTCTCACAGTCTCGCCAATGAGATGAAAAGAAGGCATGGCTGTGAAAACACCACATGAAAAAATCGCAAAGGCAGCTTCGCGATATTAACAAGGAGGTGCAGCGATAAAAAAAAACCGCTACCTCGGCCTCAACGCTGGAATTTAACGTTGGTTAAATTCCAGACTAAGGCATACTAATAATGGTAGGTAGATTATGCTGATACGACCACAGGGTCGTATCAGCAAGGTTATCGCTGTTTTCCATGGAACATTGTTGGAAAACCAACAATGTTCCATGGTAAACAACGCGATCGCTGAAATATTATCGCCATAGCGCTATGCATTGTAAATATTGCGTTATCATGGTGATAATTTTCAGCGATAGCCGGCGATCATATTTGTATCGCTATGTGGGGCCAGTGATAAATCGCTGGCCCTTGTGAATATGCCCCTAAGTTTTTGATGTGATCTACAATACGCCTTTCAACAGACAAGTGATGGTGATATGTAATAACACCACATATGCTATATAATTACCCTAAAACTTCGCTTTTTCCCTTTTCACTGTACAAATAGAACGATTTATATCCCGCAAAGGTCTGGCTCTGGAATAAAATATACAGGATATGAATATGTAACAAGTGCACATAAATAAATGAATGATATGTTTTAAAAGGGGCAAATTTCTTCCTCCTCCAAGCGTTAAATCAACTTCCTAGGAATAGAACTCAAACAACCTTGCACAAATTATACCTTTGGATAATAAGTCTACAAGACCTTAGCATGAGATTTAAAAATAAAAAAAAAAACACGAAGGTTTAGTAGTAATAAATTAAAACAAATTAAAAAAACATAAAAGCAGCGTAATCCCAATAAACAAATTATACAAAGAAACAATGTAAAAGGATCCACAGCGACAAATAATTCTTCACGCGCTAAGTATAAACTGTAAGTAGAAATCCTGAAGCAAATAACATTTTCCCTCCCTCTGGTTAGATACGGCATAAACAGGCTCAAGGCGAGGGCAAACCGCTGCCGCTGGAGGTAGCTGGGAACAAAACATGTCAAGAAAACAATATTTCACAAAATAAACCTTTGTTGACAGAAAAGCGCAACTCCACCTCCCCCTCCCGGGGGCTGTCGCCATTTTGGATTGGGGGGAGACAGTCTGGAAGACGGGGGGGTCTAGTAAACACCACTCCACACCATCCTTTCTTGGGGATCCACTTCACTAGCCGCAGCCGGGTAGTGTCCCAGAATGGGTAAAATGCCTGCTAGCTAAACCTCTCATCCACCCATTCTTTTTCCCCAGCCGTCCCTCCCCACTCAGGCTCCTGGCCCGAATGCCGCTCGCAGCCATTTGCCTCGACTTTAAGAGAAACGAGTTGGCCAATCAGCTTGCACGCCGGGCGTGACGTGGCGGAGGGCGCGCCTGCGCTTTGCGCCCGGCCCTGGCAGTAAGATGGCGGCGGCGGGCTCGGACCTGCTGGACGAGGTGTTCTTCAGCACCGAGGTGGACGAGAAGGTGGTCAGCGACTTGGTGGGATCCCTGGAGAGCCAGCTTGCGGCCTCTGGCCATCGCGGACAAGGTGCGGAGGGTCGTGGCCTTGCAGGACATGGAGCCCCTGGGGGGGCGGCCGCGATACAGGGGGACAAGACAGGTAACACCAGGGGTAGCAGGGAGGGGTATCCAGGGGGCACACGAAGAAGGAAGCAGGGCAGAGGAACAGTGAGGTGCATGGAATGGGTGTGTGAGGAGGTCTGGCAGCTCTAGGGCACAGGAGGGAGCATGGAAGGACGAGACGGGTAACAGCGGGACAGGGGCAAAGCAATCCAAGGAAAGGGGTTAAGAGGAGGACGGGCGACAGGGCAGAGGGGTGTGGGATCTCTGCATTCGCTGCACTGGGTTACAAGACGAGTAGCAGAGGCAGCTAGGGGGGTTGAGGAGGACGTGAACATGGAGGAGCTCTGGAGAAGTAGCTGCAGTTGTATATGGGTAAGATCTGGAGTCGAGGCGAGTTTGTGGGCGTAGAAGAAGTGGTCCCTTTTGGGGGCAGGACCCTTAAGGGACAGTGAAAGACACAGGTTAGGGGCCTGGGAATGTGGGATGCAGAGTTCACATCATCAGACTCCAGGCAAAGCCCCGGTGGGGTCCAGGTCCGATGTGCATTGGGAAAGGGAACTACGAGAGTAGTGTGGGTGCTCGGCGACTAGGTTCAAGCTGAGGTCTTGAATACAAGCAATACCCGGGTTAGTTTAGTAGGCAGAAATAACTGTCTCTTCCATCCTGCAGTCAACCAAACTGCATCGGTGAATAGGCTTAAGGGTTTCGTGACAAGAAAGCAAGACACTGAACGACAGTCATAGAGCGGTGTCCTGTGGCAACAAAACGTATGAGGCTATGAGTTGTGGTCTAAACAAGGAGCAGAGATTGTTGTGATGACTGGGAAGCACAGGTAATATATGTTATTAGTTCCAAGGATGGCGTGACTGTGGGAAGAGTGGGTTTCTCTAGTTACGTATGCTCCGAGAAAGAGATGCTTTTAGGGAGCCATGGAACCCAGCGAAGTCCTGTGTATGTGCATAGGATGTTGGTGTGGCCGCTCTGGACACAAGGTGATCAGGAAGTGATCATTTGCATGAGTGAAGCAAAATAACATCGACGGGGATTCAGGACACAGATGAACGTAGTAAGCAGGTAGCAGATGCTTTGATGGGAGGAAACCGGCCTCTGATTGAACATGGGTAATCGGCTGGGAACTCGAGTAGTGGTTTCGTCAGGTTTAGGCTGGAAGTCATATGATTAGTGTGGTGGTTTGGTCAGGTTTAGGCTGGGTGTCATATGATTATCTACCTGGTACTGATAGCTGTCCCTGGACATGTGAGTTACACTTCAAGGTCGGGTCTGTAGTTGCAGTGATCTTATAAAGTGGTCTAGAGTGTGAACGGGGTGACCTTGGGGGCAACTAAAAGCACTGTAAGTGGACAACGTTGGAGTTAACGTCTGTGACCTAAGATCACCAGCCATGCAATAACTAATAACAGCCAAAGGGGAATAATACAGTAATATTTGGCTCTGTGCCTTGGCGGGCCTAGTAGTGTACATATGCAGGTCAGGAGGTGCGACAACGTCCAAAACAGTGCAAGTAAGTTAGGGAACATTAGAGTTATAAATATATCTAGGAAAGCAGCGTGGGTGGTGGCTGGTGTCTCTTTTATTCGGAGGAAAGGTAACAACCAGAGTGTTTGCAGAAACCCACAGTGATGGAGAACGACGAAAAGGGTTAATCACAGCTGCTGTGTGTTCAAAGATGAGACCCCACTTGGGATGGGATGCTCTTACATTGAGAGGAGTGATGGGTGCGCAAAGCTGTTGTCTCTCACCCATTCTATTTTTGTCTTGCAGCAGGAGTCCCAGGTTCTATTGTGATCAATAACGCCCGGTCAGTGCTGGATCCTGGAGCCCCTGCTAAAGCAGGAGTCCTGGCATCAAAGCACGGTGTGTCGGGCAACGGCAAGATCCTGGGTGGTCCTTCGGCCAACGTGCAAACTTTGAATGGGAGCAGTGTGGTAATGGTGAATTCACACACTCCAGGAAGTGCCCCTGCGTACCCCAGTGGCACCCCTTCTACTACTACGCCTGTCACTCTGATCAACAATGGACCCAGCTCCTCTGTGCTGAAAGGGGGAACACAGGGGCCAACGGGCACAGTGATACAAACATCTTTTCTTGCACCCCCTGGAGGAGCAGCGGGGGTCCCCTCGCAGCAACCCGGAACCCCCAGCAGTACCACTGTCACATTGGTGAGACCGCCCATCCACGCCACGCAGAATGGAAGCACTGTGATAAATTCCACTCTGGGTATGACAGCTCCTGCCCATAACCAGGGCATGAAATGCGAGTCCCCGAAGACCATCATCCAGGTGCCCCCTCCTCAACAGACGATGGCCACACCTGGGGGCAACCTGGTTATTGGGCAGACTATGCAGGTGGGGAACCCTGGTGGCCTCCCACCTCCTGGACCTACAGCTCCTGGCATGGGCAAGGGTGTGGTAAATGCTTTGAACTTGCCCAGGACTCCCACAGTGACTGCAGGAGGTATCAGGGCCACCATCACCCCACCAGTGCTAGCACCTCGCCTGCCTCAGCCCCCTCAGACCCAACAGAACATCCAGAACTTTCAGCTGCCTCCAGGTAAATGCAACCTTTTTGTTTACACTCATTTCTGGAGCCATCCCTGTCTTGTGTGGCAGCTGAGCCTGCTGTGAATGCTTTAAGTTATTGGGGTGAGGTGGGCGGAGAAGGAGAAAGTAGTACTGCTTGTTGTATTAAAGTGTTTAGCGATCCATTCTTTTGTATATTGATATTGACTACGGATAGGTGGCAGTACTGGGGGTTGTATATAAGGTTGACCCATATAACATTGAGACAGTCGTATTTCCCACGGTGCCGGATAATCTTGAACCCCCAATAATGCACTGTCTGGCTTGAACAACTGTTGTGTCTGTCTGTCTGGCTGGCTGTGGGAGGCGTCGTGAGTGACCCGAGCCGGGGTGGGGGGTGTTACCTGTGTGCACAGAGTAAACTAAACCCCCTTGCATTAAGCCTCTCGATCGTTCGACTTCCTTATTTTGAGGACATTGATTGACAGAGCTCACCTCGCATGCCCCGCTGTCCCCGCGTGCCCCGCCGCCTCCCAAGGTACTGTACAGCACAGCTGACGGCTCTTCGGCTTCCCTCTGATCACTCGTACAGAGCAGCTTTGCATTTTCGGTTGGTCCCAGCTGTTTTTCAGTGCCCTGTACACCAGCGTGTGTTAGAACAGTGAAAGTTGCTGTGGTTGTGTTACTGCGCGTTTCCGCTCCCTGGTTTCTACTGTAACGATTACGAAGCTTAAGTTTTAAAATATTGCGATGCATCAGCGTTTAAATGTGAGTGTTGTCATTTCGAATGTATGCCCACTTTTGCAGTCTGAGTTATTTTTTACGCGCTCGGTACACGCGTGTTTAGTATTTTATCAGATGTCAGGACAGTGCCTTTGTGAAGTATCCGTTTATGCGCAAACATGTTCACGAAATGTTTGATATTCATGTAAAAGGCGATGCTTCCCTGCCGCCCCCGAGTGATTGGTCGATCTGCTCTCTCTATTTCGGGAAGGGTAGCCGCGCAGAATATTGGGGTGTCTGCGGTGGGTGCATTCTGTTGCTATGTGCTTGGCCCACATACCTCGGGGTGACCTGATTTCTTGGCGCCCCACTGGGGGCTATATCGCCAGTGCTGTAGGCTTGTCTGTTTGTTGGAGTAGACGTGGTACCCGGGGGTTCTGCATCGTATCTGTTGATATCCTGGTTTTAGGTGTTGGGGTGCTGTTTTGATGGTGTTACGGGGTGTCCTGGTGTGTGTGTGTGGGGGGGGGGTGCTGGTCCCTATGTACTGTCGCCTGACGACCCCCCCTCCCCCCCCCCCTGCTCGAGCCGCGGCATGATCGGGGTTGTGGGGGGAGCACTACCCCTGTAGCCTCGGGGTTCCTCGGCTTCCTTGACAGAGGAGCGCCGAGCGCCGCTGCTGTCACTGACAGCCCTCCCATCCTTCACCTCCATGTGCCTCTGTTTATCAAGCTGTAATTGGTTAACGGGAGCCGGCTGCAGGCAGTGTGCGCAGGAGGCACGGCGCTGGGCTTTTCCTTCTGTGTGCTCCCGCGCGCTGCATCCGTTTCCTCCAAGGCGTCACTGCTGAAATCTTTTTACGTGTTTTATCTTGTTTGTGACCCCGTGCATTGGAATACCGAGGTACTCTTTTGTGCATGTTGGTTTCCGGGTTTGTTTGTGTAGCTGTATTCTCCCATTCTATTCAAGCGTTGCTATTACTTTGCTTCCATGACCATGTTTTTCCCAGCCTACAATTTTTAATGAAAACATTGCATCGCTCCAGCTTTGGCATGGTATTGTAACATTAGACACTTTCATGCAAAGATGAGCAGTGTCGGAGAGCAGCAAGCCACATTTGCATAGATAAGGTCAGATAAATGGTAAAACTGCCTCCTAAACATGTAGTTTTAAAATTCTTGTTGTTCTATTTTTTGTTGCAAATATTGCCATGAGTGAATTGCGAACGAAGCAGCTCTTTTGCTCTAATCCTGTATGATCAGTGGTCGCAGATCATGTTCATCAGTATGTTGTGGAGTGTTACCGTTGAGGGCTCCTTGGCCGCTTTCACTAGCTTTGAGCATACTCAGATCTAAGGTCAGATAAATCTTGAACCTAGCAACACCTAAATTGCACAAAAGCCTACCTAGAAATATCTGATATTTGCCACTCCCCGATATCTTTTTTCTTTTCTTCTACACCTTTCTCTACCTGTTAGTGGGAAGTATTGAAAAACATCAGATCTGGGGCCTTCCAGCTTCCATCAGTACTGCTGTATCCTTCCTAGTTCAATATTGCCATAATGTCTGTGGTTTGAGGCTGCCTTCTCACAAGTTTTGTTGCCTTTAAATACATTATTTAATTGTTTAACTGTTGTTGATGCTGGTGTAATGTGTCAGGTGAAAAAAGTTATCCTTGGAGAAAGATGAACCTTAAACACTCGAAATTCTTTCCATCCGAGAATTTAGGTAACGTATTCATACCATGTATGACTGATATACCACAAGCAGTAGTGCCCACATGCATTAGATTAAGTATAATCTTTTATAGAGCATGTACTTTCAATGTTTCAAACATGTGTGCATAGTACCCGGTTTTATAAAGGGCAAAAAAACATTGTTTTTTGAATATTCAGGTAAGTTTGGTGGGGTTCTGCAAACCTGGACTGCAGAGTTGCTTAAGCAGACAGGACACCTGCACTCCATTTTGCTTGGTGCTAATTTAGTAGATGTGCTCTTAAGTTAGGACAGGGGAACAGTTTCGGTTGTATGAATGAGTAGGATGGAAATAGAAAACGTGCTAAGCTGTCTGTGATTGCACAGGTGGCTTTGGAACTTCCACATTCGGAGTATTCTGTGAACTAGGTAGTGTAAGATGATCCAGTATAGTTGGAAGAGGGAACATAGGAAGCAGTAGTAATTTAGACGCCTAACACAGGGCCTTGATTTTTGTGAAGTCCTAGAATCCACATAGAAGATGTATATTTGTCATGCTCCTTATCTTATATGGAAGAGCTGATTAGTTGGTCCATAGGGTAACTTTTTTTACGACTTTGTAACTATTTGGCCTGTACTACAAAAGACATTTCGATTTGCAGACCAAAAATTAGCTTTTGCTTTTGAATGACTTGATATATATACAAGCCAGAGCTATTGGAACATTATGTATATTAAATGTTAACATTATGCCAATGGCTCATGGGTGTCCATCTACATCTGAGACACTATCCAATGGTGATGACTTATTTAATTTTACATTTCGTATTAATTCCATTATCCATGTCTAGTTTGCCTCCCCTTTTCGATCCTTTTTCTTATAAGTTTTGAATGACAGCTAAATAACATCTAAATTGTGTGATCTGCTGTGAAGGACTACTAATAATAATCTAGCGCATAAATCTTTTCCGAATCTTACTCCACTTCATAGCTATGGGAGGGTATTTTGCTGCTTCCTGTCCTGTGCTGATGCCTGTCTGGCTGCCACTAGTAGATGCGAGGTTGGCTAGCCCGTCTAAGTAGTCCATGGGACTGTGGGACACTTCCTCACCCTGTAACTCTGCCAAGGGTTGTAAGGGCAGGGCAGTTATTATTTGTCTAATTTGTTGCTTTCAATATGCCTAGGCATGCATGCAAAGCCACCACATTAGAAAAAACGTTTCCCCTTTCTCCACAATTCTTCAATGAGGTATCCCGGCTGCCAAACAGCGTGTGTGTTCGAGGCGTAGATATGTACCATCTAGCTACTAATTTATGGGCGGTTTCTTTATGAAGAGGACAGATGGACTACATAGCTGCCCTAAGCCAGATTCTTCCCCGGTTCCCCTCTGGGATCTCACCCCTATAAATCCCTCTTCCACTGATGACGCATATGTATGCTTTGTCTTAACCGCTAGGTCACTTAACCTTTGAAGCCTTGTTAACCCTTTCTGAATCTGCTTATTTGTCAGCATGTTCTCTCGTTTTTTTTCTCTACCCGTAAGCTCACCCACCTTTCAGGAGCTTGCCCAGTGTAGGAGCTGCATTAGTCAGAAGTCCCATACTTCCTCAAATGCAGGTTAGCTTGAATCTCCTCAATAGTTTTGAGTTTCACATGGCCAACAGGTAATTTAACTATTTGAAGTTTGCTTTGTTGCTGATGCCAAGCTTTGAGGGGTAGTGGGGCAGCCATTGTCGTCTTACAGAAGTCATCGCACTGAACAGAGTAGAGTGGTCTTTATGTACACACAAAATATTGTTTTTGCTATGAAAATGCAGAATGTGACTAATGAAATCTTCAGAGATGCTGTGATGGCATAAAACCTTGCTAGTTACATGCTATTTTCAAATCATAGCATACATAAACGTGGAAGAAAATGACACTGATTTGCTGTCCACTTTCAGCGCAGCTTATATCTCAAAATATAATCTTTAGACATTTTTATTCTGTCACCCATGCCACCATTAAAACTCATTCGGCTTGCATCAGGGCATAGAACCTCTCTGCATACCTTCCCCCACTCTATGGAGTGTGTCTTATAAGGAGGAATAAAGCTTTCATACCTGTCAATGCATCTTTACAGAACCCTATTTTGCCTTGCGGTAGAGGAGAGCTAATGTAGGTGTGGCAAAGAAGTCATTGTACTTTTGACGCAAGTTTGACTACAAAGAAATGCTCACTCCTTAGCCAATGAGGATGGAGCAGAAGCTAAAAAGGGTTCTGTTAAAATGTGTTGAGAGGTAGGAGAGCCTTATGCTTCCTTTTCAGACCTACTCCTTAGAGTGAGGGGTAGATGGGCAGGGAAGTTCTAAGCTCTGATGTAAGCATAGTGGCCCATATGGGCGAATTGTGTTCGGGTGAAATCTATATGCAACACACTTTTTTGGCTCTTCAAACCATTGTATTTCATTACACATCCAGACTTGGTTTTTAATTGGGACATGGATGGCTGATTAAATAAAGAGTAATTCAGGGTTTGTCCATAATCCTTTTAACTGGAACCATGCAAATGTTCAGAAGAACATCTTATTTCGAGCATCAATTTTTGGTTGATCCCATTTGGGTGATAACTGAATGTGAAGAGTCACATCTGAAGAAGCATGTCGACATATGATGGGTGAGGTGTCTCCTAATTTCTATAGATACTCTTGTAGGATATTATGTTAGGCACTAAATAGAGAACTGACTGAAATCCAGCCATCGCATTTTTTTTTTTTTTTTTTAAATTTTTGAAAACCTTTATTGGTGCATCCACAGAAATACAAATACGGGCCTACAACCCTGAGGCCGGCCACGAAAAACTGGTTGAGCACAGGTGCAAGCAATACGAAGGCGCATTAGCACGGCAATATCAGGAAACAATCAGTCATCAGTTACACTGGAGAGTACCGGCCAGCACGCCTGAGGAGCAATGAAGGTTAATTTTAAAATTTTTAAAGTCTAGAAAGCAATGAAGGATAGGTGCAAAGGAGATCCGAGTCCGTACTTTTGTCCCACATGAGTAGGCAGCAGAAATAGTAGCAGCAGTTACATGAAACACCCCTTCAGAGTGGCAATACAGTAGAAAAGCAAAGCGGACAACAGGAACCACACTCGTGCCACTCCCAGCGCCGCCCACTCCCAACCATCCTCCATCAAGACCCAGAAAGGAAAACAGTGTGAGAAAGCGCAGAAAATAGGAAAAAGGCCCATAGAAACCAAAAAGAAAAATAAATCTACCCCCCCACCCTACACCAATGCGGAGGCTACGGCCTACCCCCCCCGACAATGTGCCTGTCGCCCCATAAAGAACCCGAAATGCAGTTCAAGGAAAAGAAGAGAAGAAAGAAAAAGAGGAGAAAGATAATAAGAGAAGCCAGAAGAGAGGAGAAGAGACAGCAAGAAATGCCGAAAGAAGAAAGGAAGAGAGAAAAGAAAAATCCAGAAATGCACGGTAGCACACAGGGAGAGAGAGAAGATTACACACCCCTACTACTCCCAGGAAAGGGGAAAAGCGGGGAGGAGCCCACCCCTCAACCGAACTCCCGGCTTCCCTCACCGACAACGCCTCCGGCGCCATACACCACACCATAACCAAGAACTGTATTCCCAGTAAGGCAGTAGCTGTAACACACAGTACCCCAGTCCAGCACAAGCTCACCTCCCCCAGCAGGTGAAATAAACAGCAGGAGAAATCAACGGTACTGTGCAGGAGCCAATCAGAGCATTAAAGATTAATCAACCACTATCACAAAACATGGTCCAGTCCGGATCTGCGCCAATCGAGCCAGTCATTACAACCACTGACAGTCCATCAACCCTGTCCGGAACGATAGAATTCTGCCAGGCCCGTCCATTGCTGTGAGACGTCTTGGAACAGGACAAAGAAGCAAAATGGCCGCCCACAAAGAGAGGGGACCGTGAAGCCTTCATGCGCCACAGGGTCCCAAACAGTGCAAAAGCATACCCCAGGGGCTCCACTGATAGGGTCAGCGAGGGGGCCAGGCACCGGTGGATAGTTGGTAGGCAAAGTCGTCACGCCGATAGCAAGGGGTACTCCTGCAACTGTAACTCCTTCGACAGTCAGACTCGATACTTCGTAGCCAGGAGAATACCCCACCGCCCTCTCTGTAGTCGGCAACATTGTATCCCCTCCAAATTGAAACAGGGGCGGCGGGGGTTCATCCAGTCGAGATCGCGCTCCGCCTGACAGTGCTTCATCGAGCCTCCGGGCCAGCGCCCGGGCAGTGCTCCGCATTTCAACCTTCAGGGCCATGAGAGCGGCCATGATGTCGCCACAGGTCGGGTCGCTCTTAGTCAGAAGCCGGTCCGCGTTGTCCCCCCATACAACCGATGCGATCACCGGCCCCGGGGCGCGTGGGTCCCCAGCCTTTGCGGACCCAGTATCAACTAGCGCTCCGGCGGTGAAAACAGGCGCCATGTCCTTGCCCGCTGCACACAATGAGTGGCGATACCAGGGAAGAGAGCGGCCGCTGGAATTGCAGCAGTGTAGCCGCCGGGGAAACTCCGCAAGCAAAGCGAAGGCAGCACAGGATAGGAGTTCTCCACGTTTCCCGGGGGCTAGCAGTCGTCCACTACGGGGAGACGCTCCAAGATGGAGTCCGCCCCTGCCTCAAAGGGGTGGCAGGGGGGGAAGCTAACCGTGGGAGGGGGCTCCAGCGTCGTCTATGCCTCAAGTTGTGCGGAATAGAGTCCGACCCAGGTGGAAGGGTCCGACTCCTATCGTCCGAACAACGCTCTAAGCCCCCGTGGTCTGCAGCGTCTCACCAGCTCGTCTCCCCATCTGAGTCTCTCGGCGTCCAGCGGCGGCCATCTGCGCAGGGTACAGGGGGAAGCGCCGGAGGTCAAAACCCCTCGAGTCCAACACCGATTCCGCCGGCAAAGGTACCAAAAGGACACCAGTCAGTTCAGCGTCAGCACTCCACGGTATTATGACGGCGCCGGGCAGGATAAAGGCTCAGGATAGTCAAAGAAAGCCAGACGGCTTGCGGAGCCGGGAGTTCAAGCGTCTGTCCCGTCCGCCATCTTGGCTCCTCCCCCAGCCATCGCATTTTTGTGTTGTGAATAAGTACCTTTACAAGGAAGTCACCAGTAAACTATAGTGAACATATCACTTAATCAAGCAGGTACTTAAAATCGCCATAATTGGTTTATCTCTTCATAAAAGAACTGTATCTATGTTTTTACAAGTAAGAAGTGGGGTGGAGGTGGGGGTCGGGTGGGGGGGTGGATCCATAAACTAAACCAAACTTTTTCGGAATGCTGTTTTCAGTGTTTAATTTGATTGAGATCACATTTTTGCGAATAATTTGGGCATATTAGTAGCTGCTCATGGAACAACTTTTTTAGTAACCAGTATTTTTTTTTAATTGGAAGAATATCTTGGCTGTGCTGGAATAAAGTATTCAAATTGGTCATATATCTTTTTTATGCAAATATTAACTAAGACAGACTATTTTCTGGTATTGGGTCCAATTCAGTATTAAAGTTCCAAGGTGAGTCTAGTGCACTGTTTTAACACATTTCAGGTGAAAACTACTGACTTTAACAATCTGAGGACGCTGATGATAGTTTGATAACTAGCCTATAATCTTCATTTACAAACAGTATTCAAATAGGCTAGGAAAAATGGATTTGTTTTTCGGTCTTACTTTTCTTTAGGTATAAAACCAAATTGCTTTTATTTTAAAATATTTATTTTTATTTTTTATAAACCATCTACTGGGGTTACTATTAATACATAGCTGAGCTTCATTGGACTGTGTCGTAGAGTAAAGCAATACTTAAGTTGCTTCTTTGAAAAACATTTGTTTTTACACGCTATTTGCTGTGTAAAAGTATAGGGCGCCCCCATCTAGAGATGAGTGCACGTAGCAAAAGTTGAATTTGTTTTACGGTAGACTGGGTTAAAAGAAGATAAGAGCCCTGAAACAGGCCAAAGGTGCTTTTAGAAAAGCACAGCAGCTCGTCAACATCTTTATTGAGATAGGTTTATTAGGTCTGAGATGAATCTGTTCCAAGATTATGCCCTCTCTGGCAATGTTTGGAAGAGCAGGTTCCAAGAGCTTCTACCCACTTGTGCTCCATAACACTGTGGGTAGTTCAGATCACGTGTTTGGTAATATACTGCAAACATCCTTGGTCTTTTTTCATTTTTTTTCCTCACTGTTAATCTTTTGTGATAATTTTCGACTGACTGGATAATGGCTGCCCCTTTGTAGTTTATATATAGTTTGATAGTTTTTTCTTAGTATCATTTTGATTATGTCTTTTGCTAGAGTTTGTGTGAGCTCAACGTTAACTGTAACAACTTTTGCAATTTCACCATGACATTTGTTTTATCAAGGCTTTAGCTCTATCACTGCCAGCATGTCTGATATTCTCCCTAATGCTTTGCCCACATAGTTTTTTTCTGATTTGGGTGTGTCTGAGATTCTGACAGGGTGGGCCTAAATTCCCACAATGTACCAGTAATCCGAAAAAAGGTGTGGAGTGGGTGGTGGTGGTGGAGGGGTGGTTGGATGTGATCAAGCACTTAATTTATGCTGGTATTTTATTTAGATCCAGGGTTAAACCGTGTGTGTGTGTGTGTATATGTATATAATATGGCTATCTGGCTATCACACACAATGTTTAATAGTAAAGTAAATATAATTTTCTGTATATGTATACACCTTACCAGTTTTCCAGTCTCCATTTTTTTTTTTAGGTAGATAGCAACTCAAGAGGTTTTCATAGTGGGTATTTTAGAAGCACGCAGTATAGTGTGACTATGTTCTGGATGTTGGTGGTAAAAAGTGTGGTCTTCAGGGGATACTTCAAGCAATTTCTAACATTGGAAAATGCTGTATGCAAACGTGCGGTTCCTCATCCCCACCCAAAAAAAATCTATTTACCTGGGGCTTTTTATGTGTTGTAGTTTCAAAGGAAGTAATTTCTTTTGATTGCCTCTAGTTGTTTGATACCTTTTTGTGATTTTCCTTTGTATAATCAGTTTGCAATATGTTTTCTAAACACACGGTCAAGGATTCTTCACTTATGTTTATTGTGTGTGTGTGTGTGTGTGTGTGTTTATTTTAACATACTTGCATGTTGGTGAGGACAAATTCTTGTATTCAACTGCCTCTTCCTCCAGTTCCCCTTTTCACACCTTGGTTAGCCTATCTGTAAATGAGTCTTATGATCTGAAAAAGTATAGTGGTGATTCATTTCTGTGAATAAGGCATTATGTTGATAGAATTGTTTAAGTTGCCTCCCCATACATACTTGAATATATTCGTATAACTCGGTTCGATTGTGAACAAGTTTGTCTGGAGGTTGGTCTTGTGTACTCTTTGATGTTAGAGACGGAAACGCCGACATCATCTAGTACAACCAGTCTTGGAATAAAACAAAATAACTATTGTATCAAGACAAATAAATGAAAGTTAAAAAATGGACTTGATTTGATTAGTTGTGTGGGCCTTGTTAAACTGACTTGTCATTACTAGATTTTTCTTCAATTCATTTGTAAGGTCTATTGGGTAAGCAGCTTCGTGTCTTTGATGCAAACCTTTTTGAGAACATTTTTGGTAAATTTGGTTGATGTATATACCTGGAATTAAACCAAGAATGATTATTTGTAAATGAAGTACGCCTTAATAAATTGTATGAACTAGAATTGTTATTGCTTGTGTAAATACAGTCAGGGGATATCAAGAGTACCACTAACTTTAAAATTAATAACTTTGCTAAACAACTTCTTCAGGGGTATTTTTGTGTTTGAATTGTATACATAATCGACCACCTGGGTGAATATTGGGTCACCCTTTTGTTGTATGAGTACTATATGCGAATCAAACATATTTTCCATAGAAACTTTTTAAAGCTATGTCTTGATAAAAAGCTCTGGGTGTTATCTTGAAAGTTGGAACCTTTGCTGCTTGGTATCCACAAGGAAAAATATTAGTGAGGATCTGTACCCCTTCAATGTAGCAGTGTTTACATCTCCACTACCAGACAGTACAAGTTGTGTGGGTGTGAAAGGCCTATTGTGAACTTGCAGTGGGCTTATAGCCCGCCCACTGATTATCATTGTTTGGCTTTTTCACTCCCATTTGCTTGCTGCTAATATGAAGGCTTGGCTTTCTCTTGTGTTTGTTTCTCCCCTGCACCATAACCTCTTTACCACCTTTTTGATTGGCTGACTTGTATCATTCCACTGCTCAACTTCAGAAACTGTTTTTTGGTTAAGCACTCATTTAGAGGGGATGTGTCTTCCACACTTCTTCTTAACGTCCTTCACCCGTGCTAAAAAAAACACGCCTGCGCTTTGTGTTGCCATCCCTTTGGTATGCTGTCTGCATGCTTGAGGGCTTCTCCCCCACCCCTCCAAATTCCTATGCTCAGTGTTGCTCTCTCCCTCATGCTTTTCTCGTTGCCCTCAAGTAGCATGCTCCCTCATGCGCTGCTCTCTCTCTCTCATGTGCTTCTTCCATCCTAAACTTCCCTGCCCTCTGTATGTTGCTGTCTTTCTGCGTGTCTTCCCGTCCTCCTCCCACTTTCCTCTGTTGCCCTCCCACCCCACAGTCCTTTTTTAATAAAAATTTTCTCTTTTGTTTTAAAGTAAAAAAGATTCTGTTTTATGTACTGTTCTAAGTGGTGTTTATTTCTGTAAATAATACAAGGAAAATGGTGGCTGAATCTTTCTGTAGGTGCACGCATGTTGTTTCCAGTCTCTTAACTGCACATTAACAATGCTTGTTCTGTCTAATCACTAGTAGCAGGTGATGTGGATGCAGAAGCTTTACATAGTCCATGCTTTTGCCTCCTACAAGTGACCCTGCCTATCACACGGAGTTAGGATCTGTGGTCGTAAACTTAACACACATAGGCAGGACATCGAACACTTGAAACAAAGCCATTTAAGAAAATACCAACAGGTAGAGCTGAAGACCATTTTAAAGTAACACCGGCTCCAAAAATAACCACTTTGATCACTTACACACATGGACACATGTTTGCTGTTATCTTCATGATCTTTGTTCCCTTTTTCACTTAATACATCAGGATTGGCAGATCGCAGTCTCTACTTACAACATACCTATATAGTGCAGTGATATCTTGCTTGCAGCTTTAGAAGTAACAAATCTAGCCAATCTGACTGATAGTGTCTTGATTCTGAGAGAAAAAACCCTGGATTAACAATAAATGCATGTTTGACATTTCTGTAGCGCCAACCTAGCCAAAAGGCAGCACAGCTCTGGCTTTGAATGCTTAAAGGGGATATGTGGCTGTCTGTTAAGTAATATCTGATAACTTTTGTCTTTAAACTTAATTTTTTTTTTCATCTGAGCAGTTGCAGGTGGGCTTGAGATAATATATCTAGCAACTCATTAAATTTTGGATCGCTGCTGTAGTAGTTGTATTCAATTTTCTGATGCTTCTTAACGGTTATCTTAATTTGATTTTGCCTGCTTATGTCTTCATTAGTACAGTCCAACTTATTGCAAGTATTTGCAAACTGGCACGTAGCGTGTCCACTTCCCAGGAAAGACGTTTTGGCTGCTTAGACCCTTTGCAGTGCAGAGTTACAACATTAGCAGAACCTCTTGCCGAGCTTTGCAAATTTACCAAAATGTTTTATTTAAACAGCAACCCTAGCTTTGCCCTACATTATCATAAGGTACAAGAGTTCTTGATCGGTGTGACAAGCCATTTGAAGAGGTAGCTTAAAGTCGTAAATGGTGGTTTCATAAGTTGCCATTCAAAGCTTCCCTCCCCCATTACATTTGATAACCTGATAAACTTATGATCATGCTACCTCTCATAATAGAGGTATGGTGCTTTTTCACAGCACACCCCTTACCCACTTCTTAGATCTACCCTACAAAGAGCTGTAACTGTTTTGATTGCCCCCTGTGTCCCGAAACAAATTATAATCCAAATAAATACATTTATATGGAGAGGCTTTCGGTTAGTCCTCTTCATCCATTAGTGTTTTCAAGTGACGTTAACTTTTGTCATCTGTTCCAGAGTCTAAAACATTGAGAGTGGCTCAGTCCACTTCTAACGATTCGTTCTCTTTTATGTGACGGACTACATGTTGTTTTTGCACACGTGTCCATCCACCTGAAAAGTAGTCCATTTTAGTACTATGGCTTGTAGGCCAATTACTGCTTTTTATTTCTGATGCAATCGCAAGGGCGTGGAATGTAATAAAATATTGACTTATCCATGGGACGGGTTGCCTCATAAATATATTTTTCCTGGAAAAAAATCCACTCTTCCCTCAGGCGCCAATTAGTGCGGCGACACATTATGGCAGCAATCTCATAATATAAGAGCTCTGATAATAGCCTATCTGATTATGCCAGGGCTCCTATTATAGTGGGTTTAAATACAAGCAGTTCCCTTATTTTGCCTCCTTTATGCATATCTACATACTGTGGCTGGGGGTAGCGGTAAGCAATAGTTCCAGGGTAGGATTGCCCTTTTGAGTAATTGCAAACCTACTAATTTGTTTTGGGGTTTTCAGTAGCTCTTCTCAAATATTTTCCAATTCTGAGAAAGGTGGGAAATTTACTCCTGACAAGGGAAGAAGTAACACTTCTTTCAGAATAGGGGAAAAATCTGGTTGGAGGAAAATTGAACTTGTAAACGCTCACCAGATTTGTGCATGAGGAGATCTACACAAATATATTTGCATGTGCTAAAATGCGGTTCACAACTAATTTATAGGAGTATGATTTCCTGACCTACTCCTGTAAATTTTATGAAAAGCCATAAATCTGCATTAATGCAAGGACCCATACCATGGGTGCACTTTTGTGACTTCCTTTAAGAATCGGGGCCCATAATTGGGTCTGGCGTTAACTAAGACCTTTTTGTTTTTATTAAAATTCTGTCAACTATGGCTGGCTTCTCTGTGAGTGACAGCATTCTGCTCTTTCACAAGGAGCCTATCGTCACCCAAAGTAGTTTTGTTCAGTGCCAGGAACCACTGTGGCAGTGTATGCTTTTTGAGTCTGAAAATATTTGTGGTGTTTCCCAATGGTTTTTATAATGGTGAGGCCACTGCAGCTCCCACAATAATACAATTTTACAAAAAAACAGTGTCCAAACAAGAAACGCATTGACAAAACCAAAAGGCTGACCACCAATGCCAGACCTATTGGCTTTGTCGGCACTAGTTTATTTTCATGTTTCCCATAACCTTGTTAAAACTGGTTACATTGATTTTTCCATTATGAATATTTTGGGAAAACACTATCATGCATCAACACATAGTACAAAGTTATGCTTACAAGAAATGGCATATAAAACCTCACAGTAGTTTAGCAAACCTTTTTTTTCCTAGTGCATTTTATTGTGAACATTTTATTTTGAAAGAAAAAATCGCCATTCTTGCTTTCATGCTTCTGCAAACATTTGAAACTAATTAGATAGCCCTATTTGTAGCCTCATATTGTTAAACTTTGCAAACTTGTGTACACGTTTTTATACTAGAACCACTGTCAATAGTGCTGTCCGAGCATACAGCATTTCCTTAGAGCACTCACTCTAATAATGACTCTGCATTAATGAATCATAAATGCAAATTCAAACTGCATTGAGATTAGCACACATATTATCCTACCCGTCCGTAGATGATGTCCTTCCCTGATCCATAATGTGGTACAGTAAACTGGCAGCCATAGGGTTTGTACTGCAGGAGTTTGGGCCTGCTTGTCCCAAGGACAAAATAAACATGAAAACCTGTTGCCTGTGACCTCAAACAAAATGTCCTGGGTGTCGGGCTATAGGAATTCCACACCCTGAATTCCATATATGTTTTTAGATGTATTTTTATGATGTCATTCTTGACATCCATTTTTTTGGGGGGCAAACCTTTACACACCACTTTTAGATGGTGGTGTTTTTTATTAGAACACTTTAATCTCTATTGTAGATCATTGCAAACATACAATTAAATTGCTAGTTTCCCCAAGGGCAGGCCTATTGGTTTTGCCAGTTGTTTTAATGTTGAGTATAAAAACACAAATGAAACATCTGCACACAGTGTGCTGGGCTGCTAGATCTCTGCACCGATAGCTGCAGTCACCTGGTGTGAGGTTGTCTCCTCTCTAGTTGACCGATTGGCTGCTTGCTTCCAAGTTGATCTCTGGAACATCAAGTAATTGTTTCCTCATCTTCTCCATAATTCACTTTCTTCATAAAGAATCCCAGCTGGTGCAGGCATAGCCTCCTGGGGTGATAAACAAATGTGGTGGCGTCTTGACATACCTTGGCCTTCGCCTACCCCGCTTTGGATCATTGCCACTGTACCACGTCTCGAAAACCACACCGTCAAGATGGAATACGCTGATTTACCTTTTCCTCAGATAACTAAAAACGTCAAGTTGGAAACATAGAATTAAGAAGAAATTGCTATCGCTTAGCAGATTCTTATGTATTATACTTAAAACGTAACTGCTTTTAAACATTGTGAATTCTGAGGCACTCCATGTAAAGTGAAATGCCCCGTTTCATTGAAACATGATGTGATGAAATGTATTATCCCTTTTAGTGACGAATTAAACCAGGCACTCAGTTCAGTTGAGAAGTAACTGGTTGGCTAAAAAAATATATACTTAGCTGTTATATATGAGAGAGAGAAATATTAAGAAACACACAAACAATGCATAGATATACATACATACATAGTGAGTCTTTGGATACTCCCTCTTCATCCATTCATCAGTTGGTCTGTATCATTCACATTTTGCTTCTCCCTACCATCACATAGCATATGGCACAAATGTCCCTTTGCCTTCTGATATTGTCTCTCTCTTGCACTGTGGGTGATCAAATGAGCGCATCCACCTAAAATGAAGTGCACTTTCATTCCAGGGTATCTCAATTGAACATGTTCTTAATCAGCAAGCATTAATGCTGCAGCTGTAATTTAGGGAAAGTGCTTCCAAAGTTATGGAAGTTAACTCTGCTCATGTAGTAAAGAGTTCACCAAGTTTGAATGCTGTGTTCCAAAGCTCACCTCGTCCCTCCTAGCAATAAGACAACTATATTTCTGTCCCTGAAAAGAAAAATGTCAGCTATTCGAACAAAAACTGAAATGTAACAATAAATTCTCAACCTCTGACCTCCCTGGATTATCGCCATCCCGATACTTTAGAAATATTACTGAAACTAATCTCGACAGCACTGCCTTGCTGATTTCTACTAGCAACTCGCTTACAAGAAAAATCCTTATAACTTCTGTCATACCTTCTCTCCCAATCAGATTGCTTCCTAAGGGATCTATCTATAGCTTCATGACCACTCTAATTTTGTCCGCTCATCACCATTTCCAGGTAGTATATACATTTTATTGCTGTGCTATATGATGCCTCCAAGTCATCACACAGATACCCAGTGTTCCAGTACAGATGGATAGCCCACTGCTTGGACTTCATTGTAAGCACTAATGCACAGGTCAATCCTCCACATTATTTTTCTGGAGTTACGGGTGATCTTAAAGTTCATGCCAGAAGCGGTTCAGATATTCCCCAATAGCATCACAACCTCTTTCTGTAGCACAAGAATAATCCCTCACCACAACCTTGCTGGTTGGGAGTCAAACTGTGACAGGGGGCCTATTCTTATACCATGAGCCTCCTGATCACCGTAGTGCAGAGGTGCTCAACCGGGGGGGGGGGGGGGGCAGATAGCTTAAGGAGATGTTTAGACCCATCCCACAAGTGGGAGTTCGAACATGTAGTATTCGCCTCCCTCCTTTTGAGGCTGGAGAGCGAACCCTACAATGGTTAGTATAGATGGGTTTGTGACGCATCTGAACAAGATATTAGATCACCTTGCTTCAAATACGTGAAAGGAGTTTAGGTTTCCCAAGAACCCAAGATCATCCTGTGCTCTTGCTGAAGGATTCAGCCACGACCTGACTCGCGGAGATGTCTAACCTCCCTTCAGGAACTATTTTCTGTCCTTGGCTGATATATTTTTCTGTATCCCATATTCCATCCCTCCATACATGTGCCTCTTCATCATACACTGTTTTCCAGCGGATCAATTGGTACTCCCAATACATTTATTCTTTTGTGTCACACTTGATGACTGAATTTCACTTAATGGTGAGATTTACCTTTTAGTGCTTTTCCTACTCTCTTCTTTGGCTGTAGACCTGCCTCTATCTGTCTAGCATACTTTTTTAAAATGTTCTTCCAATTAGAACAAGAGGCCTGCTATTTTGACCAGCGTATCATTTACTTAGACTCTTGAAAAGTTGTTTTAACAATACATTTGAATAATGGATTATCTTCTCATATAATATAGCTTGTCAATAGTCCAGATAAGAATGTGACTAAGTAAATTCTTGCAGTTCTTTAACCAAAGCACGCTGAAACCATTTTGTAAGGTATGGTAGCAAAAACATTTATGGTAAATTAGGTGGTTTAGTTGGATCTAGAAAAGGTTCCTTTCAGCAAAGAGCATACCATGGCAGTTTTTAGCTCTGAAAACACCATTTCATGTCTAAGGAGCTATTTGCTGTAAAAAGGATACATTTTCTTTTGGGTCTGAATAGGATTTCTAAGGACAGATCAAAAGAAATACCTGTAAGTTAATATCTGTTAAATGTTGTAATTGGAAAAAATGAAGGTCATTACAATTGGCCTGGGAATCTTATGGTCCTAAACCCGTAGCAAGATTGAGTAACAGTATTTCCCTGAGAATCTCTAGTCTAATTTTAAGACGTCACTAGAGAAAAAAATATGAGATACTCAACCTTGAGATAAGGTTTGTCCAGAGCATCCGATTTTCTGAATCCTTCACAATAAGTATTTTGCTTTCAGGACTTTAGAAGTAAGTGTTTTTCCTGTAGGATGATTCTAGTTCCAACACTGCTAGGGATGTAGAGAGTATCTGTCCATTTAACTGCCAATTTGTGTAAAGCACTTTCTTCAAGTTTCATTTTTCTGTCTGTGAAACAGTTACATTTAAAACATTTCTGTTTAAAGTGTAAGTCTAGGTTGGGCTAGTTTATTCAAAGCACTAGTCACCGGGTTAGAACAAGCATTGGAAATGCAATAGGTCTCGCGCCATTAGAGTTAGTGCTTTTAGAATTGTTTATGGGTTTTTTTGTAAATGTTTAGCATTTTTGTTTCCTGTAGCCAATGCTAAAGTATTACAAATAAAAAAAGCCATAAACATTTCTAAAAGCTCTAACTGAAATGGTCTGAGAACTGTTGCACTGTGTGAGGGTGAGTGAGGGTGAGTGAGGGTGAGTGAGGGTGAGGGGTTGAGGGTGAGTGAGGGTGAGTGAGGGTGAGTGAGGGTGAGGGGTTGAGGGTGAGGTGTTGAGGGTGAGTGAAGGTGAGTGAGGTGTTGAGGGTGAGTGAGGTGTTGAGGGTGAGTGAGGGTGAGGGTGAGTGAGGGTGAGGGTGAGTGAGGGTGAGGGGTTTTGGGTGAGTGAGGGTGAGGGGGAGTAGTTGAGGCTGAGTGAGGGTGAGTGAGAGTGAGGGTGAGTGAGGGGTTGAGGGTGAGGGGTTGAGGGTGAGTGAGGGTGAGGGGTTGAGGGTGAGGGTGAGTGAGGGTGAGGGGTTGAGGGTGAGTGAGGGGTTGAGGGTGAGGGGTTGAGGGTGAGTGAGGGTTTGAGGGGGAGGGGTTGAGGGTGAGTGAGGGTGAGTGAGTGAGGGTGAGGGGGTGAGGGGTTGAGGGTGGGTGAGTGAGGGTGAGGGTTTGAGGGTGAGGGGTTGAGGGTGAGTGAGTGAGGGTGAGGGGTTGAGGGTGGGTGAGTGAGGGTGAGGGTTTGAGGGTGAGGGGTTGAGGGTGAGTGAGGGTGAGGGTAAGTGAGGGTGAGTGAGGGTGAGGGGTTGAGGGTGAGTGAGGATGAGTGAGAGTGAGGAAGATCACCTGCCAATGTGAGCCCAGCATTCACTCGAAAACTGAACTCCAGTTGTCTTACAGGAAGTATGCAGCGGGCGTAGATAAATGGGTGAATAGTTGCGACAGTCAGAGAAAGTGTATCAGGCCCTGCGAAGATTATATTTCTATAAAGCGTACTGGAGCTTTACAAGGCCCCTTACTATGTCAAACTCAACCCTACTTGTTGGGCCCTCCGAAGGAGGTGAGGCTGGGTTGGAACAGAGGGAATCGAATCAGTAATTCGAAATAGTGCTCCCAGACATGTCACATTGGCGCTAGGCAGGAGTAAGTACGCCATCTCTGCAAAGAATGCTCATCAAACCAGAAGGCAAAATGAATATAGTTTCTACCCTGGGAGTCATCCATTAATTCTATTTTAAAGTGCCCCAGAAGTAAGGCAATGCAAGAACTCAGTTAAAGACGGTGCGAGAGAACTGTATTCTAAACTTTTTTTTTCCAAACAAAAGGGGGCAAGAATTGTTCAGTTACAAAACAGCTGAACGAACTGCACTGTGCGAGTTCTTTGCTACCCATATCTTTGCGAGTTATAAGTCTACTTGGTAAAGTGCACTTCAAATTAATATTTTAAAATCGAACTTACGTTTAGGGTGCGTTTACAAGCGTGTGACAGATTCTAGCAGTTGCAGCCAATGAATATTGATACAAAAACAAATTTTTCACTTTTCTAGGGTAAAAACAAATATTTTTTTCTGTGGGGCTCGTAAAATAGAGCATGGAAAAATAAGGCTGCGCCTGAATTTAAATGAATAAAAGCCCTCACAGCGCTAAAAACAGACATCCGTAAGGAAGAGTCGCCCACAGCGTGAAACATAAAAGGGTATGCAGGGCTCTGGAAGTGTATGCTACCTCTCACATACGTACATTTTATTTAGTTCGTCCACGGACGTTATTGTATTCGAGAACACAGTGCATTGTTTCTCACAGCAAACCAGACAGCAATAGACACGGCAGTGCCATGTTATTACTACTCATTGAAATGACGTTGCAGACACAGCAGCTGGTTTAATAGATTGCCTTTTATTATATGGGTATGTAAATAGGGGGTTGCCTTACACGTCATTGTAGAGGCTGCCATGGTTTTATAAAACACATCCTTGCCCTCTCCGTCCCCTTAAAGAGGGCCGATGGCCAGCCCGGACCAGCAGCAAGTGCTCTTGGACTCCAGTCCGGTGAGGAGGAGAAGCAGCTCAAACACTAGGCTTCGAATAAAAAAAAATGCGACACGGCGGGCAGGGGAGGGGGCGGAGCGGGTAAAATAAACAAACGAGACGGAGGGAAGAGAGGGGAGGGGGGAGGAGAAATGCGACACGGCGGGAAGGGGAGGGGGCGGAGCAGGTAAAACAAGACGGACATGCACGCGCTTTTAAGCTCAATGCGCATGCGCATTGAGCTTAAAAGTCACGGGCACTGCAAGGAATCGCCACGATTCCTTGCAGTGGATAAAGAGTGGATAAGCCCCCATAGTCTCGCTTGCTCGATGCGCATGCGCATCGACAGGCGAGACCTAAAAAAGGATGAAGGCCCTCTGCTGGGGGTAATAAAACTTTTTGTAAAAGCTGACAATTACCTGATTCTGGAGTCTCCTCCTCACTATCTCCCATTCTCCTGCTTTTGCTTCTCAGAGCCATGATATAGGCGTTCCCCCGCGAGTCCCATCTAAATATAAGCACCAATGCCCATGTGATGAATCAGTCTTTCACTGTTCAGAGTTAAATTCAAATGAGCACTTTCAAATAATGCTAATTTTCCACTCTGCGGAACTGTAGAAATGTACCGTGCCAAACGCTTTATAAAAGCACAGGTTATTATTATATTCTATATTAACATTTGATTTTGAGGTGTCAGAAAGCTGGCAAATTACCAAAAAGACCCCACAGTGATTTTCTGTGGAGGCCCTACAAATAATCTTGCCCCTTTGTCCTTCGCCATTCTTGGTTTTTATCACTGTTTCCTGGAAGTGAATGGTTGCTGAGAGCTTTTCATCTTTGTGATCATGGTGTGAGTTTAACTTGGAATGTAATGGCCACAGGGGAGGAGTAGACTCTTTGGAGAGTTCTTGGTGACTGGCAGCACTGCCCTCATTAGGCGTTGGACTGGCAGTGGGGCCTGGCTTTCCAAAGGTGGAACACCTGCTTCACTGTAGATAACCGTTCTTGCTGTCTTTTGTACATAACGTTTTCAAGTGCAGAAACCTTTACCTTTAGAATATGGTAGACAATGTAAATAAGCTGTCTTTTTGTTTCGAGATATACATATTCCAATTTGTTAGCTCCCACCCTCATTGGTCCCTTGGTTGTGGATTATAGTGCTGAGTGTGTACTCAACTAGACACTGATCTGCTGTCTGTGCATCTCAATGCGTTCACATTTTACTCAAGGGCAACATACCCATAACTGCTTCTTTGGGAGGCCCTCCGACTTCTGGGCCTCTTTTCTCGCAAAACTGAAATTACTTGATCTCCTTCAATAAAAATTCAATTATTTAAACTACACCTGGACCAGTAACTTATACCAACTATCTGACAACCTCACTTTCCTAAATCCCATCCCACTATTCTTTTGTCGTGTTCTTTTCTGTCCCTAACTTACTCACATTTTCGTTCTACCTCCTATTTGCTATCTTTACACTTTTCCCTTCTATTCCTTTGAACCCTTTCTGTGTATTTCCCTCACTTCCTTCCATCATCCTAGGATTATTTTCAATCTCATTAGTTTGTAACTGTACTCTTCTCGCTTGGTATTTGTTTCATCAACTTTTCTTTATTTGGGTTCTTTTTAAAGATATACTCCTCCTCTCCAGGTCTAAGGCCCACAGACACCTCCTACGTAGAGTTGCACTTCACAAAATGCAAAAAAAATAACATTGACGCAGGACCTCTTTCTGTGAATTTTGATGCTCCCTGGACCCAGTAGATGGTTTTACCTTATGCCTCCAAGTGATCTTCGAGGCTTGCCTGATGTTCCTCTCCACAAATAAGTATTACAATCAAGGGTCACAGAAATTATTCATCAGGAGCACCAATTTGAATGTAAGGACTGAGTAAGACTATACATAAAAAGCCAAACTAAGCAGCATATTATACAATTGATGCCGGTTTGTGAAATGCATTCTGTAGCATTGCGCAGCTGTTTATTGTTTTTGGTATCAAACAAGCACTGGCAAAGCCAGTAGACTGGCATTGGCGATGCTGGTTTTTCATTTTGTCATGGTTTTTGCAAAACTCTATAGTTGGGGAAGCTGCCTTGTCCACATCAGAAAAATGTACTGGTGGAACCCAAACCTTTGCCTTGGTCTCAAAAAGCACACATTGCTATATTAGTACCTGCTAATTAATGAAACTGCTTTGTGCGTAAATGTGTTCCCTGTGAAAGGGCAGAATGCTGACACAGTGGAGGTAACTATTGTATGTGATCTTTGTCTCCCTGTGGCTCATATGCAAATCAAAAACACGTACACTATCCCCATTCCTCATAAAGGGAGGCAAAAAAAATACAAAAAAATAAGCGTAACGCATGTGTAGCATAAGTAAACCTGACGTCTCAGGCTCCCTTATGCAGCATAGATCCCCCTTATGCAGCATAGAGCCGATTAACAACACAGATAACAGGAGCCGCAGAGTTGACAGCGAACCAGCACTGAAGAACTACAAACAGATAGAATCATAACAAGAAGGAAGAAACATGCGTGAAGAAATTATAAGCTCACTGAAGAAATTATACGCTCACCCCACAAGAATGGAATACCAAGGGATACACTAACCCTTCTAGGGATAAACTCACCCTAATACTTAAAATGAAGTGGGACACACTCACTTCACACACACTCACAGTAACCATAGCTTAAGTCATCCCACTCTATGCACATTGCTGTGTGTGTGTATGTGTGTGGGGGGGGGGGGATATGAGTAGCCCAATATAGACCAATTGGGAAAGAGGGCTGAATGGAAGCCCCTGTTAGCATATTATAAATATATTTATAGGGACTAGCACCAGACCTAAAAAGGTGCGTTAAACCATACACGTTCAACAGGTCTTATTTAAAACGTTTTTTGACATTTTTCTTCTGCATGAGCATTGATACTGCATTTTTATTACCATAGATGGTGTAAAATACCCTATAGCACTCTGTTGAAAGTTCAGATTGCACATACACATTTCTTGTAATAGATATACCTCGTTTATTCTTCCCATCCCAGATAGATTCTAAAAGTGTCCTCGGATATATGTTTACTGGTAGAACACCAGAGGGCACCTGGAAGAACAGTGCATATCTATTTAAAATGGGTCTTTAAGAGCCACTTAAGGATTCAAGAAATCAGACCGTAAAAAGAAATGCACCTGGGGCTTTTTTCTAACAAGTGTCCTCTTGAAATAACGTTAATTCCGAGTACAGTGCCATTGATATAAACACTTATATTGATTAATAGTAACAATTATTTTGTGATAAGAGTCCATCTTCCCACCTTATTTCAGTAGCATTCATGTATTTAATGTTTTTATCTGCTAGTGCACTTCATCTCCTTAGGGGTGTTTTAGAGCCTGGATGCAGCAACTGACAGTTTGATCAGTTAACTTTCACTTTTAGAGGTGGTGTATTCCCCCCCCACCCCGCAAAAACTATTAGAATAATGTGTTATCCTTTTCAAATATGAGCCCTAATCAGCAAATTGTGCAGCATATAGCGGATAATATGTTAAGTGAGCTAAACAATATATTCACGGACAAAGCGGAGGGAGCGAAATTGTGTTTTTTCAGTGGTTTCGGTAATATTCCACGGGCAAAGGATAGACATGGTGACTTTGAAATCTTATGCATATCGTATTTTGCATATTTTTAAGTTATTATATGCTATGGGTTAAAATGAGAAATCCATTGTATTTCTTAATTAAAACGCTAGTGGCTGCCGTTCTCAGTGATTCTGTACGCTAACTCAACATCCTTGTTCTCTAATTAATGTTTAAAAATATATATATATTTTTTTTATTCTTTTCCTTCACTCTTTTGTAGTAGCTTGCTGTGACATTGACAGTGGCGCAACAAGCCCTCCTTTATGGCCTAGGGGTAAATGCAGAAGTATTAATAAAAATAAATCTCAGATTCTGTTTATAGATAGATAAATGTGTCTGCCCTGATAACAGCTTCTTGAGCCCGGTACAGATTATTTTTCCACACAGACTACCTAACTGATTTCCATCTAATTTCCATGTATGCAAAGCATATTTTTTTTCCCGTCTTTTGATGCCTGCAATTTCCTTGGCTCACTATAATATCCCATTTTAAACTCCAGGTGTGGAAGGAGGAGAGTCCTTTATTCTAAGCAAAGGCTTTTTTCTCTGCATGGAACTCCATAGAATCAGTCCTTAAAATAAATAAAGAAGGGGAGAGGGTGTTATCAGAGCAACTGCCTCACCCTTGCTGATTAGTTTATATCCCACTGCCTGATAGTGATGCCACACATGGAGGGCATTAATTAAAAAGCAGGCTTTATTATAAAACGTCCGACTCACAGGTTTGTATAAATGAAAGAAAAAAACACCGTTTCACATTTTGGGGCAAATGGGCTTAAACTGCACTTCAGAATGTAGTATATTTTGTAATCATTTTAAGCAGGAGCTGGGTGCTTGATTGCTGTGACAACAGCCAGTGCTCGCGAGGCTACCAGCCTCTTCCCAGTGTTCTCTGGATGATAGACCGCTCCTGCCGACATGTCATCTCTTTGGAATAAATGAATTTTAGTACCATGCCACACGTTAAACCTTCTTTCGTGAGGCCCAGTTCACCCAAATCAGATATTTTTCAAAAGGGTCAGAATACTATTGAATAAGCCGAACTGCGAACCAAAGCTGCCTCTGTGATACGGAAGCAGTTAGTTTGGTTTCTCTGCACATAAAGATGGGGCAATACTGAACATTGCCTCAGAGGGATTTGCAGAATTGATGGAGAAAGAACTGATTGTGTTAAATTCAAAGTTGGATATTTCGTTCTGAGCCGCTTTGTGTCTTTCTTTCAGAATATTATCTTTTTTCCATTCTGAATGTTATTCCCAGGATTCCCACCAAGATGCGAAGCTATCTACCACCTGTAGCATATCCCCGTTTTCATTTTCTCTTCATTGGAGGAAAGGCTTTCTGTGTGTTACACCCTCCATATAGAGACCACCATAGCCTTTTCCTTTTGACAGTTTACATGAGGCACAGGCTAGTTAGCAGAGCGGCTCATTTCCTTTGCTTATTGGCCAAAAGGCCATAGTTTGTAATGGTGGGTGAAGTGTCTTCGTGAGTGGGTGTGTTTGTTGCTACAAATTATTATTAAGAAGTCCGATCTAAAGTGAAGTTTTTTTTTTAAAGATCTTTACTACAGACAATATGAAATATATACCTATACTGTTCTTGGGGTCTGCCCACTGTTTATCATTTGTTGGCTTTCTGGTTTATCTCATTTGCTTGCCTCGTATTAAAGTTTGGTCTCCATTGGAGTATCGGGTCTTTACTGTACACAGGTGACCTATGCAAAAATGCCCGCACATTCGAAGCTTGTACAGATCTCTCAGATAATTCAATGTGTCGATTAAACAACACAGTATGGTTTGGTGCTCCCTTGGCACTGCCACCTGGGCCCCAAAGGCCAGATCAGGAGATACCCCGTTCAGGTGTACAATTATTTAATAACAGTACCAAAGCACTCAGAAGTCCACAGTAACGAGTGTGTTGAATAAAGTGATGAGACGAAGTTGTGATTGAACACTGCGGTTTTGTTTTTTCCACAAGTTGTACATTCGGTGTGTGATTTCTTGCTATTCCAAATACAGACAGCCTCGTCACTTCATTTAACAGACTCATTTTACTGTGGACTTCTCTGAGTACTTGAGTATAATTTCTTTATCTTTTTCCTCAGATAACTTGTATCTTTGCACTGTTCAGATTCGGGAACTTGCATTTAGGAAACTACTTTAAAAAATTTAATTTTATTATATAGCTTTCACACCATGGGAGTGCATATTTTCTTGTTCTTCCTCTCCCAAACGAGCCTCCCTCCCCATGCTCTCCTTATTGCTTCCCCTCAAGCTATTCCTTTGCTTACCCCATCTCTCCATCCCTTTGCAGGTCTCTGCTGCTCCCGGTGTCTTTTCCCCCGCACCTGCCCCTGACTTTTATTTTTTTTGCTAACGGGCAGTTCTTTTCTCATTTCTTTGCTCTTGTGCATATTTGCTTAAAGTTAGTGTTCCAAGATTGATGTCTTCCAAACTTTATATTAAAAAAAAAAGCTGCTGTCATGATGC